>NC_143549.1:163607500-164207500 GCF_054136105.1 Typopeltis vanoorti | reverse complement strand
TTGTTTGTGAAATGTAATCTCTCTCCTCATGAGGTGTTTCCATAGCTCAGTCAATGCACACTATGATGCACAGATTTGGTCACCTGGGTTTCTTGGGGGATCAAGAGAGGATTCAGAGATGAGAGACCAAGTTGGTCATGGGTCTGTAGAATGCTCGCTAAGAGAATAGGTTGAAAATGTGTGGGTTACAAAGTTTAGTTGATAGGTGTAAAAGAAAAGACATTACAGAAAATTATAAGATATTAAAAGAGTTTTATAAAATAGATAAAAAGGAAATTTTTAAATATATGGCAAATAGAGAATGAGGGGGTCATCCATGGAAGATGTGTACGAGTATGCACACTGATTTTTTTGAGTGGAGAGTGGCGAATAAGTAGAATGGAGTGTCAGAATTAGTTGTGAGCGCACCGACAATGAATGAGTTTGAGGAGAGATATGATACATTTTGTCTCTGTATAAATGTTAGTAGATGTCTACTGTGATGAGTCTCCGGACTCCATGGCAATACTATATAATAATAATAATAATATATTTACAGCGTTTAGTAATTTAAATATATCACCCAAATATTGATTCTCCTTAATCATTAGCTTCTGATATATCCTGAAATCAATGCCACAATTAATGCAGTGCCAGCCTGATATGTAAACAGTATGAACCACACATGCTGGTCATGCAACATGTTAAATTCCAGACTACTGTCATGCAGTGGTGTAGCTGGGAGGGGGGTGCGAAGGGGGAAGTCCACCCCGGACGGACCTTTGAACCTTTTTGAACTTTTACAGTTAATTCTAAAATGCAGTCACGAGCAGGGCCGGTCTATACATTGTATATCTATATATATTTTGTCATACTCACACAAGAACATGTAAACCGAAGTCTTGGTGACCCTAGGCAATTGCCTAGGTTCACCTAATGATAAAACTGACCCTGGTCTCGAGAGAACTCAGTTCCAAATATTATAATACTACTGTGAATTTTCCTCACAATTGCTGTAAGTGCTGATAGTTGTGAGATGAGTTTTTCTAAATAAAATCTGATTAAGAATTACCTACATTACTATGAAATAGATTTCGCCAAAGTTATTCACAATTTTGCTAATAGAAAAGCAAGAAAAATAACATTTTAGAATGTTGAAATTAAAGTTTTACTTCAAAAATAAACATAGCGTTTTAATTCATTCCATATATGTCGTTTTGACATTTTGTAGTACTTTTGTTGTTTATTGAGAGGGGAGGCAGCAAACTCAGGGACCAGTTTGACAGAGACAGCAAACTGCGGTCTCTAGTCTTTGGTCAAGTGTTTTACTTCTGACCCCCATAAGTTAAAACTGGTTTGAACACTGTCTTGTATACAGCTAATTTAGTATTCTGACTAATTTCTCTCTTATTCCATATGAATTTATTCAACTGAATTCCTACCATACCAGCTTTGTTGATTCTGTTGTCTATTTCCATATTTAATTTACCATCTTCATCTGAAATGTTTTACTTGTTCCACAGGTTCCCCGTTTACAATGCAGCTGACATTTTCAACAATTCTACCTATTTTCATTTTCTTTGTCTTTTTAATGATGATTTTCATACCATATCTATTACAACAGTTATTCAATTTAGTCAGGGAATCTTGCAAACTTGTAGCGGATTTATTTAGAAGGATAACATCTTCCGCATAAAGCAAAGAGCTGACATTAACTTCTCCAATTCTGATATCATGTTTAATACCACTTTCCTTCATAATGTGATCCATATAGATAATGAATAACAGAGGGGATAATGTACATCCTTGTCTCACACCAGATTTAACATTAAACCATCTAACTGTGCATCCTTCAATTCTAACTGCCGACTTGAAACTCAAATACAGACTAAATATTGCTTGATATAATGCCCCATTGACACCATATAACTGTAGCGTATTGAATAGCTTCTCTCTTGGCACCTTGTCATATGCCTTTACCAGATCGACAAAACTTAAATACAGATCTTTGTTATATTCCTATGCTTTCTCGACTATTTGTTGTAAAGAGAAAATCTGATCCTGACAGCCTCTATTTCGCCTGAATCCCGTTTGTTCTTCACCAAGCTTTTCTTCCACAATTCTTCTCAACAGTTTCTCAAGTATACTTGCATAGATCATGCCAGGAAAACTCAGTAGGGAAATACCTCTGTAATTCTCACATTCAGTTTTATTTCCCTTTTTATATATGGGCACTATTAGAGCTCTACTGCAATCATCGGGAATTCGTCCCTCTGTCCAGGCTTTCTGAACTATGCAGTGCAGCCGCTGTAAGACTTTTATACCACCATACTTCAGCATTTCTGGTCGAATATCATCTACTCCTGCTGCCTTTCCACATTTCAAGCCTTTGATGGCTTTTTCTACTTGAAGTATGGATATGTATTCCTGACTGTATGCCTGTTGAGTGTTTTTTACCACTGCTTGTTTCATTTAGCAATTTTTCGAAGAAATTACTCCATACTTCAAGGATATCTTTTTCTCCTGTTTTCATGTCACCTGTATCATCTCTAACTCCTTTTACACCACTCCTTCCTCGATTTCTGAGCTTCTTTAACAACCTCCAGAATATCTTACCACCTTCTTGATATTTATTTTCTATGTTCTCGCCAAAGTCTCGTCCCATGACTTTTGTTTAGCTACTTTTACACAGCATTTCGCTTTCTTACATTTGTCTCTGTATTCTCTAAGAGCAAAAGCTGACTTATTTGCCAGGAACTTTTGATATGATTTCTTCTTTTCCTTCACTGCCTCTTTAACTTCCCGTGTCCACCATGGAGTCCTGATTTTTCTATCCTTGCAGACGACCTCACCACATGCCTGTCTGGCTGAATCAATCAGGGTTTTCTTCAAGGCTTGCCACTGAATCTCCAAGGTTTGGTTCCTGTTTTCAAACTCTTTCATTTTTTCTTCAATAATCTTTGTGTATTTTAGTCTACAGTTCACATCTGAGAGCTGCTCAACTTTTATTCACTTTAAAACTTTCTTACATGTCATTCTTTTCAATATGAAATTCAATTTTATCCTGCTCAAGACTAAATAGTGATTGCTTCCAATTTCAAATCCTCTGTACACTCTGGTGTCCTGCACCAGGGAGTAAACATCACTATCAACAATAACATAGTCAATGAGACTTTTCTTATTCCTTGCCTCTTCTCTCCATGTGAATTTGTGCACATTTTTATGTTGGAACATGGTGTTAGTAATAACCAGTCCATGTCCTTAGCAGAAATCCAACAAGTATTTGCCATTATTATTAGCTTTGCTCTTTTCTCCAAATTTTCCCAAAATATTTTTGTATGTCTGACAATCATTTCCTACTCTGCTATTCAGATCCCCAACAAGGAACAACTTTTCCTTTTTCATTGTGTCAGTTGCTTTTTCTAAAGCATCAAAAAATTCCTCCACTTCTACCTTAGTAGAACCTTCTGTGGGACCATAGGCACAAATAAGTCTCATTGTCCAGTTCCCCATTCTCATATTTGCCCACATTACTCTACTTGAGACTGCCTGCCATTCAAGAAGATTAGCCTCGTATTTAGTGTTGAATACTATGGATACTCCTTCTTTTCCTTGATTGTCATTGCCTGAATATAACATTTTGTATTTATTGCTCAGAAACATCTCACCAGTTTTTGTCTTTTTTGTTTCAGTCACGCCCATTATGTTGATCTGATACTTATCTAATTCCTCAGCTAGCTCCATTTCTTTATCATTCAGACTTCTTATGTTGATAGTACCGATCTTTAACTCTGGTGATGTTGAGTTGGGGTGTGTTATGAGATTTGTTCCAGTAGCTGACTTTTCACTGTTTGCCCTGGTTCCCTGGCGAACACAAGGGGGCCTTGTTTAACCAGGCGACGCCCCAGCCGGCATGAAATTTTGTCATGTTGTACCATCATTTTTTATTTTGGTTTAACCAATAAGAATACAATTTAGTCGGCTAAATCCAAAATTGCTGAGTTATAAGTCAGCAGTCAGAATTGAAGGAAGTACAGGAAGATGGTTTAATGTTAAATCTGGTGTGAGACAAGGATGTACATTATCCCCTCTGTTATTCATTATCTATATGGATCACATTATGGAGGGAAGTGGTATTATACATGATATCAGGATTGGAGATGTTAATGTCAGCTCTTTGCTTTATGCGGACAATGTTATACTTCTAAATAAATCTGCTACAAGTTTGCAAGATTCCCTGACTAAATCGAATAACTGTTGTAATAGATATGGTATGAAGGTCAGCATTAAAAAGACAAAGACAATGAAAATAGGTAGAATCGTTGAAAATGTCAACTGCGTTGTGAATGGGGAACCTGTGGAACAAGTGAAACATTTCTGCTACTTAGGCACGATTTTTACTGAAGATGGTAAATTAAATATGGAAATAGACAGCAGAATCAACAAAGCTGGTATGGTAGGCAGTCAATTGAATAAATTCATATGGAATAAGAGAGAAATTAGTCGGAACACTAAATTAGCTGTATACAAGACAGTGTTCAAACCAGTTTTAACTTATGGATCTGAGAGCTGGGTCAGAAGTAAAACACTTCACCAAAGACTAGAAACCGCAGATATCAGAGCCCTGAGAAAGATTAGAGGTAAACAGATGGCATCAATGGCAATATCATATTAAAAATGAGGATATTAGGAAAGAACTTTACATTGTTAGCATCCAGGAATGTGTTAGCAGAGCTAATCCCAGGTGATATGGTCACTTAAACAGAATGGGTGAGGAAAGATTAGCAAAAGAAGTGTTCTCTGCCAGGTTGACAGGAAAACGACCCAGAGGAAGACCAACATATAGGTGGATTGATACGGTACAAAGTGCCTTAGACGATAGAAATATAAGATCTGATAATGTTGGAGTCTTGACAAGTAACAGACTGATTTGGAGGAAAATTGTAGATAGGAAGTTAGTAATTATGTAAATTTTTAATGTAGTACTATCATATCCTGTACACCCCTTGAGGGTATATGTCAGGAATTTGATGATGATGATGTAAAAAAAATATATATATATATATATATATATAATTACTAAAAAGAGGGCAAAAAACAAAAACACACACAAAAAAAAAACCCTTTCATGGGTGGGAGCCACATAAAAAGTGGTCATTTGTGATTAAAAAAAGAAGGGGGGGGGGGATGTATCACAGTAAAAGCATAGAGGACGTGACAACTGATCTGACTAGAATGTGAAGCACACTGACAATGAAGATAGTTATTTATTTTAAACTATGGTAGGGAAATGAATTTACACGGTATCACATACAATACAACACTGAAAGACATTTCTTAAAATGATATTCCAAAAATGTAATTAAAAAAAAGAGTATACATGTGAGGTAAATGATGAAGCAATGACAAATTTGATAGCAGTCAGAAATGTTTTGCCAATAAGCAGTATTTTTAAGTTAATTTTATTATCTTAGTTTAAATATTTAACCAAAAGTAATAATTTTTTGTATTTAATCAAAGTATAACACTTTAGCTTCATTTACAGATTGACATAAAAATTGCAGGTATGTGTGGATTACAACCATCTATTGTAAAAGAAGCACAAGACAGCAAAGTTACTGCCAATTGGAAGGCATTTTTCTCATGAACTGTTTAGTAAACATGCATATGTAATAAAAATTCTCTTGAGATAAATTCACAAGCAAGCTACACTGGTGTCCAAAGACTACATTTTTACCTGTACATGAAAACATTTTCATGACTAGAGCCAAATGTAAAGAAATTTATTGCCAACATACTAATAAATTATATTACACAAAAAACATGTTATTAATTTTGTACAAATTAAATTGCAATACATTTTGGTCAAAAGTAACAAATTTCCTAAGGACATAGTTAAGGAATTAATGTACAGTGCTTACAAAAAACTATGCAGAGAGACATTTCAGTATGGAATATGTCTACCCTGAACTGCAATACAACATCATACATGCTTAGCACCAAGTGATTCAGAAATTCTTGAGGTCAACTGGCCCACTCCTCTTTTAGAGCAAGGATAAAGCCTTGTTTGTTTTCTGGAGGGGAATTTCGAGTAGCAATGCATCACCCTACTGCATCCCCAACGTGTTCTATGGAGTTGAGATCTGGGGAGCATGCTGAACACTCAATTTGATTAATATCCTCAGTCTCCAGAAGTATCTTCACTGCTGATGTACAATGTGGTGCGCATTGTCATCCATAAAAATGAATTCTTCACCTACAGCACCACGAAACTATTGAACATGATGTTGAAGAACTTCATTGCGATATCGTTCAACAGCACTTGTAGCTCAGTGCATCTATTAAGCATAATGCCTCCCCACACCATGACCCCAGCAATACCATATCTATCCCTTTCAAGAACATTCTTGCGATGGTAAGCAGTACCACTTTCATGCCAGATCAAGTGTTGTCTAGAATCGAAGGAAACTAAAACAACTCTCACTGTAAAGAGTACAATAGCCCATTTGAGTCGTGTCCAATTTTTATGGATACAACACCATTGAAAATGTGCTCCACAATGACCTGTGGATAAAGGGATGGAGACTACAGAGCTTAGGGTGACCTGCTGTAGTGCATTTGCTGTTATAACCAAAAATCTGTCTTCATGATATATGGTAGAGCGAAGGCAACCTCTTAGCAAACATCTGGAACACATTGAAATGTTGCCCAGAACCGAGATTCAGCACTTTGTGAGATTCCAAACTCTCTGGCAATATCACTAATTCTGTGGTCTTCTTCAAGCTTTCCAATAATTCTTCCCTGCATGAAATCAACTAGTGACGTCTTTGAGACATATTACAAGTCATCCAAGTTTGCAACTTTATTCCTTCACAAAAAAGATCTTCCTGAAAACAAATTTGCTTGGCACTGCATTTTGCCTTTTATACTGTTGAGTGCTACCACATGATCCCTTTGCATGACATTCAAAAATTTAAATGTGTGCCTGCTTTCTAATCAAAATCATCAATTATACAAATTGCCACAAGCTGATTCATCTGAATTTGCAGTTGTAATCATCAAAAATAGTGCTTGTCCTTAGGTTTTAGACATTAGTGTATAATGAGGAATATATGATACAATGACAATTTTTTAAATTATTAATAACAAATTGAATTACAAATGTACTATGCAGTGAACATATTTAAAACAAAAACCAAACTTACTTTTCCACTGCTATCATTTGTTGTTTCTGCTGTTGATAATGGTACATCTGTGCACTTTGAGCCAATTTCCTGTCTCCATTAGGAGAAGTAGAATGTTCTTTGCTGGGACCTGTTACACCATAAGCAGGATAGTCTACTTCTGCAACAGCCTTGCTATTCTTCTGAATTCTAAAAATGACACATTTTGTAACAAGTGTTCCAAACACACACATAGAATTTTTCTACAAATACCCCCTGAGCCTATCATGTAAATAAATAAGTACACTCAACTACAACTGAAATTATTTCATATAATAAATAATATATACCATAATTGATGCAATTTTTATATCCACAATATATATACTATTAATTATATATATTCTTATATATTATAAAAAAATGAAATGTATATAATAAATAACCATAATAACTATCAAGATATGTCGAACTAGTAAAATAATGTGTGTGTGAGTAGAATGCAGTGCTGTAGTTGGGAAGAAAGGTATGATAGACATAATGATAAAATGGATATCTTGCAATGGTGTGATTTCATATGACTCTAATAATAATATGTAAAAAATAGTTCAGGATAATTTTTCATTATATATCAATAATTATTTCATAAACAGAGCCTCCATTGCTCAGCTAATTACAATGATGCCCTTTGGATGTTAAGACTCAGGTTCAAACTCTGTCTAAAATTGTGAAGAACATTTATTATTATAACACCTCCAGGGAGTCCAAAGGCTCATTGAGGGAGGTCACCTATTCTACAACTCTCTGTCTCCACCACTCATCTTACCAACCGCAACTATCTTCATCATCTACACCAACCACCATTACCAGTCTTTTCATAGACAATCACAACCATACCCACAGCAGAATTCAAACCCACAGTCTTTTGGTTGGAAAGTGGATATGCTAACCACTTGGCCAACCAGGCAGGATCACATGGCATTTATTAGGGCTTTTTAACAGAAGATGAGTTAGCCAGTTTCATATGAAAGTAGCAAGGTTTATCTGACTGAAAATTCAGGTTTTTCTTTTCAAAACAGCAAAACTAGCAGAAAATACATGCAACTGATTGACAATAGTGGACTATGTAGATAAGATTAATCCTATATGCTATATCAGCATCACATGTAAAGGAGAAAGATGAAATTATCATACATGAAACATCAACAAGACAGGTATGCAATGCAAACAAATAGTCACATAAAAAAAAAAAAATTAATGGCTTATCACAACACTATACACACACACATGCACTGCTTGGAAAGAAGTTAATAGACACCATACTGTGAGGAAGAAACAGCCATGACACCCACCTTAATAAGATGTAAAAGACCACCTTTTGCTGCAGTCACTGTCAGTGTCAGGGCAAACTTTCCACAAGCATACAATAGGAATCAATGGGAATTTTGGACCATTCTTCTTGTAGACATGTAATGAGGTGCTGAACTGTTGTGGGGAAGATGACCCTTGACCTCACCCAATGCTCATTCATCCCACAGATATTCAACAGGGTTGTGATTGTGGCTCTGTGGAGGTCAGTGAAGTGTGGTGATGTTCATGTTCACAAACCATGTGATTATGGCAGAAGCCTTATGACACAGTGCATTGTCTTGCTGAAAGAGACAATGGTCAATTCCATAGAAATGCCAAAAGTTAGGAAGTATTGCATTGTCCAGAATGTTCAGATATCTCTCTGAGTTCAATGTTAGAGTCACCACAAACAGAGGTCCGAGGCCAAAACAGGAAAAACAGTATCATACCATCACATCGCCACCTCCGAATTTCATAGTTAGAGTCACACACTCTGGTAAGAGACGTTCACTGGTTATCTGCCACACTCACAGCTGTCTATCTGCTTAGAAGAGTTCATAGCATGATTCATTACACAGCTTTCCGAGCTTCCACATCCCACTGTACATGCTCTTTGTAACAATGAAGATGATACTGCATGTTCGTTTGAGTAATGTTGGGCTTGCATATTGCATTCCTACCATGAAAACTCATGTTGTGAGTCTCAATTCTGAATGTTTTTTTTTGTGCAGATTGGTGTTCCAGTCGATGCCCAAAATTCCATCTTTAAAGTGTCGGCCGACAAATGGCAGTTTTTCATATAATCCTTCATAACACCTTATGGTCAAGTTCGGTCAGTGTGTTGGGTTCTTCAGGCACTTATAGATGACTTCCCAAGCTTCCATCTCAGTATGGTGCTCTTCTCCTTCTTTCTTTCCAGGCTTATAAGCCAAGCAGTGGCACACTCGGGATTTAATCTCGGGAGGGGGCTTTGAGTAGACAATTTGAGAATACACACTACACATCGCATATGACCTATAACTGAGCATCTGCAATGATCGCTAATTTATAAATAGTATTGAAATAGAAGACACGACACAACATAAATTTAAAAAAAAATGAATTTTAAATTAGGAAAAGATTTTTGGAAAATCTTCTAGCATTTTTTCGCTTTTTCTTTTTGAGGGGGGGCCTTGATCCCCCCCCCTTTGGGTGCGCCACTGAAGCCAAGTGGCTTGTTCCGTACTCAAGTACTCAATTTGCATCAAGTACCTTTTGGGTATTCTGCTTCTATTCATTCTCAGTAGGTGTTCTTTCCATTTTTCTCTAAAGCAAATGGTTGTTTCATTTAGGGAGTTTGTAATTCCAAATTTATTTCTGATTTCACTACTTTTCATTTTATCCATCTCAATATGGTATCACTGCTTACTGACCTGGGATGGCCCAATTTGTCAAACAGATAGGCCTGCAACTTGGCATCCTATCACAATGCCCTTTCAAATCCAGACACAGTTGCACTGACTTAGGAGCATCATATTCTTTCAATTTACACTAGCTACAAACACGTGACTCATTATAGTTCACCCACCGATTAGAGATCCCTCGACACTTCTGCACATCAGAAAAAGGAGAATCCATTCAGATAATAGGGTAATCAATCTATCTTCTGGGATGAGTTTGTTTATTATTACAGGTCGGAAAATTTAGCTTTTCTTTTACGAACATTGCTGTTTTTAAAGTGTAACTATTTTGCTTGTATAACAGTTGGAAAAACGTATGTAGAGTATTAACAAAATTAAAAAAGGTATAGCATAAAACAAAAATTTAACTAAGTTTATTTTTAAGAAAGTTTTCTATAAAATATAAATAATTATACAGAAAAACAGAAATTTTTTCAAATGAACTTAGTTATTTTAAACTTACAGTTGAGAGAACTGAGACACTTTAATGTCCTAAACTGATTAATTATTTATCACTTGTTGTGACTCTTTTAACAAACCCATGTAAAAAAAATGTTGGAAAAAAAAATACTATTGTCAAATCCTCTTAATCTTCAGAGTCATCTGAATCGGTGTCCGAATCGCCATCACTTTCACTTAAACTGATCACCAAAGGTTTGCATAATTTTTTGATGATTCAGTCTCTGTCCCAATACATATTTTCCAATGAGGTGACATGAGAACAATATTTTACCCAGTTTTGAACTGTAATACTTTCAATCACCTGTTCAGAAAGCTTAAAAAGTTTCGATATGTCAATATCCCCAGTTACATTGCGATGATGAATGAAACTTTTCACTTCTGCCCAAACACACTCAATAGCATTAATATCGCAATGATATGGTGGTAGCCTCAAAGCTAGAAAACCATGCTCTTTGAGCATCGTGTTGAATTTAAATAGTTTAGTTGTGGGCGAGTTTCTTTTGACCAATTTAAGCAATTTTCCGCATATCTGGGAAATGAGAAATGTTATTTGCAGAGAGCCATTCCATAAGAACTTGCTTCTTATTAGACCAATTTGGAACTTTGTTTAATCGAATAGAGTGATATGAAATGTTATCAATTATAACAAAAGCATTTTTAGGATGGTTTGGAATCAGTTTTTCTTCTGCCCACTTTTCGAAGATCGTAGAATTCATTTGCCCATGGTAATCTCCAATAGTTGAATTGGCTTTGTATAGTAAGTTTGAATTTGGTAAAAAACCCATTTCTCCACCCACACACAAAATTATTATGCGTTGCGAGGCATTTCCGGTTTGTAGCACTCCACATTCTTCTTTAGACTGCCAACATTTTCCATAAGTTAAATTACTATCAATCCAAGTTTCA
This sequence comes from Typopeltis vanoorti, assembly GCF_054136105.1. Classification (NCBI taxonomy): domain Eukaryota; kingdom Metazoa; phylum Arthropoda; class Arachnida; order Uropygi; family Thelyphonidae; genus Typopeltis; species Typopeltis vanoorti. The sequence continues at coordinate 164,196,201 of NC_143549.1, read as the reverse complement.
TCTAGATACACAATCGGTCTTTTCTCCTCCCTGAAACATCTTATTGCTCTCAAATACTGCGTTCTAGATAAAACAATGTCACTTCGCTCCATGATAAGTTTCCTTTTATTCTGGGAATTTTTAAAACAAAATCCGATTTCATGAAGTATTTTCCTTAAAGTTTCTCTTTTCAAAAAAAAATCAAAAAAAAAATAAATTTTTTCTTTAAGCACAGGAATCAATTTCGGAACAGTTGGCACTCTTTTCTCGACCACGTAAAATTTGTGAATAGTTCTTCTTATAACGTCTTCATCAAAATCATTGAAAGCTACGGTTTCGATGGTTTCTTTCTCTGGTGCTTTTTTTTAGGAGATTTAAATTTTGGCTTACCTTCACCTTTTGATTCCCTATGAATTCTTTTAACAGTTGACCCCGATACGCCTGCAATTGCACTTGCACGTTTCATGACTTGAGAAAGAGTAACAAGGAGACGGCCTTCTGACGATTCTTTTTCGCAGAATGTCAGCACATTATTCAATATTCTTTTGCAAGAGCTACTGAAACATTTAACAACAGAACTTGTTGACTGTACTGGATCCATCATACAAATTAATAATAAAAAATAATGCAAAAAAGTGACAACAAAAATCAAGCTAATACTAGTACAGCAACAGGCAAGAAAGCACGTGATTTTGCATGTTGGCAACCAATTCGTACATCCTTCATTTCTTTCTCCCCTTCAGCATGAATCGACTATTCTTGGCAAAATTCCAAGGATAGACCTACAAACGGTGGGCGAACTATACATGGCATGATGCACCTTGCCCAATGGGGGGTGTCCTTTGACTTATTTTGAAGCAGTGTGTGTGTGTGTGTGTGTGTGTGTGTGTGTGTGTGTGTGTGTTTATTAATTTAAAGCAAATATTTAATGTTTACTTTTTTTTAATGAGCAATTAAAATTGTTTTATTCCCATATTATTTTGCCGGACTAGTTGGCCGAGTGGTTAGTGCATCCGCTCTCCAGCCAAAAGGCTGCGGGTTTGAATCCCACGGTGGGCATGGATGGTGCATTCCAGGAAATTATAATAGGAAAATAATACATATTCAGTGTATAATTGAACATATGCATTTGTTGGCTATAGTAATTTTGTCTCATTGGTTTAAGACTGGTTGCTGAAAAATTTTTTGTATCTCCATATCAACCAAAAGAATAACATGACATACAGCCTGATATTGCAAAATATCTTTGTTAAAATGTTACCATAATGTGAGGAATCTTATAAGGAATTTTTGAACTGAAAAAAAAAAAAAAAAAAAAAAAAAAAATTCATTGTTCTCAGGATCTCCCTCTCAGAAACTTAAGTCTTTCAAAAAATACAAAATAGCTGAAGTACACACACATACATATAATCATACACAAGTAACTGACAACAATCCATTTAATGAGTGGAATGAAAAGTGGATCATAGAATGATCTCTCAGGATGAGCCTTGGGAGTCCATGAAGTGCGATGTTATAATAGCTTATACTGGGCAGTATTAGGTAACTACAGCACCACATCACAACTATATATAACTGTTTAATTAATTTATTTTATATTTAAGAGTTGTATTCTATATTTTTAATTAAATTTGTCAAGAATTTATATTCTTGTTTAATCCTTTTTCCAAATGTAAGAAAACAAAGTTTGCATATGAAGTAATGTCCCGAGTGACTAGGCTACTTATATATAGAGGCTAATGACTTAACATCAATTGGCTTAGTATCCCATAATGCAAAGCGCACATTTTTGGACATGTATAATGCTATGCATTATGGGAATGGCCACAAAATAGACTATAAATTAAAGATACCAAGAAATTATGGACTTGGTTTAATCCTTAATCCAAGTGTAAGCAAACAAAGTTTGCGCCTGAAGTATCTAGAGGACTGGGGCAACTCATGGTAAAGGTGGTGCAACTTCACATCACTTGCCATAGTATCCCATAATGCAAAGCACATCTCCTTGTAGAAATGTATAATGCTATGCATTATAGGAAAGGTCACTACCCAGACCGGGTAGACTTTCAACAACTATCTATCTCTAATCTAGAGTATTTTAATAATAAGGTGTGATGACACCTTTTGGCAATTCATATAGGAAAATATGACTGCTGCATTACTTCAACTTTGGTATCTCACCTCTGGGTCTGGCTCCCACCGATGAGACCTCAATAAAGGTCGAAACCGATCTGGGTAGTGACCCTTCCCATAATGCATTGCATTATACATGTCTGCAAGGAGATGTGCTTTGCATTATGGGATACTAAGGCAAGTGATGTGAAGTCATACCACCTTTACGAGTTGTCCCAGTCCTGAAGATACTTCAGGTGCAAACTTTGTTTGCTTACACTTGGATAAAGGAATAAATCAAGTGAAAGACTATCAACAACTACCTAGACTAGTTTCAAACTTGACTGAGGTAAGTTAAAGTAAAAGGATATCCTCCAAAAACTCTGAGTGGTCTACAAGTTCACTCTGAATGACACGGAGTGATCCTAAAGAATCACTACTAAATTCATCACTCCTGACCTGAATCACTCCAGGACAGGAAATTCAGCAGTGGCTCCACTCAGTGACAGGCAAAAACCTGCCACCAAGCAGAGACTCTCTATTTCCCAGGAAGCAAACAAACCCAAAGATGAACATTATTAAATGTCATCAGTAACAGCCAGACACAGAAAAGATACCAAAATCGAATTCATATACATGTATTTCCTACATTCAAGTAGTGAAAGAGTGTGTCACCTTATTATTAAAGTATCAGACTTTAATAATAAGGTGACAATAATCCAGTATCTCTGGATCAGAGATAGTTGTAGAATATTTTTTAACTGGTCATAATTTAAATTCTCTATATACAAGTAGCCCAGTCATGTAGTTACTTCACATGCAAACTTTGTTTAGTTACACTTGGATAAAGGATTAAACAAAAATATAATTTCTTGGCAAATTTAATTTATATGCCTAACATAGACTAAAAAAATATATACTTTTAGAATGATAATTCATGAATATTCTGATGCTTAATGCTAAATAATATAGAGTCCCAGAAAGACTGAAACGTTCCTCTGATGGAAGACAAATTATGCTAAATACAGCAAAGCAGTAAATGCACCTTTTTTTTTTTTTTTTTTAATGAAATACAATATCAATCTAATGTTCTAAATATTTTTAGACATCTACTTACACACTGCAAAGCAAATCTTTCATGTGGTCAAAACTGAATGTATGCTGCTCCTTATCTGCCATAGTAAAGGATGTCATGTTAATAACTGGACTGCACATGACAGAGGCAGTCTTTATATGTGCTGCCAACTTCAGTGCATACTAGTTTAAAAGCATGTGCCAGTGCCATTTTACCCATCAAAACTTGTTTATTAAAGGGAAGCAGGCAGGCACCTTAATAAATCAATATCAGCGTTATGGAATGCAATACCAGGACGAAGGTCAACCAAGACATTATTGAGCTCTGGAGCTTATGACAAATACCATTTTTTTCATAATAGTAGAATTTATGATTAATTTCCCTTTACTTATTATCAGATTATCTTGAAAATCAATGATTTTCAAGATAATCTGCATGTGTGTGCACTTACTGCATGCACACACACACACACACACACACTACTAGGAAATAAACACTTTCTGATATTTTTTTTAAATGAAAAAAAAAAAAAAAGTATATTATTAAACATAGAAAACAACAGCAATGAAAATTCGATCTATCAAATATCATTATTTATTTATTATTTTCTAATGAAAATCCAATACATTGAAATCTATCAACTTAACAAATGCCCTGTTAAATTAGGAAAGTTCCCTCACTATAATGCATTTAACTATACATGACTAAAAGTGCCAAATGAAAATGAGAAAATTCTGCATTTGTTTGATGAGATTACTGTCTAAGTTTCTGTAAATCCTTTAAAAAAGTGGAAAAAAAAATCAAGTCTTTTAAACTTAGATAATAATCCAGTCTTTTATATTAACTAGAAGCTAATAAAGATAATTTATGCTGGAATTCAAACTGACACTTTTTTTCTTTTTTTTTTTCTCAAGAATTAAAAACGGTTTGATAACTAAACTCTAAGTCCTATGCAAGTAATGAGTTACAAACCTTAACTCCAAAAGGAAGCATCTAACAATCATACATGAAACTTTACTCCGTCACTTTTAATATTTCACTATCTTTTATCTATGTATGAAGTTTCATATTTCAATTCTGAGGGAAATGCTTAAAAAGACTTGATAAACAGGATGAAACTTGTAAATTATACAGGGTGTTCGGGATAAATTTGACAGTTTTGTAAGGAAAAAGAAAATCTTCTTTGTATCTATTAAATTTAATGAATTGACAAAAAAACATTACAGGCAGAGTTAATTACAATACTATCAACAAGATTTACTCAAAATAACCACCATTAGCATCGATCACAGCTTCAATTCTGCTTCGGAACCTCGAACAAGCTGATGCTACAGTCTCCCTGGGAAGGGCCGCAAAAACTGTTTTAATTTTATCCATTAACTGGGCTTTTGTATTACTGGAAGTGCGATTGGTGTCTTTTTCAACTGCGCCCCATACAAAATAATCCATGGGGTTAAGGTCTGGGGAGTTTGGAGGCCAAACATTTGGACTGGTGAAGTCGTAGAAATTTTCAGACAACCATTTTTGACTTTTCCCAGAGATGTGGCAAGGGGCCGAATCCTGCTGCCATACATACGGCCTACCATTGGCTACCCTTGTTATCCAGGGCTTGACTACAGTTAGCAACTCCACGAACAAAGCCCGAATTCCAATGCCAGGGTTCTTCAACACCTGTTCCTGCAGATTTGCGAGGAATTCTGCTGTACGAACGCAATCAGATCGTCTGCTAGGGATCTTTCTTCTTGCTACATCCTCGTAGTCACCATTGCAAGTCTCTAGTTCATGCCTGATTGTTTTTACTGTATTCAGGGAGCATTGGGCAGCAGTCGTAATATCCTTATTTTGATGGCGGGCACGAATCATCATGATACAAGTTATTCTCTTCCATGATTCAGGTGGGTTCCAGCTATCCATCCTTTCTGACATCTTGTATATGAATGAAGAAGGGTCCAAACTTTTAAATGAAGAGAAGTGTGTGTTAATACATGTAACTTACGGAAAAATATAATTAATTATAAATATGTCAAATTTATCCTGAACACCCTGTATATATAGACTGCTGGATGTCTCTGCAGTATACAGAGTACTATAGGGGATCTCTAATATGTCCCTGAACAATGAAGATTTGCTTTTATGTTGCATAAGAAATATACATTTTTACTATCAAATTATGAAGAAAAAAAAAAAACTAAGCTTTTTTTTAACCAAAGAATTACTTATGCACAATGCACTGTTTAAGCTGCATGTTATATAAAGGAATTATAAAAAGAATTATTATTATTATGTGACACCTCCAGGGAGTCCAAAGACTCATCGAGGGAGAATGTGCCAACACCATTGAATGATTTAACCCCTTCTAACTACTAACCGCGCTCAAACCTGCTTAACTTTTTTTTTGCGAGCCATTAGTAGCAGAGGCTCTACCAATCAACCAACCTTTGCTGGCAACGGAAAGTTAAAAAGTGAGGTTTAGTCTCTATTACAGTAGCCAGTAAAATGAGCAGAAGATCTAAATCAGCACTCTTTGCTCAATACATAAATCATTTTACATGACAAGCAAAAACCTCTGGCAGCCAATAATGCCCCCCACCCCCACCCCTTTCAAGACAAAAATATTTATCAAGGCATTAAGGTTCTTAGGCAGTACGTCCTAATAAATTAGATTTTTGTTTTAAATTCTTAATTTTCCAAGGATTTGGCAGTAGCATTGGCATGCCTGTTGAATAAGTCTTACAACAGCACAGGTTCCAAGGGAATGGAAGGAAGGTAAAATTGTTCCACTGCATAAAGGTGGTGATAAGGCTGTAGCTTCAAATTATAGGCCAAACTGTATATCTGGAGTTGTGGTGAAGGTACTGGGGAGATTGGTGAGAAGCAGGATACAGAAATGGGTTGATAACAACAGTATTCTCTGTGGTTATCAGCATGGGTTTATTAAAGGGAAATTATGTTTAACTAACTTACTTATGTACTATAACAAGGTGACAAATACCTTGGACAGGGGATGAATATACAGTGGTGTACTTGGATTTTGCAAAAGCTTTTGATAGACTGCCACATGACAAACTGTTAAAGAAATTGAAACAGATGGGACTGGATAACAGACTTCTGAGTTAGATCAGTGACTGGCTGTTAGATAGATATTAAAAAGCTGTATATAGGGATGCAGTATCCACAAAGAAGAAGGTCATTAATGGTGTATTGAAGGGGTCAGTTTTGGGACCATTTTTTTGAAATGGTCATTTCAAAATTTGACCATTGAAAAAATTGTTGTTCAATTTGTATGTGAATGATATTGGGATGGGTTTAACTAGTGATATGCAGCTGTTTGCAGATAATGCAAAATTGGGGAGAGTAATGCAGAGGCAAGCAGATGTGATAGCCTTACAGCAGGACTTGAATAGATTGCATGAATGGGTATGTAAGTGGAACTATCAGTTCAATGTTGCAAAGTGTATAGTTTTGAGATTTGGTAAGCAACAATGGGATGCAAAATATACACTTGGTGGGGAAACTTTAAAGGAAGTAGAGGAGATGAAAGATCTAGGAGTGATGTTGGACAAGGACTTGAAATTCAGCGACCACACTGCACAGGCTGTAAAGGCCTCACATCAGATAATGGCAATGATGTGGAGGATCTTGACATGCAGAAATAGAGAGGTTATGATGCCATTGTATAAGGCATTGATCAGGCCTCATATGGATTATCGTGTACAGATTTGGTTGCAGGTTTTCATGGTGACAAGGATATGTTGGAAAGGTCAAGAGAAGATTCAGAAAGGTGGTTAGTGGTCCTCGGGATGTGGAATACGAGGACAGATTGAGAGAATGTAAGTTGCAAAGCCTCGTGAATAGGAAGAAGGGGGGGGGGATATGATTAAAGACATATAAGCTAGTCAGGGGTTGTTATCAGGTTGACATGGAAGAGATTTTTCATAGAATAGGAGAAGGGGGGGTAGAACAAGAAGCCATTGCTGGAAACTGTATAAGAGTGGTGTTGGTGAGTGGAATGCGTCCTGAGTGTGTTATGAATGCAGACACATTGAATCAGTTTAAGACATGGTCAGATGAGCACTGTGTGCAATAGTGTGTACCTCCCACAATGAGTCTCTGAATCCATGAAGGTCAGATAATAATAATAATTTTTAATTATTTTTATTAAAAGGAAGGAGAAAAAATATCGATTTACTTTAATTACTTAATAGGCAAACAATGTTTTTAATCTAAATTTCAAAGGTTTTGTGAGCACTTATGAAACAAAATGTTTGATATGGCTGTTTGATATTGGACTTATTTAAAAGAGATAAACTCTACCTCAAGAGTAGGTATATTTGCCTTTATTACTGCTTCTAATAATTTACTACTTGGTAAATAAAACAAATGTATATTTATACTTCTATATTTTTTATCCAAAGGCAAAATGAAATTATCTATTTTTTTAAAAACCAATCTCTTTTTGAAATTTGTCCAATACTCTATCATACTGAAATATATATTATAACATCCCTGGAAAATGTCTATTTCAATTAAAGAGTGCTGATTTAGATGCAAAAATTAATGAATTTTTGCCCAGCATCATCAGAGCACAAATTATAACTGTGACAATCACACAGCCACTATATTAAAATTAGCAACAATTTGTAACTGTGTGCCAATCTGTAAATGGCATAAACTAATGTCCTAATAAGTCACCCTCTATGGGCCAATTAACCATAAAGTTAATATTGAGAAGTCAACTATTTGGTCTCAAAATGATTGCCTCCCATATCTTTGGCAAATTAATGCAACCATACTTGTTGAGGTGTTTATTTTTTTTAATGGTATATATTAGAACACAGAATAATAAGTAAATAATTATTTATTAACTTATTGCTGATATTTCGCCAGTGTTATAACCAGCATCTTCAGAGCACAAAAACACAATTTATCACAATACGCAAGACTATAACAACATAGTGTAATCAATGGACTAGTTAAACAAAATTGTAGCAGCAACACAAAGACTAAAGTCCTGATTTTGGTGCCCTCTATCTGAAAAAGAAAATTGCAGCTATCACACAAGAAAGTGTGTTTCAGGGCTTCTGTTGCCTCTAAGAACAATTTCTCCAACTTGTAAGAGCTTCGGTGCAGTCCTTTTGTGTTCTTCCAGTTGATCCTGTGTGCAGGGGTATCCAGAGCATAGTCTGCTAGGCCCGACTTGCCATAATGATAATGCCGGATGTATCTTTTATGTTCACAGTTCTTCCTTTTGACTGTAATAGGCTTGATTACATGAGCAGGGTACTTCGTAGACTCCTGGATGTGATAAAGGAGGAATGCTGTTCTTGGGTGAACGGATAAGAGTTGCTAATTTGACACACGGTCTGAATATGGTGCATAGTTCATGTTTATTAAGAATTCTAAAAATCTTTTCAGATGTGCCTTTGATGTATGGGATGGTTGGGCCTAGCAGACCATGATCTGGATATCCCTGCACACAGGATCAACTGGAAGAACACAAAAGTACTGCACAGAAGCTCTTACAAGTCAGAGAGATTGTTCTTAGAGGCAACAGAAGCTCTGAAACACACTCCAAATCTCAACAAATATGAATGTATAAATTTGCCTAAAATCTGGGAGAGAGTCATCTTAAGAAAAAAACTAGTACTGGTTGTTTTTTTTCTCTGTTTAGGACTCTGGTCTTGTGCGATAGCTGCATTTTTTTTTTTTTTTTTTTTCCAGATAGAGGGCACCCAAATCAGGACTTTTGTCTTTGTGTTGCTGCTACAATTTTGTTTAACTAGTCTGTTGATTACATCATGTTGTTATAGTCTCGCATATTGTGACAAACTGTGTTTTTGTGCTCAGAAGATGCTGGTTATAACACCAGCAAAATATCAACAATAAGTTAATAAATAATTATTTACTTATTATTCTGTGTTCTAATATATACCGTTAAAAAAATAAATAACATGTATGACGAATACAGGTTGGGGGAATGCTTAATAGCAGATACCGATGCTAAAAATAGTTTTTCAGATCTATAGCAACTTCTGTATAAAACTGATGTCTTCTTCCATTTAATTGTATGTGAAGGAGTATTCTAAGAGATTCAGATACGTAATCATCTTTATGCCAAGTCGTGCCATAAAGATGATCATGATGTAATTTTTGAATTTTTCCAAGCAGATGTTAACTGATAACCAGACTGGCCAAAGCAGGCCAAACTGCAAGCACATGGAACTTTATACACTCCAGGATGTGCCAGAGGATGAAGTTGATCATTAGGATAGCAGATGAAGATAGCTAGCTGCATGAGTGGTTTAAAGTCATGAAGATCGTATTTGTACAGAACTTTAGCTATCTTTACTGCTGTGCCTTAATATATGGAATTGGAATATTTTTGCTGTGATAATGAGTGTTGGCTGTAGGAGGGATGGGGGGGTGCACATGTGTAGTGCCTGTGGTTTTTTTTATTATGTATTTTATCTATTTTACAAGGGCTGTAGAAAGCACTACACAGGTTCCTGAGCTCAATTTTAAGGGCTGTATCATTTCAACATATAGTCCTAGTTCAGTGATGTAATTTGAGAATGTTATACTGTTGAGAAGGGTGGTGGTGTGATTGCTTATATAAATACTTTCCTGTATGTGCAGGTTTTCTGTAAATGGAAAAGGATAATGAGCCATTAGGAAGTCTTGTCACTACTGTAACTAGAAAGGTGAGATAACTGCTTTCTTTTTCTATGGTGAAATTCATTTATGGGCCTCATGTGCCCATAAATGAATTTCAAATTTCACCATAGAAAAAGAACAAATAGCAAACACCTCATCAGTATAGCACAGACAGACCATTGGTTTCAGTGTAGCTGTGTGGAATGCTTGGTTTGCAAAATGTTCCATGTACAAGTTGGCTAGTTGGGGGGGGGGAGAAACCATGTTCCAATGGGGGAATTATTGATGCTATTTCAGATGAACATTTGCCATGGAAATACTTATAGAATAAACAAATTGCAGAGACCAAACATTTGTGTGAAAGTGAGGAGAGTGAGTTGGTAAGAGATGGGTCATTTATCAACCTAATTGCTCTCCTTTGGGTCAAGCAAATTGAGGGAGCTTTTAGGAGCCCCCACTCCAAATGTGAGAGCAGTATTTGATAGCTGGGCAGATTTGTGATTTGCATAAGGTTAACAAGGTAAACATGTGTTTATACCAGAAGAGGCCTGATGTTAGGGTAATTCCAAGAAGAGAAATCTCATCTTATTGGGAAATTTGGGTGTTATCAAAAATAATACTCAGGGAAAGCGTTTTTTTTTTTTTTTGAGAAATAAGATAGAACTGGGCTTTACTAGAATTGAAGTTGACAAGGTTATCTAAGCCCCATTGGAGGATGGCCAGAATTCAGGACAGTGGTGGTTGAAGTGAGTTGTGTAGAGTAATGTTTGTCAAATGAAAGGGAGGAGTGCAATGTACTGTCATCTGCAAAACTTGTATTGGGTTGGAGGTCACCTGAAGTAGGCATTGATATACAGAAGAAAGGGGGATGGTGAGAGAACAGAACCTTGTAGAACTCCAGCATTAGTTAGATGGTGAGAGGATTAGGGAACCGTCTACCATCACATATAGTGTGCATCCAGACAGAAAGCTGGCAATCCAACTGTAGAAGTCCTGAGACAGTCCAAATGATAGGAGTTTGCTTAGTAAGCCTTTGTGCCAGACCTGGTCAAAAGCTTAGGAGATATCAAGTGCAATCACTTGAGATTCACCAAATTTCTCCATGGCATTTATCCAGAGATAAGTGATATATGAGAGCAGATCTCCTGTTGATCAGTAGCGATGGAATCTGTACTGGTGGTCGCTTAATAGCTGGGTGACTTCAAGGTAGTGTAGGAGTTGAGAATTGATGGTTTTCTTTATCACTTTAGATGGACTGAGGTGAGTGAGATAGGGCAGTAGTTAGATGGCAGTGATTTCTCACCCTTCTTAAGAATGTACTGAATATAGGCCAATTTCCAGGCTTTGGTGTATATACGAGTGGAGTAAGAGAGTATGTATAGTCAACATAGAATAGGAGTCAGTTCTGGTGCACAGACCTTCAGGACAATTGGAGGAATGCCATCAGGGCCAGGAGACATGAGATAAATGTTTATATTTTTTTCCTTATCATAAGAAGTAACTAGAATAAATGGTGAGGTGAATTTGAATAATTCAATTATATCAGCTGGGAAATGTGGTTTAATAAGAGTGAGGGGTTTTTGCCAAATATACATTGGCGAACAGTAAAGCAATGCCAAGGCTCACAGTGATGTCAGAATTTGTCAAGGTTAACTTAATTTTATTAAAGTTTTAAAGTGCAGCAAATTTTTTATAAAAGAGTGAGAGTTGCTTAGGATAAAGGTTATTAAGTGATAAAATGTCATTAGGATAAATGTTTAGCCAGTTTGTAGGTCGGGGCAGTCTATGGTGTCAACAATTAGATGGAGTTATTAGGTTTATGAATTTTAGATATATACCATATATCCTGGGTGGTTTGACATGAAGAGGGTTAAGTTTTTTAGTAATCTCTTTGGACCAAGACGTAACTTATTGTAATAGTTTATATACTTTTATCTTTTGAGATTTGGTAGGATTCCCATTTAAAATCTGATAAATAGAGAACTCCTTAAGGAGATGACTCATTTTTCTGTTATAATCCATTTGGTCATAATAACAGTAGCATTTCCTTTGTCAGATCTGGTTATGATAATTTTTTTGTACACTGGTTTTATACAAAAGTCGCTAAAGGTATGAAAGATTATTTTTAAACCAGCATCTGCTACAAAGCACTTCCCTCAATCTCAACAAGCATGGTTGCATTAATTTGCCAAAGATCTGGGAGATAGTCATTCTGAGAACAGATAGCGTGACTTCTCGAAATTAACTTTATGGTTAACCGGCACATAGATAGTGCCTTGTTAGGAAATTAGTCCTATTACAAATTGAACTGCTTTCAATGTTTTAGTGTAGTGGCTATGTGCTTATCACAGTTATAATTTGGGTAGAAAACCAGCAAAATATTAGTAAGTTCAATTAATTTATTTATTTTTCATCTCTTGGTGTTGTTTATATTGTGAAGCACTAATAAATAGTTATCAACAACTAAGCCTTTTGATATGTACATAAATTTTGCATGGAGAAGAAGTTGCATGCTAAACTCATCAAATAGGCAAACTGGAACTAAAATTTTGAAAACCATTCAATCAGCTTGCTTCCTTAAAAAATGTCAGGACACCAACACTATTCCGAAGGGTCTAAAATTCAGAGACAGAAGTTCAATTCGGAAAAAGACATTTTTGCTTGCTGACAAGCCTGGCACTTAACCATGAACAGATCACTAGTGAAAATCGATTCCTTGCCATCACCACATACATGAAAAATTATCATCTGATATACTTAATCCAGAACTGTGATCAATCAGAAAATGCTGCTGCTAAAGAATTTAAAAAGTTAAGGTTCACTATTTCAAAAAATTTGTTTGAGGCTCTTTGCTATGTTGTTGAAGAGCCTCAAATTTTTTAAAATAGTGAACCTTAACTTTTTAAATTCTGTATTATACAAAAGTATAAAAATACACAAAATTCATTAAATAAATTTTGTATACTTTTGTATACAACTATGGCAAGAATGTATACAAAGTATACAAAATTTATTTAATGGATCTTTTGTCACAAGCAATCACAGAATACATTGTCAATGCACTTAGCTGAGAGCATAATTTCACTATCACTCCCAAAAAAAGTACCAGTTTTGAAAATAATGACAAACATTGAACATGGTATCTATGATCTCACCCAAGATGGCTATTAGCATTCACCCTGATGTGGCTAGTATTCTGAATAAATCCAGACCTCCCAAGAATAGCATTCCACTTAAGAAATATCAGCACTCAGAAAGTTATACAAGAACAAAAAAATTATCATAACCAAAGCTCACAAAGGAAATACTAATGTTATTATGGACCAAATGGATTATAACTGACAAATGAATCATCTCCTTCAAAACTCCTCTATTTAGATGGTAGATTGGGATCCTACCAAATTATAAAAGAAACAAGTATATAAACTATTCAAGACATTGCATCTTGGTCAAAAGAGACTACCAAAATACTTAACATGTCAAACCATACAGGATATATGGAGTGCCCAAAATTCATAAACCTAATAACTCCCTTCATCCAATAGTTGACAGCATAAACAGCCCACCTACAAACTGGCCAAACATTTATCCAAATCACTCCCCCTCCCAGAGACGTCGTGAGGAATTTTGGCACCTATGGCCAGGAAAGAAAATTACGCCGTTCTAAAAACAAAAACTTTAAAAATCTCAATTTTTGCGCCTATGGCCAGGAAAGAAAATTGTGCCGCTCTAAAAAAAAAAACTTTAAAATTCTAAATTTATGCACCTATGGCAGGGGCCACATTGGCCATAGCCTAACTAAGTCTCTGTCTCCTCCACACGCACACCACACACACAAAGGCAACTGTCCTTTTTTATAAAAAATTCATTGCAGCATTTTAAAACTTTAATAATAATAAAATTATCCCTGACAGATTCTGACACCATGGAGGGATTTGACATTATTTCACTATTCACCAATGTACCTTTGGCAGAGAACCTTGATCTCATTAAGCTACATTTCCCATCTGATATAATTGCATTATTCAAATTCACCATTTATTCCAGTTACTTCTTGTGGAAAAGAAAAATATATAAACAGCTAGATGGGACTGCTGTATTGAAGTAATATATTGGAGTAATCAACCATCAATTATTATTATTATGGGTATCTCCATGGAGTCAGTAGACTCATCGTGGGAGACCCAACCTATCAAAACAATATCTGTCATATCTGTTCTTGAATTCATTTACCGACGAAGAACTCGCAACTGAGTCAGGCAATGCATTCCGCTCATTCACTACCCTCCAGGAGAAAAACCTCATTCTCATGCCCTTGTTAACCAAGCTCTTCTTTAATTTCCAGGGATGACCTCTTGTTCTTCCGTCACTATCACACAGCTGAAACATTACCCCTGCATCAATCTTATAAAAACCTTTTAGTAATTTAAATGTTTCTATCATATCCCCTCTTCTCCACCTATCAACCAACCTCTGCAATCCACAAGCTCTCAATTTTTATATCACTCACTAACTTGGTCACTCTTCTCTGAACCCTTTTCACAGCCTCCTCATCTCCAAGGAATCAAGGTGTCAAAAGCCTTAGCAAAATCCAGAAGTACCAATGTGTAGCCACTGTGTATCAACCTTGGTATGTCTTCTGAGTCTGGTTCCCACTAATAAGACCTCAAAGGTCAAAATCAGTCTAGGTTGTGGCCCTTCCCATAATGCATAACATTATACACATCTGAAAAGATATAAGTGCTTTGTATAATGGTATGATAAGGCAATTAATATGATGTCATTAATTTCTATATACAAGTAGCCAAGTCATGAAGATACTTCACTTGCAAACTTTGTTTGCTCACAGTTGGATAAAGGATAGAATATAATTTCTTGGCAACTTGAATTTAATTTATAACCAAGTGAAAAACTTTTGTACATGCCATTCAGATATCAACCCTTGATATCTGAGTGTTAATTCTTGCAATAATACTTGCTCATTGCCATCTGGATCTTTTTAATGGCTGTTACAATGTCACTCATCCTGGTCTAAACTCTGATCTAAATATTGAACTTCATATCTCGAATTTAAATTACTAGCGGTGATCTTTCCATTTTCCTTTGGACAGCCCTCAACTTGTTATTCAATTTTTGAGTCAAAATCCATGTTTTGCTTCCACATGTTCATGATCATACACTTGTTGAATATTTTTCTATTAAGGTAAATTGGGATGTCTCTTTTGAGTGCTTCATAGTGTTTTCCAAAGGCTATCCTACCAAGATTAATAACATTGCACACAAATATTGCATAGATATTTTTGTTTTCACTACTATTCCATCAAGATAAATTTTAAATAATTAGTATTTCAAAAATAACAACATAATTCAACTCTTACTACAAACTAGTCATCTATGCAAATGATCACACTGATGGTAAACTAACATTTCCCAATTGCTACTTTCGTTAGTGTGTGCGCGCACGTGCATGTGCAAACATAAGCAGAGATAAACAGTCATGAGCAGAATACTAAATTAAAAGTTTTTTTTTTCACTTGGTTATACTCTAAATTAAGGCAGACAATAAATTATATTCTTGATTTCATCCATTATCCAAGTATAATGCACATAAAGTAACTTTACAATTGGGTTACTTGTATATAGGGACTAATGACTTCACATCAATTGCCTTAGTATCCTATAATGCAAGGCACATATCCTTATAGGCATGTATAATGCTATGCATTGTGGGAAAGGCCACAGTGGGAGCCAGGCCCAGAAGAGATACCAAGGTTAAAGTAATGCAGAAGCCACACATTTCCCATATACAAGTAGTCAAAAGGTGTCACGCTTTGTTATGAAAATACTCTGGAGTAGAGATAGATGTAGAAAGTTTTTTCACTTAATTATACTCTAAATTAAAGATTCCAAGAAATTATATTATTGGTTTCATCCTTCATCCAGCAAAGGTTGGTCAATTGGTAGAGCCTCTACTACTAATGGCTCACGCAAAAACTTAACAAGTTTGAGCACGGTTAGTAGTTGGAAGGGATCAATCGTTCGATGTTGTTAGCACACTCTCCCTCGATGAGTCTTTGGACTCCTTGGAGATGTCACATAATAATAATAATAATAATAATATATATGTAGCAAATAAATAAAAACTGTTTAGTGCCATTCCTGTGTAGTGGCATTATTTTGTCTTTCTTCCAATCCTCAAGCCTCTTCCACCCCCAAAAAGGACTTATTATACAACTAGGTCAAGGGCAAAATTATTGACTATAAATAATTAATTATTTACAATAATTGATTAACTGAATTATTTGTATAACATCCAGAGCTGTGATAGTAAATGCGATTACTTCTTCACAACAAAGTTATAGTTCCAAATATCATCCAAGGCATGAATATTTGAAAATTATTATCCAAAGAAGTTAAAATAGTTTCTTGAATTATAAGGCTATTCTACATCATCATCATGCTTCAAAAAAAAACTTCCACTTTCATTAAATTTCATATTATGTTTATATGTGGGAAACTTGCATTCTGTTCAGAGGACAGTCGAGCTTGCCAAGGCTATTGGCTGACTTTTGAATCTACTTCCACATCTTTTACTTCTAGATGGTTCTATTGCATCACAACACAGAAAATTAAATTTCCCAGACTTCTTACTTTCATTATAATTCTTACAGTGATCATCTCAATAAATTTCCTCCTCTTATCTTATCCCAATTCACAAGCAAACTGGCCAGAAGAAACACATACAGGGTGTATCAAAAGGGTGTATACAACTTTGCAGAACAGAGAATAACCCGGAAAACATACGAAAGCTGAGTGAGTGTCATACAATGCAGTGAAACACATCAATTTTTGGTCACATAACTTTATTACCAAATGATAATACTAGATGGCATGATATGTCACACCATTTGAAAATGGTGACTTTCGATGGTGCGGAGCAAGCACATTGTGTTTTTTGTTAGAGAAAACGAAGTCAACGCAAGTTCAGAGGAATTTCCACATACAATATGGCAAAGAACATCCTAATAGGCACATGATCTACATGTGGTACAAGAATTTTGTGGAAACAGGTTGTTCTGTGCATCATGTCTGCCGATTCTGTTGTGGAAGAAGTTCGGGAAAGTTTCCAGAGAAGCCCAAGAAAGTCAACCAGATAGGCATCTTGTCAAATTGAAATTCCACATGTGACTGTGTGGCATGTTTTACAACAGCATTGACATTTTAAGGCCCTACAAATTTACCCTTGTACAACATTTGAAGAAAGATGATAAGAAGATATTCCAGGATTTCTGTATAGAAATGATCAGTAGGATACAACAAAATGAGGACTTTTTTGGATACGATCGTTTTCAGTGACAAGTGCACTTTTCACTTAAGTGAGCAAGTAAACACTCACAACTGCAAAATTTCAGGAAGCGAAAATCCACATGCCATTGTAGAACATGCTCAGCATCCAAAGGCTAACGTTTTTGCACCATAAACAAGGAGAAAGTGTCTGGACTCTTTTTTTTTTTTTTTTGAATCTACCATTACTGGTGGTATGTATCTGGCGCTACTTGGATACCTAATACCACAATTAGACAATAATGACCACAATGGATACTTACATTTCCAGCAAGATGGACCCTCTCCTCATTACCTGAAAGACGTAAGGTAATGAGGAGATGTAAGGTTTTGTGGAAACAGGCTGTTCTGTGCATCATCCAAGGTCAAAGGAAAGGCTTCATCTGCCGATTCTGTTGTGGAAGAAGTTATCCTTCTACCAATCCAGATGGATTGGTAGAAGGGTGCCTGTAGCATGGCCACCATGTTCCCCCAACCTTACACTGTTAGATTTTTTTCTTGTAGGGCATTGCAAAAGACTGGAACACAGCTCATCCAATTTGCATGAGCTGTGTTCCAGAATTACTGCTGCCTTTGCTGAAGTTATGCCAGATATGCTCTGCTGTATGTGGCAGGAAATTGATTACAGATGGGATCTGTAGAATTACTGGAGACAGCCATATTGAATTTTAATTGTATGTGTGTTATGCTTCAAGTGTTATGCTACATTTGTACAGTAATAAAAATTGTTCATCTATTGCTATTTATCTTCTATTGAAGTTGTATACATCCGTTTGAAACATCCTGTACAATTTAACAGATATAATACACTGGACTCATAGCCTTAGCTGTCTCAGGTGTAATATCCCATAAAAAACTACAGCTGCTTAGAAATTAGTCCTTATTCAACCTATTGAGAAGGGTGCAAATCTTTATTATCAAGTTATTATCCAAATATTCTCACCTCAAGTTTTTCTACAGTAATGCAGAAATTCACTAATAGTTATTAGTTGACTATAGTCAACTTATATGCTACACAGAAAGCTCTCAACTATGAAGCGTGTCTGTAAACTAACTTCTGATTACACACACACACACACACACACACACACACACACACACACACACAGGTGGAGAGATTATAGTGGCCAGTTCAGAGGAGCAGTGACCATAGAAATACCCATAAAAGAGACATAATTCAGCAAAAGAGCATTTATGAGTTATGAGAAAGTGACTGGAGGGAGTCAGTGAGGAGGGATCATCACTTAATTAAGGTGCACCATTCCAAATGTAGTTTTAGGGTGGTGTGTTTAGGCCAGTATAGATTAGATGTGAGAGTTAAACCAAGAAAGGAAAATTGGCCCTTGATGGCTAGAGAAATATTGTAAAAAGTGAGGAAAAGAGAGAGAGAGAGGGGCATAGTTTGTCTCCCTGGAAAAGAGACAGAATTGCATTTTGATGGCATTAAAATTCACTAAGTTATACTCATTCCTTAATTCAGTGTTTAAGGCACTGAATTGAAGACCTTGAATCATGAGTTACCTGAGCACTACCAGGTTTTGAAGAAAAAAAAAAGGAGTGAATAGTGCTGTCATTGGCAAAGCTATGAACAGGATTCGATGTTAGAGAGAAGATGATCATTAATGTACAGGAAGAAGAGTGTTTCAACATTAATTGAAAAATCCAATGAAAGGAAACACCCACCATAGCCTGCAGTGAGCAGCTAAAAAGGAAACTGGAGTAGAATCTTTTAGTACAACAGAAGGAATAGCATTACAGCCATGGGACTTATTGATATTAAGGCAGCTGAGGATTTTTCTGATGTCCTCCTGGTGAAATTTCACAGGAGGCATATTGTGGATAATTTGTGGAATGACAGGAAGAGTTCAGCCTTGGTCATCTATATGGGAGGAAAAAACTTGTGTTAAGAGGTCTGCCATATCTTCAGGAGATGTTACCATTGTGTTGTCAGAATGTGTGAGAGAGAGATAGAAGCATAGAAGGACAAAAGTTGTGTCCTACAGCCTTGGCACATGATCAGAAGGCATGACTGTCATTAGGACAGGAGACATACGTGTGTTGAGGCTTATAAATATCTGCATTCTCTATTTGGCCTCATGGCCCAGACACATTAGATTCCTTCCTCAGTCACCTCAATAGTCTACATCCAAGAATCCAGTTTACAATGGAAAAGGAAAATAACAATAGTTTACCCTTCCTAGACACCTTAATAACATGCCTTCTTAATGGTAACTTTTCTTTCTCTGTATATAGAAAACCTACTCATACAGGCAGATACATTCACAAACTCTCCCACCACCACCCCTCCGAGCAATATGGCATTATTAAAACTCTGACCAATAGGGCCCACAATCTTTGTTCCAGTAAAACTGCCCTTTCAACCGAACTCAAACACATGCACACCATCTTCCTTTCCAATGGCTATAATGACTACAGAATTAAAAAAATAATCAAGTCCTTCCCCATTCCCCGTCCATCTCTTCAGGACTTCAGAAATGCCATTCCTTACATCCATGGTACTTTAGAAAAAATAGCCAGATCATTAAAAAAGTACAACCTCAATACAGCTTTTAAGCCCCACCGTAAACTTGCTACCCTTATTTGCTCCACTAAAGACCAGTTCCCTCCTCGTTCAGTGCCTGGTGTATATAGAATACCTTGTTCCTGTAAACTTGCTTACTTCAGACAAACAGGCAGGTCAGCATACATCCGGTTAGAAGAACACAGTTCTTACATCTGCAAACACGATTATGGTCAATCTGGTCTTGCAGACCATGTTTTGGATACATCCCACAGGATCTCCTGGAAAAAAACTACCATGCTCCACCATAGTAAATTCAAAAAAGAAAGACTATTCTTTGAATCTGCATCTGCACTCAGGAATCAACCTAATTTAAACAAATACGGATGCATCAAACTTCCCAAAATTTGGGAAACTTTAATTATCAGAGATCCCTCTTTACATCCCAGGCCACCTGCAAATGTCCATGGAGGGCGCACCACCTAGATAGGACTTTAGTTTCACTTTGTATTGTATTTGTGTGTCTGTGTTGTTACAAAAAGTTTTTGTAATCCCCAAAGATGTCTCTGTGACAGAGACAAAATATTGGAAGTATTAAATTAGTTTTAATCCTTTTTCAGTGCTGTTAATATTCCATTAAACCTCTAACATGAGGACAGGAGACAGTTTAGTGCATTTAGCTGTTACAAAGTTTTCTTGCAGTTGTCATGAGCTGTAATATATGCTGTAATATAAGCTGGGTGAGAGGCTGGAGTTTTTGACTGCAACCATTGAGCAAATGCTGAATTTTTGGTTTGGACTACCGTTGCTCAACTGTTAGAGAACCATGCTTTGGATAAAGGTCAAGGATTCTGCCTGGAGTGGGAAATAAAAGCACTTATCCAAGTGTAGTGATAATAATTTTATTATTAGTTAGAGCAGATGCTAGGATCAGAAAAGCAGAAGCAGTAATCAGACTATGGAGAAAAGGTCCTGAAGGTTATCTCAATTGGCACTGTTATAGTGACATAGAGTAGGATGCAGCAAATGATTGGGAAAAGGATAAGTTGTAGATAATGAAACATGGACAAGATTATGGTAAGAATTTCCAAGAATTACAGCTAATATCAACAGCATATTTGGAGGGAAAGCCAGTCAAGAAAAAGCCCAAGGTGTTGAGAGAATGAAAAGGATTAACTGGAATTCTGGTGAGTTGATGGATAATTTATTTTAAATCATTGTTGACAGCAAACAGTTCAGCTTTTTTTACTAACTTTGTCTGTGAAGTTGAGGAAGGAATCCAGTGAGAACTAAACATTGAAATCAGTGAAGAAGATTATTTCACTGTTGGGAGAGTTAGATTATCAGTGAAGTCGTTGAAGTTTGGAAAACATTACACGCAACAAATGAAGGTAATAAAGTGAGGTAAGGAGATCTTCAGCCATAGCAGATCATTTAAAAGGGATTTTAGGTCTGATAATCTTTGGCACGGGATATCAGAATGGACAAAAGCAATGATCCCTCCCTTCTTTCAAAAGACATCATGGAGGATATAATGGGGAAATGTTTTTTTGTGAGGAATTCTGATATGTTTTTTGGGAAGATATTTTTTTAACTACAGTGATTGGGATTTTTTGTATTGTGGATCATGGTTATGAGTAAAAAAAAAAAGGGAAATTTAAAGAGTAGAGGACATGAAGTGGGAGTGAAGGACTTAGGGGTTATCATTCCCTCACACAGAGTAACCAGACATCAAGCATGGCCTCATACAGTGCCCCTTGCAAGCTGCTATACTCAGACTACATGGCGAAGGCACAACCTGGCAAAGTACACAATAGTAGGATTATTTGCGAGTTAATCGGGAACCCCCCCCCCTTGAAGAGTACCATCAAGGTTCGGCCCATGCACATCTGTGGTTGGCCAGCCTGTAAAAACTGCTTTACAGCTGTCCTCAATGGAGGAGGTACTCATTTCCTGATTAAAAGATTTAGAAGGGAGAGAAAAAAAGAATGAAGAGAAATTTGAGGGAGGCTTTCACCTATACTCCATGTCACCAAAAAAGCTGGGTGGTGTATCATTTACTTCCACAATCTTGAATTCTAATCTCTAACCATTTTTTGCCAGAGTTTTAATAAGCTTGTTAACTTCAATGCTTGCAAAATTGAATCGTGTTTAATTATTCTCCCAAAAAAAAAGGACTGAGGGTCTTAGATTTGATCATCTCATCAGAGGATGTTATTATAAATAAGGTCTCTCTCTCCAGCTGGTGAGAGTGACCATGAAGTCATTACTTGGATGGTTGCCAACCATGTGAGGACTTCTGTGAGGAAAGGATATATGTGGAACTACAAAGACTGGTGATTATGAGAAGCTTAGGAGACAGCTTGCAGCTGTTGCATAAATGAGGAGTTGGGTTGAAAGGAGATCAATGCTGCTTGGGTGACATTCAAAAACTATCTAGTAGAAGCAATATCTAAATGTATTCCAAAGGTTAAATAAGGTAGGTGTGAAATGGATGAATAAAAAGATTATGCATCAATACAGAGAAAAAAGAATTATTACAGCAACATAAGTAGAGCGATAATAATCAATTCCACGAGGAAGCAATGAACAGGCAAGGAGGGTGTCTCGGTTGGTAAGGATAGCAAAAGTTCAGTGTGAGCAGGAGTTAGCTAATGAAGCTGAAAAAAAAAATCTTAGAGGGGGGGGGGGGTACTTTCAATATCCAGCCAGCAAAAAAACAGAATCTTTCTTTTAAGGTTACACAGTGATCAGCATTCATATTTATGAATTTAGAGACACAAAACACATGTGCTGAGAAGATTATTTTACTGATTATTAATAAAATAATAACTTGATGTCTCAACCCCTGTATTGAGGTCATCATCAGAAGGATATATCTATAGGAGCCATGCTACATGCTGTTGCAGTCTATAAAGGTAAACTAAATCTACGTTGTTAACTAATCTTTTTCTTAGCCTGACCTCTAGTGAATAAAAAAAAATAAAAAATAAAATAAAATAAATAAATAAATAAAAACTACAATAAACTCTGCTAAAGTCCTAATGTACTAAGATTCTTCTGGAATTGTAGAGTTTATATTTTATATTACAATTATTTTCTGGATTTGTACAGTACAGGTTGCTATTGAATGTTCAGTGGAAAAAAAAAAAAAACTTCACCAAGTCTTCTTGTAATGAGATTTTTCTTTGTGGTTGCTATGAAGGTTGTAGATGGGTCCTCCACATTCTTGGAATGGTTAGACTATCGTTTTTATTGAGATTCGGATTATGTTTCAGCATTTCACATGATTCTTTGAATTTCCGCTCAAACCAGGTTTTGGTGTGGTGTAGGGACTTGGTACCTTTCCAATCAATTCTGTGGTATGTTTGGAGTGCGTGGTCAGAAAGGCCGGTTTTTCCAAAATGGAGGTATTTAATGTGTTGTTTGTGTTCATCCTTCCTGATTGGGATGGTTCGCCCAGTTTCCCCTATGTATGGTATGTTACATGTGCATTGTATTTTGTAAACCGCTCGGTGAGCTAAGTGTGGCAGGGGATCCTTGGAAGAACTGAGTAGATGTCTTAATTTTGTCGGGGGGTTTAAAGGTGGTTTTGATGTATTTGTGTAGTGTTCTGTCTATTTTTTCGGAAATGCCTCTAACATATGGTATGGCAATAGCATTCTTGAAATCTTTTTTGTATCTCTGTGGAGGATCTTGTGAATGGTTTTTATACTGTATCCATTTTTTATAAAGGTATGTTTGATGGTCTCATATTCATGGTTAAGAGCTTGTTCATTTGAACAAATAGTTTGAGCTTTGTGTTTAAGGATGCTTATGACCCCTAGTTTTTGTGTCGGGTGGTGATAAGAAGTTTTGTGTATGTACTGGCCTGTGTGTGTAGGTTTGCAGTAGACTGAGAAGGAGAGACAGCCTGAAGGAAGATGTGTCACGAGTGTGTCCAGGAATGGAAGAGAGTTGTATTTTTCTATTTCAATGGTGAATTGGATGCATTTGTGTTGTTTGTTCAGGTGGCTAAGGAATGTATTTAGTGCTTCGTGGCCGTGGGACCAAATGGCGAAAATATCATCGACGTATCTGAGCCAAATTTTGGGCTTCAGGCACATCGACTCTAGAGCTCGTTGCTCAAAGTCTTCCATATAAAAGTTCGCTATTGGGGAGGGGGGGGGGAGTTGTGAGCCCATGGCTGTACCCTCTTTTTGAAGGTAAAAATTGTTTTGCCACACGAAATACTCAGAGCAGTGTAGGTGGGCAGAGAGGGCCGTGATGTCATGTGGAAATATGTTCTGTAAGAGCAAGATAGTATTATTAATTGGAAAATTGGTGAAAAGGGAAGTTATGTCAAAGCTGACTAATAGATCTTGGTCGTTGAGTGTAATGTTTTTAATTTTGTTTATGAAATGTTGTGTTTTTTTTATGTAGGAATGGGAATGACCTACCAATTCCTTGAGTGTGGCTGCTAATTTTTTGGCTAAGTGGTAATTTGAGCTGTCGATTCCTTCCACAATTGGACGTAATGGTGTGTCTGTTTTGTGTACTTTTGGCAGGCCATAAATTCTGGGTGCACGGGCATACTCAGGTATTAATCTTTTAATTGTTTCTTCCGGCCACGTGTTAACTGATTTAAGTAATTCAGTTGTTTTCTTTTTGTTGCATTACATGGGATTGTAATTCACCATCTGGTAGGTGTTGTGGTCCGATATCAAATGGTTAATATTTTCTGTGTAGGTTGTCCGATTTAAAACAACAGTGGCATTCCCTTTATCTGCTTTTGTGATAATAATGTCATTGTTATTTTTTGGTGATTTGAGGGCCAGCTTTTTTGTTTTGTTTAGTTTGCTGCTTAATTTTTTGGTTGAATTTAGTAAACAAGCAATTTCCATCTGTATTTTGTCAGTTAAATTGGCTGGGAGGGATCTTAAACCTCTCTCAATATGATAAATTATATCAAGTTTATTTACCGACCTCGGTGCAATGGTGTAATTTAAACCTTTCTCCAGCAGCGAGAGTTCACCTTGGGTGAGATTGTAATCTGATTGGTTGATAACCAGACAGTGGTCTGATGGTGGTTGGTTGCTCCTAACTTCGTTTGTGGGTGATTGGCTGCTCCTTTTGTTATGCCATTGTAATTATCTTGTGCTTTGCTGTAGTTTTAATGCTTGAAACTTCATTATTAATCGTTTTTTGTTTTTGAGTAATAGGTGCTTGGCCGAGTCGTCTGTGATCTTGTCCAAAATATCCCAAATTTCTGGATTAACGTAACTGGATAGCTCAAATTTTAGTTGTAACACTTTGGCTTGGATAGATGCGAAGTTTTTTCGTGCCTCATAGATCTGTTCCCTTAACAACGCTTTTTCTAGGATGGCATAGATACGGAGTGCTTTAACTGATGTAAATTTCTTCTTTAGTTTAATGCAGCCCCCCCCCCCCCCGAGATGGACGGCCCTGGGAAGAGGTATATGGGGAATTAAGTAGACTGAATGCTAATAAGGCTGTGGGGCTTAATGATATATCATTGTATAATTTGAAGGAATGTGTCAGGGAGTTGAAATCTGCCTTGACATATGTGTTTAATATAAGTCTACATGTAAGCAGTACAAGATTGTACTGCTACATAAAGGAGGTGACAAGATTTTATTGCTATATAAAGGAGGTGACAGAATTCAAACAGCAAATGATAGGCCAATCTGTGTGTCAGGTGTTGTGGTTAAAGTGATGGAAAGGCTGGTGAGAATCAATATCCAGAATTGGGTTGACAACAATGGTATTATCTTTGATGGACAGCACGAATATGCTAATGGGAGTTCATGTTTTAATAATCTATTTACTTATTACAATAAGGTGACAGCAATATCAGATGTGGGAGATGGTTATACAGTAGTCTACTTAAATTTTGCAAAGGCTTTTGATAAATTACTGCATGATAAGTTGATAAGTTGTATATGGGAAGCAATATCTCAGAAGAGGAAAGTCGCTAGCAGTGTGTTTTAGAACCATTGCTGTTTAACCTGTATGTTAATGATATTGGGGAAGATTTGAATGGGGATATTCAGGTGTTTGCAGATGATGCAAAGTTGGAATGAACTATGAGGAGTAGAGTAGATGTTGTTGCCTTACAAAAAGACTTGAACAGACTGAATGAATGGGCACAGGAGGGGAAATGCCAGTTCAATATTGCAAAATGTAAGGTTTTTAAATTTAGAAAACAAAGATGGGATGCAGAATTTACTCTTGGGGAGACATATTGTTGACAGTGGAGGAAATAAGAGATTTTGGGAGTGATGGTTGATAAGGATCTAAAATTTAGAGGACAACATGATGAATTCTAGCAATGATACTGACTTGTAGAAATAAGGAGATTCTGGTTCCATTGCACGAGGCTCTGATTAGCCCACATATGGACTACTGTGCACAGATTTTGTCACCTGGTTTTAAAAGGATGAAGAGATGTTGGAAATGGTCCAGAGGTGATTGACTAAAATAGTTTCTGATCTCTGGAATGTTGAATATGAAGAAATATTGGGACAATGCAATTTGCAGAGACTAGTGGATAGGAGGAAGAGAAGTGATATGATAGAGATGTGCAAGTTGGCAAGCAGTTGTTATAGGATTAACATTGAAGAATTTTTTCATAAAATAGTGGGAGAGAGGTCATCCCTGAAATCTGTATAAGGGTATGAGCAAGGGAGTGAGGTTTTGCAGGATTTTTGCATGGAGAGCTGCAAATGATTAGAATGCATTGTGTGAGAGCATGGTGCCTGCAGAGAATTTGAATGTATTTAAGGTGCGGTATGATGAGTTTTGTGTATGACAAAAGGGAGCTCCTAGATGAGTCTTTAACTTCATGGGGTCTTAGGATAATAATAATAATTAACATATTATAAGTTATAGTAAAAGGTAGAGCCTCCATAGGTCAGTCAGTATAGAAGAAGCCCTTTGGTCAGAAAGACCTGGGTTCGATTCCCATCCATGATGTGAGAAACCTTTATCTGGTCTCTTTTGACTAAAGGTGAGTTAGCTGGTCTCATATGGAGGTAGAGGATTTTTTTCACGAGGAAACTTGAGTTTTTCATGCCTCAGAATAGGCAAAACAGCCCTGTGAACACACACATCTACAGACATAAGACATTTCTGGAATAAGGATTAATCAACTTATTCTGAAGGATTTCAGTTTCGAATGCCTGCACAGTGAAGTGTGGGTCTACGTGTGATCATAAATCAGAATAGCAAAAGGTGGCACTTGCAATGTGCATGAAAGAAGCTGTGCTGCTCTTGGCATAAAGATAAGTGTTTTTATTTTATTAAATTTTAATTATTATTTGTAGTATTTTACTCACTTGTGCACTTAATTGTGTTTGTTTGAAAATTTTATTATGCAATGTTTTTTAAAAAGTATTTTACATGGCACTAATGTGTACAAGAAAAATATCAGCTAAGGCTTCCTTATTCAATGAAATTAACATGATGGATTTCGTATGTAGATGGCCTGATGAATGCCCTTTGAATCAAACATTACTGCACAAATGGCAACTATTCATAGCCTTGTTGAAATTGAGTCTTAAGGAATAAAAAATATTTTTTTTTATGGAGCCAGAAATATTTTATGTTGTACACGCAAGGTTGATTGATCAACCTATAGTACATTAGTACAGTATATGGGTAGTAGGTTGGGAAAGGAGGAACTTGTTTACATTTGATTTAAAAGACTGTATATTGTATTCCTTGAGAAACACAACAAGGGAAGACTGTTCCACAATACAGCAGTTGCGAGAATGAAGGAAGAGGAAAAGAAACTTGTTCAATGGGTTTCAAGGTGCACTGTAAAGGGATGTTGAGCAGCAGTTGCATGTGTTCCAATGAGCTTAGTACAAAGGGGGGAATTATTGATGCTATTTCAGATGAACATTTCCCATAGAAATATTTGTAGAATATACATATTGCAGAAACCAAATGTCTGTGCAAATGAAAAAACCAAATGAAAGTGGGAGAAGTGAGTTGGTAAGCGATGGGTCATTAATAAGTCTAACTGCTCTTCCAAAAATCTGGTTTACAGTCATTTTAAGATTGACTTAATGCTTGTAAATTTCTCCTTATCAAACAAAGATATGCCAAGTTCAAATCACTTTAGGCATTAATATCCAGACTATTTCCAAGGGGAAAAAAAATCTGGTAAGCTTTAATAGGAGTTGAAATCCATCTATTGTTATTCCTTATTCTTACTTATTCATTTCTTTGTTATAATACACAACGATGTTTAAACTGTAACTTGCATATGATATACGATACTTACATGTTAATGTGCAAGCACTGTTCATACTTTCAGACATCCTTTGTAGATTATTCAGATAAAAAAAAACAACAAAAGACAAAAAAATTTTTATTTTCAACCAATAAACCGTTAAAACAGGAAGTTCCATTTTTGTAAACTTAGAGCATTTTTATGAAGGTTTAAACAACTTACTTGTAAAAGCAATATCCAGCAGAAATAACTCCAAAAATTGCAGCTGCACTACATCCAGCAACTATGGCTGTAAACAATAACAATATATTTGGTTTTATGCACTATATATATCAAACATAACTATTTTTGACAGATTAATATAAAATGTGTGTGCCCCTCTGCAGGTCAAATAATAGCCACAAAGTTCTTCACTAAAAACTGGGTTCAAATCCCAAATAGAATGTCAGGAACCATTTATAAGGGCTTTTTAATTGAAGGTGAATCAGCTTGGTTAGCCAGTCTCATATGGAGGGTAGAAATGTTTTGCATCCTGCAAAACAGACAAATCAACACTAGGGAACACATGCAGATGATAGATATAGTAGACTATGCAACAGAAAGTTTCAAAGCTGAGTTAGTTGGTTGTGACAAGTCTGTTGAGTCCAACACATTAAGGCAGTGGTTCCCAACTTTTTCAGTTCACAGAGCCCTTAGCGTATCATGGTTTTCCCACTACATCTGAAGTCAGAACATAGGTCTACCTAATAGTTGTAGTGCGCAGTTGGTGTGGTTAAGTTGGTTAAGTTTAAAAAATAAATGAAACATGTATTTCAAATTTACAAACAATTTATGTAAGTATTAAATAAGTACATATTTTGAACAATCAAATCATTGAATAAATAAATCATAATTAGTTGGATGGGTGAGCCTGATGTTCATTTCTCAAATCTTGGAATCAAACTTGTACAGTGTCCATTAGATGTCCTTCCTATCATCGCATCAACACATCGATGGTCCAATTCTAAAACCACATGGGCTGTGTCATTTCAGTGAAAATATTGAAATATGATGATGATGATGATTCAAAATCACAGCAGATCCCAGGGCACCTTGCTGTAACCTCGGCTATTGGCCATCTGTGGCTGACTTCCCATGCATAGCTTCCACCACAACAGCTCTATACACAGATGATACTACAAACAATGGTTCGTTCCCTCCCTGCAACCTACACAATAGCAACTGCAAAAGTGCTAAATGCAATATCAGAAGTATAATAGGTAAAAAAAACAAACAAACTGCAAATTGATGTCAATGCAGACAAGAGCACTTCAGTGGTATTCACAAGACATGTGTCCCCAGATGATGACGTAGTCATGTTTGGTTCCCATTATATGGTAAGTAGTAGCCAAATACTTAAGGGTACAACTAGATAAATGATTTTGCTTCACAACTCATGTCGATCATATCTGCTCAAAAGCAAACAAGGCAGCTATACAAGTTACTCAACTGTCATAACTCGCTAAGCACAGAACTTAAACTACTCCTATACAAGATGCTGATCACACAACAGATTCAAATGTTAACAAACTACAGATAATTCAAAATAAATGTTTACTAATAGTATTCAAAGCACTGTTGTTCATAAGAAATATACAGCTTCACTGAGAGCTGGCATATTTCTGAGAACAAAAATTTCCTAAGTGAAAGGGCTGCAAAAGTTTCTTTGCAAATGCTGCCATCCACCCTATCTTATTAATTCACCAAGCAGTAGACTATGGTGCGCATGACCTTACAAAAAAAGATTCCAAAACATCCCAAGTGTGTTCAATAATCCAAGTGATCTAAGTGTTCGATAATCATCCTTAATCCAGAAATTTCTTGCAAATCCAATAAAAGGATAAAGGACCATAGTCACAATTAATCCATCATGCGAGAACAGTTAACTGTATAATAAATTTAGTTTAATCCTTTATCCAAGTGTGAGCAAACAAAGTTTGCGCCTGAAAGTATCTTCAGGACTGGGGTAAGGTGATACAGCACCAGGGCAACTCGTTGCAAAGGTGGAGCAAGCTACCAACACTCCTGTCTCAGTATCTCCTATAATGCAAAACACATCTCCTTGCGGATATGTCTAATGTTATGCATTAAGGGAAGGGCCACTACCCAGACTAGTTTCGACCTTTATTGAGGTCTCTTCAGTGGGAGCCAGGCCCAAGCTGAGATACCAGGCAGAAGCATTCGTAGGTCATCTCTACCTATAGGAGTTGCCAAATGGTGTGCCACCCTTTTTTAATAAATTACTCTGGATTTAGAGAAAGATGTTGAAAGTTTATTTTTCACTTGGTTAGAGTATAATAAATTTAGTTTAATCCTTTATCCAAGTGTGAGCAAACAAAGTTTGCACATGAAAGTATCTTCAGGACTGGGGTAAGGTGATACAGCACCAGGGCAACTAGTCTGGGTAGTGGCCCTTCCCTTAATGCATAACATTAGACATATCTGCAAGGAGATGTGTTTTGCATTATAGGAGATACTGAGACAGGAGTGTTGGTAGCTTGCTCCACCTTTGCAACGAGTTGCCCTGGTGCTGTATCACCTTACCCCAGTCCTGAAGATACTTTCAGGCGCAAACTTTGTTTGCTCACACTTGGATAAAGGATTAAACTAAATTTATTATACTCTAACCAAGTGAAAAATAAACTTTCAACAGTTAACTGTGGTATATTCCTTGATTTGACTCCCAATGATGAGACCTCAATAAATGATGAAACTGGTCTGGGTAGTGACCCTTCGCACAATACATAGCAACACATGCATCCAAACGTAGTGTGCTTTGCATTATGAGATAGCACAGCAATTAATGTGAGCAAATATCAGAATGAGGAACTGCACAAGACATTTGTGCCTATGGTGGTCCCACAGAGGGTTCTACTAAGGAAGAAATGGGGGAATTTTCCAAGGCATTAGAGAAGACAGATGACACAACAAAAAAAGAAAAGTTGGTCCTTGTTGGACCAACAAGGACTAAACAGAAGAGTAGGAAATGATTACCAGATAGAATGTTCTGGGAAAATTTGAAGAAAAAAGCAAAGCTAATAATATTGGTAAGTACTCCTGCTGAATTTCTATACAGGAAATGGACTAGTTATTACTAACACCATGTTCCAAAATAAAAATGTGCACAAATTCACATGAAGATGAGATGCAAGAAATAATAAAGGTCTCACTGACTGTTATTGCTGATAGTGATGTTTTCCCACTGGTTTAGTACATGAGAGTATACAGAGGATCTGAAATTGGAAGTGATCACCATTTAGTTTTGAACAGGATAAAACTGAATTTCATACTGAAAAGAAGAGTGTGTAAGAAAGTTTTCAAGTGAATCAAACTTAAGCAGCTTCCAGAGGTGAACTGCAGACTCAATTTTACAAACATTATTCAAGAAAAAATGAACCAAATCTTGGAGATACAGTGGCAAACCTTGAAGAAAACATTGTCTGATTCAGCCAAAAATGTATGTTGTGAAGTTGTTGGCAAGGATAGAAAAATCAGAATTCCATGGTGCACTCAGGAAATTAAAGAGGCAGTCAAGGAAAAGAAGAAAGTGTATCAAAGGTTTCTGGCAAAGTAAGTGAACTTGTGATCATAGAGAATACAGAGAAAAATGTAAGAAGGCAAAGCACACAATGTAAAACTAGCTAAACAGAAGTCATGAGAAGACTTCGGTAAGAAAATAGAAGACAGACATCAGAAAGGTGGCAAATATTCTGGAGGCTATTGAAAAGATCAGAAATGGATGAAAGAGTACTATAAAAGAAATCAGAAATGATATAGGTAACATGAAATCTAAAGATAAAGACACTTTAATTGGCTGGAGTAACTACTTGTAAAGACTGCTAAATGAAATAAGCAATGACAGCACAATGGTAAAAACCCTCAACAGAAATTCAATCATTAATACATATTAGTACTTGAAGTAGAAAATAGCACCAACATTTGACCTGAAAAGCTCAAATTATACACTGCATAATTCAGAAGGCTTGGTCAGAGAATCAAATTCCAGATGATTGGAGTAGAGATCTTGTAGTACGTAATCTATTAAAAGGCATAAAACTAAGTATGAGAATTACAAAAGAATATCCTCTGAGTATTCCTGGTAAGATTCATGCAAGTATACTTAAGAAAAGGCTAAGAAAAATTGTGGAAGAGAAGCTTGGGGAACAAGCTGGATTTAGACCAAATAGCAGTTGACAGGATTGAATTTTCACTTTAAGACAAGTAGTGGAGATGTCATGAGAATATAACAAGGATCTGTCTTTAAGTTCTGTAGATCTGAAAAAAGGCATATGACAAGGTGGCAAGAGAGATGCTGTTCAAAACACTACAGTTATATGGGACATTATATGAAGTAGAACTTAGTTTGTATTTGAGTTGCAAGTCAGCAGTGAAAATTGAAGGAGTTACAGGAAGATAGCTTGATGTTAAATCAGGTGTGAGACAAGAGTCTGGGTGATTTCTGTGTGTTCTTTGAGTATTTTAATAGTAAATTGATAGATACGATTATCTGTGCACATAGCTCCCATAAAGAGGAATACAAAGATGGCGTCCAGGTCACCAAATTTGTCTAAAAATTTTAACTTAAAGGATTTGATTTAGTGTACCGTTTGCAAAATGTATGCATTGAGGAGAGCGATTTGAGTCTAGTTAAACAACGATAGTGGAGTGAATGCGTGCAAAAAGTGTAAAGAATGTGAGGATTTAAAGAGTGTTTCAGGTCGTGTGAGTGATATCGTTGTTGAAAGTGAGAATCTAGATAACAGTGATATGCAAGGTATGAATGGTGATATTTGGGAGGTGGTACCTGATAGCTGTGAGAGTGGTGTTGAAAGTAAGAATGAAGGAAAACATACAGAATGAATGAATGAATCATCGGAGAATAAAAATGATGACACTAATGCAATGAGTGAGATCGCTCTATTACGCAGAGCGATACATAGGGCAAATCGGCAGCTGGACCGTTGGCAAAAATGTTTACCAAGCATACCGACTAATAATTGCCAAAAGTATGATAGAAAAAATAAGGGTATGATAGTGAGTGTAAACAAAATGAAAGAGCGAGTGTTGTATGGAGATTCCTTAGTAAGAGGTGTGTTAGTTGAGAGTTTAACAAAATCGTACCAACCTGGTGCGAACGTTAAGAATGTAAGCGAGTCAATTAGAATGCAAAAGCAGCGGGTGAAAGAATTGATAGTGGCAGCAGGTACAAATGATTTGAAAGGAAACAAAATGGCTATGAGTGAGGATGTGAAGGAATTGCTTGAGGTAGCAAAAGAGAAGAGTGAGAGAGTTAGGATGGTGAATCTGTAGCTGTGGTATGACAGTGAAGAGTATAGAAGGAGGGCCATAATTGCTAATGACTTTATGCGTGAATTATGCAGGACGAGTGGTGTGGAATTTGTAGATGTGTGGAATCAGTTCGATGGGCAAAAGGATTTATATAAAATGGATGGTTTACATTTGAATAAATTTGGTGTACGGAAACTTGAAAAGGCATTGTCGAATGTAGTGGAAGTGAATGTGCAGAATCAGGGAAACTAGAGTTATTAAGGGGAGGGGGGAGGAAGGAGATATGCAGACTTTAGGGGAACAGTTGAGTGTGTGAATGTGCGTAATATGCCCAAGCGAATAGGAAAGACCACGAATCAGAACGGGATAGTTAGTATAAGGCATCAAAATAAGGATGGGATAAATCGGCTTCTGCAATTTATGTATACTAATGCCAGAAGTATTAGGAACAAGAAGGAAGAATTTTTGACCTTGGTTAGCACTACAGGTTATTGGCATTAGTGAAACATGGCTGACAGAAGATGACACAGCTAGTGGGATTGAATGTAAGGGGTATGGTGTGTTCAGGAGTGACAGGGAGAATAAATGGGGGAGGGGGAGTGTTATTGATGATAGCTGATGAGCTACAGCCAAGGAGAATAGAAGTGGAACCGTAGGATAGAGAAAAGAGCACATTTGAGGCTATTAGTTGTCAGATTGAAACTAGTGGAACAAAATATACAGTTGGGTGCTGCTATAGACGAGGTGATGGAATCGATGGTGGGGATAGTATGCATAAGCAAATAGAAGAAATGAGTGGAGGAAGGGTAATTATTATGGATGATTTCAATTATGGTAACACTGCTGGAAAGAGGAGAGGGCACATGGGAGGAAGGAATTGGATTTTATGTGGTTATTAGGGGATAACTATCTGCGACAGCATGTAATGGAAAATACTAGGGGTCAGAGAGTGCTTGACCTAGTAATTGCATCTGAGAATTTGGCTGTAACGAATATGACACGTTGCCACCAATTGGTGAGAGTGGTCATAGGGTCTTGACTTGGGAGGCAGCTAAAGGTGTGGAATTTACAATTAAGACAGGGTACATGTGGAATTATCAGGCTGGTAAGTATGACAAGCTTAAGAGTTTGATTGGTTCAGTGCCATGGCATGTACAACTGCAAGGGCTAGAAGATGATAGTGCATGAGAGGCGGTTAAGAAGTGTTTGCATGAAGCAATGGCTGACTGCATACCTAGAGTCTGAATAATAACTCAAGTAGGGGTTAAATGGATGAATAACACCATTAAGCATGAGCTGCAAAAAAAGAAACAACTATGGAGGGAATTTAAGGAGAAAGGTGACCGGCAGGCACATTAATGGTATAAAGCACAGGCCAGAAGGGTAATGAGTGTGGTAAGAAAAGCAAAAAAGGATTACGAAAGAACATTGGCCATGCAGGCTAAAGAGAATCCTAAACAGTTTTTTCGATATGTTGCAAGTAAAAGAAAAAACGTATATGGCAGAATGATTTTAAAGAATGCCAATGGTAGGGAGGTAACTGAATCAGTTGATATAGTTGAATTACTGAGCAAGCACTTTGCAAGAGTATATCATCCAGGTGATAACATTAGAGTTCCATGTGATATTTTTCAGAATACCACATGGAACTCTAATCAGTAAACTGGAGAAGATGGGGATGGATATAGGATTAGTGAGATGGATAGAAGGGTGATTAATGGAGAGATACCAGAGAGTGGTTTATTCAGGAGTTGAGTCCAAAAGACGGCTTGTGACTAGTGGTGTGCCGCAGGGTTCTGTTCTTGGACCACTACTTTTCAATTTGTTCATTAACGATATAGGAAAGGATCTGAGAGGAAGTGTTCACTTGTTTGCTGATGATGCAAAGTTGGTTAGAGCAATTGTGAGTGCACAGGATGTCAAAATTTTGCAAGATGATTTGGATAGTTTGGAGGACTGGGCTAAGGAAAATGGATGTCAATTTAATATGGTAAAGCATAAGGTTATTATGCATTTTGGGGTGAAAAGATAGCAGCAGTATATCACATTGGTGGAACCGTACTCCAGGAGATTGATGAGGCCAGGGATTTGGGAATGCTGGTGGATAGGGAGTTGAAGTTTAGGGGGCACATCGCAAAAGTGGCTAAATCAGCTCATCAAATCACTTGGCTTCTGAAAAATACTTTAACAAGCAGAGACAAACAAGTTATTGTTCCTCTGTATCGAGCCTTGATAAGACCCCATCTAGACTACCGTGCCCAGATATGGGCGCCAGGGTTTCTTCTTGATGGGGAGGAGGTGGAGAGGATCCAGAGACGAGTGACTAAGATGATAGCAGGTTTGTGGAATGAACCTTATGAGAACAGGTTGAAGATTTGTGGGTTGCAAAAATTGGTTGATAGGCAGAAAAGGGGTGATATGATTGAGACATTCAAATTACTGAAGGGTTTCTATAAGATTAATCCAGAAGATATTTTTGAGAATAGGACTGGTGGTGGGAGATCTAGGGGCCATATATGGAAGTCGAGCAAGAATGTGGTTAGCAGGGATGTTAGAGCTAAGTTTTTTACTTGGAGAGTGGTGAATGAGTGGAATAAGCTGCCAGAGTCTGTTGTGGGTGCTATGACCGTGAATAAGTTCAAGGCGAGGTATGATAGATACTGTGTGAATGTCGAATAGTTGTTCTTGACATGATGTTAGGACCTCCCTCGATGAGTCTGTCGACTCCTTGGAGTTGCCTGAAATAATAATAATAATTATTATTATTCATCATCTATATGGATCAACATTATAAAGGAAAGTGGTATTAAACCTGATATCAAAATTGGGGGTGTTAATCTCGAGGCTCTTTACTTTATGCAGATGGTGTTATATTTCTAAATAAATCTAGCACAAGTCTGCTGGATTCCCTGAATAAATTGGAAAAACTGCTGTGATAATTTTTTGATATGAAAATCAGCAAGAAAAACAAATACAATGTAAACAGGCAAAAATACACCAACAGCATTCTTAATGGAGATCCTTCAGAACAAGCAAAACATTTCAGTTATTTAGGCACAATTTTTAGTTAAGATGACAAATTAAATATTGAAATAGACAACAGAATTAGCAAAGATAGTATGGAAGAAAGTCAACTGAATACATTTATATGAAATAAGAGATATTATTAGTCAAAACACTAAATTAACTGTATACAAGACAATGTTCAAACCAATTTTAACTTATGGATCTGACAGCTGGAGTAAAATAAAATAATTGATCAAAGACTGGAGATCATAGATATGAGAGCTCTGAGCACGATTAGGAGAGCAAATAGATGGCATTCATTGGCAGTATCATATTAATAATGAGGATATTAGGAAAGAACTTGACACTGTGAGCATTCAAGAATGTGTTAGCAGAGCTAATCTCAGGTGGTATTGTCACTTAAACAGAATGAGAGAGGAAAGTGTTCTTTGACTCAGAGGAAAACCAAGATCTAGGTGGATTGATACAGTAAGAGGTACCTTCGAAGAGAGAAATATATCTGATAATATATTTATTATCAGATATATTTCTATCTTCTATCTGATAATATGTTATCAGATATATTTCTCTCTTCTCCAAATTAATCTATCTATCAAGATAGATTAATTTGGAGGAAAGTTGTCAATAGTAAGTTAGTAACGATATAACTTTTTTTCATGTAGTACTATAGTACTATCATAATATCCTATACACCTTCCTTCCCCCCTGAGGATACATGTTAGGAATTTGATGATGATGAAGGTAATTTTTGTTTGCTGTATCCAAGTGTATAAATCCAAAGTTTGCTTACACTTGGATAAAGGATTAAACAAGAATATAAACAAATATAAATATAAACAAATAATAAACAACAATAATAAACAAGAACAACAATGCCAGCCTGGCTGGCCGAGTGGTTAGCATATCTGCTCTCCAGCCAAAAGGCTGTGGGTTCGAATCCTGCCATGGGCATGGATGTTTGTGTTGTCTGTGGAAATACTAGTGGCGGTGGTTGGCAGTAGATGGTGTAGTTGCAGTCAGTTGGTGAATTGAATGGTTATGACAGAGTTGTAAAGCAGGTGCCCTCCCTCGATGAGTCTTTGGACTCCCTGGAGGTGTCAAATAATAATAATAATAATATAATTTCTTGTCAAGTATAATTTAATATAGGTCAGATTATATCGATTCCACTCTTCTGATCCTAGCACCTGCTCTGATTTAATAACTAAAATTATTCTTGCTTAGATGGGTGCTTTTATTCCCCATTCCACTCAAAATCCACAACCCTTATCCTAGCCCTGTTGATTTTCCAACAGTTGTGCTAAAGCAGTCCAAACCAAAATTTCACATGTGGTTTGAGTGTCAAAAACTCCACTCCATAACTGGGGGGAAAAAAATAATAATCAAGAAATCCAAAGAAGACTTTGTAAGAGCTAAATGCAGAAAGTTGTCTTCTACTCGAATAGCACTCAAGCCTTCTGGTCCCTTGCCAAGGCTACAGAATGCAACTTCTGCCCATCCATGTTTGTACCTCTCTCATAGTGGAAGCTAAGGAAGACCGTGTGGCATCTATTTATTGGTTTCAACTCATGTACAAATGGCAAAGGCAAATCTTCTTCCATTATCCAACAAACTATCCATAGTATGCCTCCTCTGATAGTATGCTGGAAAGACATCAGAAAAACACTCAATTGCCCTGATGCTAATAAGTCTCCTGGCCTACACTTGTACTAAGAGCTTGTGCTCCAGAACTAGCACCATTTTTGTATAGCCTCTTCAAGCTGTAATACTTATCTGGCCTGTTCTCAAAACAGGGAGACTGTTCTGACTCTGACTTCAATCTCCCAGTAAACTTTTCCCATCTTTGGACACAGGCTACAGAAAAGTCTGGAGAAACTCAAGTGGTTGCTCTTGATATTTCCAAAGAATTTGATAGTTTCAGCATCATGGTCTTCTTACCAGGCTACCAATTATGGTATTCCTCCTACTCATTGTGAGCGGATTGTCACTTTCCATCATCAGCCTGAAGACTGCACACTATTTAATAGTGTGCAGTCTCAAAAATAAGACTTCCAAATGACACTATTGTCAAATAAGTTTTCAACAACCCTTTATGGGTAAAAGATGACAAAAAATAAATAGAAACTTACCTGGCTTTAGTGATAAAACCAATGTTTCAAATATTCTACCCACATCAAAGATTCAGATTCTATCAGCAAATTGCACCTCAAAATATTTTGATGAAGAAACACTGAACAGAGTAGGAGGGAGTGGAACCGAATTTTCCCAAGAGCTAACAACAAAGTATCATTAACTATCATTATGATTTATTTCAATGTGAATTGTTCTGGCTTTCACATAATTAAACCCCAATAGTATTTTTTTTTTTAAAAAGGGGAGACTCACCAACAAAATACACATCACTGAAGGAATTCTGCTTTTCTGTAACATCATCTGCCTTCTGCTTGTAGTGATGAGCTACAGGAATCAGTATTCTTCCTGCATCTGTCTGAGCATTTGTATTGGATGAAAACTCACTACTGGAAGATGTCTGTTGAACTGGCTGTGGTCGTGGAGACTTTTTTACTGCTTCTTGCATTTTTTCTTCATTATTTATAATCTCTTGAAGTTTTCCTAAAAATAATACCAGAGAGAAAGAATGACTACATAATACAACACATTAAACCATTTATAACTGAAATACATCAATATCCAATGTTTAAATTTTCTCATGCAATTTTATCCATATTCAATTCAGCATGGAAATGTTTCCATTCCTGCTTGTCAGTGGTGTTTATGAATGCATCACCATGCTGTGTTTTTTCACCTTTTTCTTCAGTAATAAGTGAAGGACAAAACATTACAAGTTAAATTATGATTTAATTTCCTTTTCAGTAATCAAACATTTAGTATGTAATTTGTTCCACATATTTTCCAGATATTTCGTACTGAAAATAACAGTACATCATCAGTGTGTAGAAACAAGATATCAAAGGAACTGGATTACAAAGTACATACAGCAGTCGGTGGTTTGCTGATTAAAAACTGTTGCCACATGCTATAAATTAGTATTACATACATACATCTTCAAGGCCCACCTTTCCTAATTGGGTTGTGGGGGCAACAGCTGCATGAGGAACTTCCAATGGTCACGATCCTCTGCCACAAGCTCAGGTGTTCTGGTGGGATTCCCAGACATGTCCACCCAAGGTTTTGGATATAATCTATCCAGCCCTTGGCCTTTCACGTGGTCCCCCACCCTCTGGCTTGGCAAAGAGGGCCTGCTGAGGGAGCCTCTCTGTGGCATTCTGACCAGGTGCCCGTACCAATGTTACTGTGATCTCTCAACATGGAGAAGCAACTGATGAGTATTGAGGGTTTCCTGACTTCCAGAGCTTCTGACTCTGTCGAGTCTTGTCAGCCCCGCAACACCTCGAAGGAACCTCATTTCAGCCGCTTGGATTCGGGTCCACATTCTTTTGGTCATTACCCAACTCTCATGACCATAGGTGAGGATGGGGACATAGACTGTATTGAAGACAGCCGGCTTTGCCTTCTGGCTTAACTCCCACTTCAATACTACCAAATGGCCAAGCTCCCACAATATTGAGCTTGCTAAGCCAATTCGAGTATCCAGCTCTACGTTCTATTTTCCATCATTTGTGAATATGGACCTAAGTATTTAAACTTCTCCACCTGCATGTAGAGTGCACTGGGATGGCTGTCTCGAGACCACAAATGTTTCAGTTTTGGCCACACTGATCTTCATTCCGGTATCTGCACAAACAGCTACAAACCTATCCAGGGTCCGTTGGAGGTCATCTGTGAAAGAGTTAAGCAGAACTAGGTCATCTGCAAAAAGCAGACATCCAGTGCTACATCTTCCAATTCTGACAAAATCACTGCATTGGCTGTGCCTATCAATCCAGTCCATAAATATTATGAAAAGGAGGGGTGACAGAACACACCCTTGGCAGAGGCCAACAGAGACTGTGAAAGGTTCAGACTTTGTGCTGTTTACCTTGACACAAAACTCTGGGCATTCATACAGGGACTTGGTGGCAGCTAATAGTTGGCCATCCACTCCATACTCCTGTACTACTTGCCAAAGCTTATCCCGAGGAACCCGGTCATATGCCTTCTCCAAGTCCACAAAACATGTGTAGACATCCTTGGCATATTCCCAAGATTTCTCAAAGACTTGCCTTAAAGTGAAGATTTGGTCAGTTGCGCTTCTACCAGGACGAAAGCCACATTGTTCTTCCTGGAACTTTCGAGTGCTTGGAAAGAACTCGTCAAAGTTCTTTCCAAGCACCTAGCATACACTATCCCAGACAGGCTGAGCAGAGAGATGCCACGATTGTTACTGCAATCCTTCTGGTCTCCCTTCTTGAAGACTGGTATTATTATGCCTGTCTGCCATTGCTTTGGTGCTTGCCCAGATATCCAAGCAGCCTGACACACTCGAGTCAGCCGGAGAACACCGTCTCGATTTAAGGCTTTTTAGCATTTCGGGCCGAATTTCATCATCGCCAACAGCCTTGCCCAATTTTAGCGATTTTATTGCTAAATGGATCTCTTCTGCTGTGAGACTAGTCATTGCCCCGATCTGCACCTCTTGGATGTCCACAACTGCTGGGCCACCCGGGTTAAGAAGGTTCTCAAAGTATTCCCTGCATCTGTGGAGGATATCCTTCTCGGTTGTTAAAAGTGCAGATCAGAGGCTTTAATTGCCCTTGCTGTGCACGATTTCCTCCCTCGATGGTCTGCCAGAATACTCTGTTTGTATTTGCGTAGGATGAGTCTAATCTTTCTCCAAAGGATTCCCAAGCCTTCTGCTTTGCTGTCTTTACTGCCTCAGCATACCGCAAATGCATCTCAGGTGACCTGACCCTAAGCCATGTTAGGTAGGACTCCATTTTTGCCCGGACAGTTTTTTGGACTTCTTGGTTCCACCAAGGTATCCTTTTCTCACTGCCCGTTGCCATGCCAAGCCGCTTTCTACCACAGCATGAGAGTGCAGAGGCAGTGACAGCTGTTCTGAACAGCTTCCACTCCTCCTCAACATCTGCAGTATGCTTGGGAATCTCTTTGAACCTGGAGGAGATGTCATATGCAAAATTCTTCCTCACAGCCTCATTTTCCAATGCCAACAATTTCACGCAGTATAGCTGTTTAGGCCTACCAGCATTGATGATAGCATCTGGTTTCTGAAGCCATAGACTGCACACCTCAAGGTGGTGGTCAGTTGACAGTTCTGACACTCTTCTCACACGAACGTTCAACACTGAGGAAAATAGGTCTGCTGTGACTATAAAGAAGTCAATCAGAGACCTTTGTTCTAGTGTATCCCTGTACCAGGTATGTACTTATGGACTTCTCGGTACTGGAAGAAGGTATTCATTATGGACAAGCTGTTAGTACAGCAGAAGTCCAATAATTTCACACCATTCGCGTTAAGGTCAGGGGCGCCGTTCCTCCCAACCACACCCCTCCATGTCTGGTTATCTGTTCCAACATGTACATTGAAGTCGCCCATTAGCAGGACTGATTCCATGTCTGCCACCCTGTCAAAAGCAGCATCCACTTCCTTTAGGAAGGCAGAGTATTCTGACTCCAGATTAGGTGCATAGGCTTGCACCACAGCCAAATCATGGTTTTTCATCTGAAGCCTTAACATACATACCCGTCCCCCCAATGGGATCCACTCAGCAACACAGTCTGACAGCTGGGGGCTTGTGAGTATCCTCATACCCACCTGAGCAGACATTGTCGAGCTCACACCAGCATAGTAGAGCTTCCACTCCTTATCCAGGTCGACAGTTCCAGAGCCTCTCCTCTTGGTCAAAGAAAGCCCGACTAAGTCTAGCCGGTAGCGCTTGGCTTCCTTGACCAGTTCCAATTCCTTCCCTGTCAGAGAGAAGATGTACCAGTTGCCTAAAGCCATAGTCTGGTGCCGTTGTCATTGCCATTTCCGTCCTTTTGCAGAACCATTTCTTTGCATTGCCCCTAAACACCTCCCCAAATGAGTAGCAGGCCCATTGATGGAGTTTCCTCTAGCAGAGTGCTGAGGAGTGGTGTCTTAGGGAGACTGTAACATATTTTTCGAACGAGTCCCTCTGCCTAAAACTTGAACGCGTCCCTTGGTAACCCGCACGAAGGACGATGCGGTATGAAAATTTTTTGATGGCCTGATCATGTTACAGTGTTTGATAATGTCCTGTTAGCACAAGACGAAATGACACAGCAAAATAGGAAAGAATCCCCTCAAATACTCTAATAGCATTCGGGGGAAGGAGCAAGAAGAGAAGAAAGAAAGAAGCAAGGGAGGAAGAGGCGGGACCAGTCTACAAATAATATAACAGATGTATATTACATGAAGTAAGGCATGGTCCAACATCAGGTACCTCGGGTTTGCCACGCCCGTATTCACAGTTGTTTAATAATATTATTAAACAACTATTTTTGCTGGTTACATAAGATAAGAATCTCCCAAACGTTTGGGAGAAAGAGACAAACGTTCTGATTCAGATTTGGCCGATGTAAAAGGGCTTCACAATATTCTTTGAAAAGGCATTCATATTTAAACCTGCATCTATGGAGAAGACAAGTTTTATCCCACTGGATATTGTGTTTAGTGTCAATACTATGTTGTGCAAGACCAGACTTCTGAGGTTTCATGTATTTATTATAATACTGATATTCTTTAATTCTTTTTTCTACAGAATGGCCTGTTTGTCCAAAGTATGTTAGATTATATTCACACAGTATCTGGTAAATGCCAGCTAATAATAGAGATTCCAGTTTGTCTTTTGTAGATGGCAACAGATGAGAAATTTTGTTGATAGGAAAATATGTGGGAATGAGATGATATTTCTTCAAAATTCTACCAATTGGTTCTGAGATGCCAGAAATATAAGGGATTGGAACCCTGCGGTCTGTTGAAGAATCCTGAGGTGTTGGAACATAGGAGTCCATTATCTGCTTGATTTGATTAGGGTGGTAACTATTAAATTCCATTAACTTTTTGACTTACACTTTGATAAAGGATTAAACCAAGTATATAATTTCATTATATGTGAGGAGTTCTTGTTGTAAACTTGAAGGAGAGGAGCATACCTTATGTGCTCTATTAATTAAGGACTTGATAACACCAATTTTTCGAGAGGTGTAAGTAAAGGTAGGTTTTAGATATGCTGGTTGACCAATTAGCGGAGGCTGTGCATGTAAGGATGTCCAAGAATGGTAAACTACCAGCCTTTTCTTTTTTCCATGGTGAACTGAATGCGAGGGTGAAGGCTATTGATCTGTTGTAGGAAAGTGGTAAGTTCATTTTCAGAATGAGGCCAAATAGCAAAGACATCATCAACATAACAAAACTAATGAGAAGGTTAGGAATGTATGAATGGATGAAAACAAGGTATCTTCTAGATGGTTCAAAAAATAGTTTGCCAAAGTTGGAGACAGAAGGCTACCCATGGCAATACCTTCAACTTGTCTATAGATCTTGTTTTTCCAGCTGAAATATCCTGATTGTATAACAAATTCAAAAATCTTTGCAATATCAGGAGGGTAATCATCATATAGTAAATT
Organism: Typopeltis vanoorti; assembly: GCF_054136105.1. Classification (NCBI taxonomy): domain Eukaryota; kingdom Metazoa; phylum Arthropoda; class Arachnida; order Uropygi; family Thelyphonidae; genus Typopeltis; species Typopeltis vanoorti. The sequence goes on along the minus strand of NC_143549.1, from coordinate 164,152,350 downwards.
AACAGTGTCAGATAATGGAATGTTGGTAAAGAGGGAAACAATGTCAAAGCTGACTAAGAATGATGTCTTTGCTATTTGGCCTCATTCTGAAAATGAACTTACCACTTTCCTACAACAGATCAATAGCCTTCACCCATGCATTCAGTTCACAATGGAAAAAGAAAAGGCTGGTAGTTTATCATTCTTGAACATCTGCCTTAAATGCACAGCCTCCGGTAATTTATCAACCAGCGTTTATCGAAAACCTACCTTTACTGGCAGATACATCCATCAAAAGTCTGCTCATCACAACTCTCAAAAAATTGGTGTTATGAAATCCTTAATTAATACAGCACATAAGGTGTGCTCCTTTCCCTCAAGAACTTCTCACTATCAAAAAGTTAATGAAATTTAATAGTTATAACCCTAATCAAATAAGCAGATAATGGACTCCCATGTTTCAACACTTCAGGATTCTTCAACAGACTGCAGGTCCCACTCCCTTATATTTCTGGCATCTAGGAACTGATTAATAGAATTTTGAAGAAGTATCATCTCATTCCCACATATTTTCTGATCAACAAAATTTCTCATCTGTTGCCATCTACAAAAGACAAACTGGCACCTCTATCATTAGCTTGCATTTACCAGATATCTTGTGAATGTAATCTAACATACTTTGGACAAACAAGCTATTCTGTAGAAAAAATAATTAAAGAGCATCAATATTATATTGAATACACGACACCTCAAAAGTCTTGTATAACATAGTATTGACACTAAACACAATATCCAATGGGATAAAGCTCATATTCTCCATAGATGCAGGTATGAACGCCATAAATATAAACGCCTTTTCAAAGAAAGTTGTAAAGCCCTTTTACATCAGCCAAATCTGAATCAGAACAACTCTCTCTCTCTCTCTCTCTCTCTCTCCCAAAAGTTTGGGAGATTCTTATCTTATGTAACCATCAAAAATAGTTGTTTAATAATATTTTTAATAATATTATTTATTAATACTAATTTCTAGCATGCAGCAACAGTTTTTAATCGGTAAACCACTGACTGCTGTATGTACTTTGTAATCCAGTTCCTTTGATTGGTTGTTTCTACACACTGATGATGTACTGTTATTTTCAGTAGGAAATATCTGTACTTTCATTAAAGTTAATTACTGTGGTTATCATGTAATTTATTATTTATAATCATGCCACAGGTACCTTTAAAGATTAAACATAATCGGTATTCATTGTCATCATACTCATGAGGCTACCATGAATTCGTGTTACTGAGGGGAGAGAGGGAAAAAAAAGACAAGTGAGAAATAGTAACCATAAGTTGTTGTATTCAAGCAACAATGATCAGTGAAAGGAAAGATTAGCTATAGCAGTGATCCAAACTGTGTTCACAGAGCTCTGGGATCCTGCCAAAATATTTTTGACTTAAAATATTTTGGCAGAATAATTTCAAATATATTTTTGAAAAAATATTTTATCAAAAATATATTTTATTCTATAATCAGAATAAAATTATATTTTATTCTATAATCAGAATAAAATTATATTTTATTCTAAGTAAAATCAACAATTGTTTAAATCTGACAGCGGTTTTGTTTCCATGCATGAGAAGATAGCTTTTGTTTCTAGTCCTTAAAATTTAACCACTGTTTAACTACCTATAAATATTTCCCATTTGAGCTTATTATAATCCTTATTTTTTTATATTGTTACTTTTTTTTTAAGTATTACAATTCTAAAAATTTTAATACCTAAAAATATGCCCTGAAGTAAGCTATACTGAATAAGGTTCCCAAAGAAATGACAAGGGTTTCCATAAGTGTTGGGAGTTTAAAGACCACTGAGCTCTAGCATTCAATTCTCAATGCAAAATAAATTAAAGATACCGAAAAATTATATACTTGGTTTAATCCTTTATCCAAGTGTAAGCAAACAAAGTTTGCACCTGAAGTATTTTCAGGACTGGGGCAACTTTAGCTTCTATATTTGATAGAAAACTGAAATTCAGGGAGCATATTGCAAAGGTGGTGAGGGTAACTCAGAGGATTGCTGCAATACTGAGAAGGACACTGACCTGCAGAGATAAAAGAGTTATCATTCCGTTGTATAAGGCCCTGATCAGACCACATTTAAACTATTGTTCTCAGATTTGGTCCCCAGGATTTGAAAGGGATAAATTGACTGTGGAAAGGGTACAGAGGCGGATAACAAAGATGGTTTCAGGACTGTAAAATTACAGTCCTTGAAACTGAAAGAACTCTTCAATGTAGATATTGAAGAGTTCTTTCACTTGGTGGAACGGCGGGAAGGAGTGATAACAAGGGGGCCATCCCTGGAAGTTACAAAAGGAGGCTGTGCGCAAGAGGGTGAGAAGTGGTTTCTTTGCATGGGTGGTTGAACCTTGGAATGCATTGCCTGTGAGAACGGTTGGAGTGGGGATAATTAATGGGTTCCAGGAGTGGTATGATAGACTTTGTATTTCCTAAAAACGACCTCCCACGATGAGTCTTTTCACTCCATGGAGGCCTGGATGATGATAATAATAATAATAATATATGAATGGTCTATATATATATATATGCAATGAGTTAAAATGAAAACTCCATGATGCACAACAGTAAGTTGAAAAAGTAATCCATAAAATGAGGAAGTCCCTGACTAGTAAGTCAGCATATGCTCTTAAAGAATACTGAGAAAAATGCAGAAAAACTAAAAGTGTAAAAGTGGCTCAACAAAGTCAAAAGAAGAGGTTTTGTGGAAGAATATAGAAATAAATATCATGAAGATAGCAAAGATGCTTTGTAGGCTACTAAGAAAACTTAGAAATGGAAGAAAGAATACAACAAATTGAATAAAACATCATAAAGGTAATATAAAATCTGAAGATAGAAAAACTCTGGCTGTCTGGATAATTACTTGGAAAAATTATTAAATGAGGTAATAAACAACAGCAGAACATAATCAAGGATAAATACTTCAGGTAGAAAAAGCCATCTCATCCTGAAACGTGGTGGAACAGATGATATTAATCTTGAATTAAAAACCTCTTTGCTGGAGGCCACACTATATTATTATTATTATTAACATTTGACCTCCATGGAGTCAGAGACTCATCGTGGGAGGTACTCACTATTGCATACAATGCTCATCCAACCATGTCTTAAACTGATTCAATGTGTCCACATTTACAACACTCAGGCAATGCATTCCACTCACCAACCACCCTCCATGCAAAGAACCTGCTTCTCACTTCTTTGCTCACACCCTCCTTATACAGTTTCCAGCAATGGCCCCTTTCCCATTCTATGAAAAATCTCTTCCATGTCTACCTGATAACAGCCCCTGACCAGCACAGATATGGTCACCATGAAAACCTGGTGACCATATCTGTGCACAATAATCCATATGAGGCTTGATCAAGGCCTTATATAATGGAATCATAACCTCTCTATTTCTGCATATCAGGGTTCTCTGCATCATTGCCATTATTCGATGTGATTTCTTCACAGCTTGTGCAATGTGACCCCTGAATTTCAGGTCCTTGTCCACCATCACTCCTAAATCTCTCATCTCCTCTACTTCTGTTAAAGTTTCACCACTAAGTGTATACTTTGCATCCCATCGTTGCTTACCAAATTTCAAAACCTTACACTTGGCAACATTGAATTGACAGTTCCACTTACTTGCCCATTGATGCAATCTATTAAAGTCCTCTTGTAAGGCATTAACATCAGCCTGACTGTGCATTGCTCTTCTCAATTTTGCATCATCCACAAACAGCTGGATATCACTAGTTAAACCCAATCCAATATCATTAACATACAAATTGCACAACAATGGACCCAAAATTGATCCCTGCGGCACACCACTGGTGACCTTTCTCTTTCGAGATACTGCACCCCCATATACAAATTTCTGATACCTATCTGACAGCCAGTCACTGATCCAACACAGAAGTCTGTTATCCAATCCCATCTGTTTCAATTTATTTAAGAGCTTGTCATGTGGCAGCCTATCAAAAGCCTTTGTAAAATCCAAGTACACCACTGTATATGCATCTCCCTTGTCCAAGGTATTTGTCACCTTGTTATAGTACATAAGTAAGTTAGTAAAACATGATCTCCTCTTAACAAACCCATGCTGAAACCACAGAGAATATTGCTGTTATCAACCCACTTCTGTATCCTACTTCTCACCAATCTCTCCAGGACCTTCACCACAACTCCAGATATACAGACTGGCCTATAATTTGAAGCTACAGCCTTATCACCACCTTTATGCATTGGAACAATTTAACCCTCCTTCCACTCCCTTGGAACCTGTGCTGTTGCAAAACTCTTATTAACCTCCCAAACGACCAGGCTGTCTATAGACGTCCAGCTAAATCTAGATATGATTCAGCCCACCTGTTGAAAGAACAGAGATAAGAAGTGCAATCTGACCCTCAAGTCCATTAGAAAGTGTGATTAAACCCTCACACTGAAGAGAACAGTTAATCGGATTATCTCACGTTCATAGCTGCCTCTCAGTTTCCTATAACAAGAAACGCACTTCCTTGTTCTATGCTGGGTAACTGGATCTTAGTTATATCGGATAGACTAAAAATATCAAAATTATTTATATTTTTGTTTTCTCTTTTTCTTGTACAATACAATTTTAATGTCTGGACAAAATAAAGATCCTTGCACAATTTCTTCACTTAAATATTCCCTTACCTTGGAGAACCAATTTCATTTTTAATTTTTTTTGCATTAATTTTTTTCTAATCACTTACTCGACAAAACATTTTCTTTGTTCTCAAATAAATTAATTTACGATAATTATTTGAAATATTATTTTAAAAAAAAGAAAAGAAAACCGGCTGCCAACATTCCAGATTATATTATTTTTAATAATAATAAATTTAGTTTAATCCTTTATCCAAGTGTGAGCAAACAAAGTTTGTGCCTGAAAGTATCTTCAGGACTGGGGTAAGGTGGTACAACACCGGACAACTCGTTGTAAAGGTGGAGCAAGCTAACATCACTCCTATCTCAGTATCTCCCATAATGCAAAACACATCTCCTTGCAGACATGTATAATGTTATGCATTAAGGGAAGGGCCACTAACCAGACTAGTTTCGACCTTTATTGAGGTCTCTTCAGTGGTAGCCAGGCCCAAGTGGAGATACCAGGCAGAAGCATTAGCAAGGTCATCTCTACCTATAGGAGTTGCCAAATGGTGTGCCACCTTTTTATTAAATTACTCTGGATTTAGAGAAAGATGTTGAAAGTTTATTTTTCACTTGGTTAGACTATAATAAATTTAGTTTAATCCTTTATCCAAGTGTGAGCAAACAAAGTTTGCGCCTGAAAGTATCTTCAGGACTGGGGTAGGGTGATACAACTCCGGGCAACTCGTTGCAAAGGTGGAGCAAGCTAACATCACCCCTATCTCAGTATCTCCCATAATGCAAAACACATCTCCTTGCAGACATGTATAATGTTATGCATTTCAATATATTATTTTTGTTCAAAATCATCGAAATCGAATAATACTTCACAGATTTCCTTTAGGACGTGCTTGATCGACTTTGCTTTATAGAGAATAACATGAAATTCTTTAATCATATCACTAAATTTTATAAATTTTTTCGTTATATAGCAATCTATGGTTCTTTGTACTTTCTTGGTTTCCTTGTATAATTGGTCAATTCAAAATGAAATTAACAGTTATGATTTAAATTTATATGTATATATTTTCTGCATAATTCAGATATTATTATACTCCAATTTTTAAAATAAGCGATACATTTGCTTATATTTTATCATTCAAAATATGTATATCAAATGCATCAAATGTGAAATTTCATTTCCATATTTTTACAACAGAATTGAACTTTATTTCGCCTTTGATAGTTAACCTCCCCCCCCCTCTGCTGCATCACTATCACACATGCAAAAACTGTTATGAAACATAGGTACAGTTTTTATTTAATTAGTTATTTTTCTCTAGTAATTGTTCCACATAACTTTAATTTTTTGATACAGAAACTATGAGGTGATTATTATAAATCAGCAAATTATAAATCAGAAAATGTACATATTATTTCCTGATTAATATAAATCATGAAATTATGTGATATTCGGTCATAGGCCAAATTAATATTTAAAATCACTGTCATCCGATAAATGCAATATTCAAATGAATGTACTGTTTCCATTTCATCTCGAAGGCGAAATTTTAAGTTCTTTTTATAACACAGAATGACATTTTCGAAGGAATAAAATATAAGAGGAACTGGAATACTCTTTCCAGTTTCTCTTGAATTGGAAAGAGTATTCGAGGTAAACTATTTCACCAAAAAAATTAAAAAAATAATATAAAATAAAATATATAAATAATAACGTGAACATTTTCACCTTGCCAAAACTCAACATTGATGTGATATGGGTTCCAAATTTCTTGTTTCGGAGATATATATATATTACAAAGTTTTGTAATAAAAATTTCTACTACAATGAAGTTTGACAGAATCAACAATATTATTACTACCTTATTTCTGTTTCTCGTGTGGGAGAAAAACGGTAAAATGTCACTCTTATAATTATATCAGATGTTATAATGGCAAAAATAGTAAGAAAAAAATCATTTCCACTTTCTCTTCAAAACACAAAGAAAGAACATTGTAAATTCAGATAATGAAAAAGAAAATACTAGATATTTTTCTTCTGTTATCTGATTTTTTTTTCTTGTACTTCAAAGAAGAAATCACTGCATATAACATGGGGTATGCAGCAGGGAAAAAATCTGGAAATTTGTTACATTATAACGAATAGAGAAATCATGTCATGTCATATTAGAAAAAAATTATTCACATAAGATTCTAATATCAGCAGACACAACATTTTCTTCTAGGTTAGATAACTAAAATAGCTAAACCTTTGCTACTATATTACACTAAAATGAATGGGCATGTTCCCCAAGTGATTTACGTTTGTAACAATTGTCTTGCAAACGATTTATAAAATAAATTCTCTGAAATATCTGCAGATTGAATAGGTCTATACCCCCCCCCCCAAAAAAAGAAGATTATGAAACAAATATACACCTTTTCTTTTAAAATAATTCAAATCCTCTTTTTCAAGATAATTGTATCAAATAATTTAGAATTTTTCGATAATAAAAGTGAAACTGATCATTATAAATTAAGAAATTATTTTGGCATAAATAATGTATCAGCATGTAAAAGAAATGTCAGTATTTCTGTTAAGATATCTGTAATCAACAATTGAAAAGGAAACAAGACATTCTTGATGTATTCTGCACCACAGCTTGAGGCACTTTAAATGACTTTAGTATTCTCTCTTTTCTTTCTCAATTGCACTGAGAGTAATAAGCTTTTAGCTTTTCCTCCAGCTAAGACGATATTATCAAGTATTTCTAAGACATAGATTATTTCAGAAATAGCAACCAGCAGCAGCAGTAGTAATATTTAGATTTTATTAAAGAAAAACAAACAAAAATAATACTACTGAACTTTATTTTGTGTGGTAAAGTAAGCCCACACTTTAGAGAGCTGTTGTTGGGTCGGTGCCAAGAACAGTCAATTCATGTTTAAGGGGAGAAAGAAATAAGGCGATGTACGAATTGGTCACCAACATGCGAAATCACGTGCTTTATACGTAAAATTTGCCAACTGCCATACAAGCAAAATAGTTACCACTTTAAAAATTACAATGATCACAAAAGAGAAGTTAATTTTCCGACGTGTAATAATAAACTCATTCCACAATACGGATTGATTACCCTATTATCAGAATGGATTCTCCATGCGCAGAAGTGTCTAAGGGTCTCGTATCTGTGGGCATACTATATGCATATAAACAATTTTGCATGGTGAAAATATAGCATGCTATTTATAAAATTTCAAATTTCATATAATTTCAGCAGCCAGCAGAACAGCTAGTGGTGCACCCAGGATTTAATCTTCAAGGGGGGGGGGGGGGGGGGAGTGGAGTAGACGATTTGAGAATATACACTACGCATTGCATATGACCAACTGTATGACTGAGCATCTGCAGTGATCGCCAATACATGATACCGGTGATCTCTGGCCCGGCTCAGGCAAACAAAGTATTGCCCGAGCACTACTTTGTTCGCCTTGCATTCACAACGACCGTGATTCCCGAGAGCCAGACAATATTCCCACCTTATGTGACCGCTAATTCATAAGTAGTATAGAAATAGGAGGCACAACACAACATAAATAAAAAAAAAAATTTAATTAGGAAAAGATTTTGGAAATTTTTCTAGTCTTTTTTTTTTTTTCCTTTTTCTTTTGGGGGAGCCAGGGCCCCTCGGCCCCCTCCCTGGGTGCACCAATGAGAATAGCTGATTTTAGATTGCAAATAAATACTACAGAATTAGAAGCTTCATGGTAAAACAATCTTATTGCCGTATTTCTTTTGTCAAAACAGTAAAATGAAGTAATAGATTTTGAATGCTGTCTAGAAAAGCTTTCAAACCTGTAGAAATTTAGAGTAGTTATACAATTGAGTTCCAGAAGAGGATAAGGAAGGGGGGAGGGGGTAAGCATTAAAAAATCTTCAAAATTAGCAAAAATTTTGAATCATTCTGTATGTGATATTTTTCATATTATATTTTCAACATCTCTACGAGGATATGCACTGTATATTATCGTAATGTGCATAATACAAAAATAAATAAATAAATAAAAGACAAAGGCGAAGAATCACTGCTAAAATATCATTGGATATAAATTTTTGATACCAAAAAGACTCGCAATTGGAAACCGAGTAATGCAATTTAACATTTGTTGTTCATAAAGACAAAATAAAATAAAAAAATCATTTCTAAAACTGAAATGTGATGATCCATATAACCGTATTTGGCTAGGAACGAAAGTAAAAGGACATATTTATTTCAATAAATATTATTTAAAAATATAAATATTTGACATAATATTTTCAAAGCAAACATTTGAAAATTCTGAAATCCGAAAAAAATTTCTTCTATATTAGTAAAGTGAAAGAACAATCAGTGTAACTCTTCCGGTGCACTGATTTGTAAAATAAAATACACCAAATTTACTATTACTAAATAGATTCATTGCAAAGGTTGATCGGTGGTCATTTCAGGATTGATTATTTTTGCACATGTGAAATTCGTTTTGGGAAGAGACACAATAAGTCAATTGGGAAGCAAAAAAAGGTCAAATATCTTAGGACATGATAACTAATATTTAAGGAATTGACAGCGTATACTAGAAATATAGATTAAAGGAAATTCCAAGCAACACAATAGATATAAAGACAAGGAGACACAAAGGTCACTCAGCAACAGTTAATCCACTGATGGGTCTAGAGAATAGCCGTAAGGAGGAAGGTAATAGCATGATAAAAGGTAGAATGCCGATGAAGTTTTGATCCATGAAAAAAGCTACGGAGGGCTGACTATTTCATCCACCTCAGCTGGTTGGGAGGGGTTAAACAGGCATGCCAATGCTACTGCCAGTTCCTTGGAACATTCCCTTAAGATGTGTGGTGATATGTCATCAAATCCTATCGCCTTATTAACGTCAAGGTTATTCTTTATCATCATCATGCATATCAAGGATTTAGGCCTAGTATGGCCTGTTCTGGCCTTAGAAGTCATTGTTGAATCGTTTAAGAGGACGTCTTGGCTTTCTTTTTCCTAATGGCTTGTACTTTAAGGCTTGTTTTGGTAATCTTTCTGTTTTCATTCTTTGAACGTGTTCCATCCATTTATGTTTATATTTTTTAATTTTTTCTATTACTGGTTCTTGGTTTAATTCTTTCATAATTTCTTCATTTCTTTTGTGATCAAATAGGGTATACTTGGCAGATTTTTCTCATAAACTTCATTTCTGCTGTTGTTAATCTTTGTTTGTCGTTTTGTTTTATTGTCCAGATTTCGCTTCCAGGTTATTTATCAAGGTTATTTATTTCTTCAAATACCTCCTGCTCACTCACAATTAAACTTTCCTCTCCTATGTCCTCTACACTTAAGTTCCTCATGATTCCACCCTGATCAGGATGAAACACCCTTATAAATTGATCACGGAATACCTCACCAATGCCTTCTGCAGCAATTACCATTCTACCACTTTTATCTCTTAACTTCATCTTTTCATGATCATTCTTCCTTCTACTTGCCACATATCTAAAAAACTCTCTAAGGTTTTTCTTAGCCTGATTTGCCAATTTCTGCTCATACTCTACTTTTGTTTTCCTTACTAACTGAGTCACTCTCCTGGCTTGTTCTTTATATTCTTCATGTGACTAATTACGATTATTCATCTTGTACTTCCTCCAAAGTACTTTCGTTTTCCAGATTTCATGCTTAAGCTCCACATTCATGCATTTTACATGTACCTTATTCAGCCTTTTGGCTTTTGGGATACATTCGTACATTAATGCTGTTATGTATTGCTTTGCAAGTTCCCATGCAGAATTTATTTCCTTACTGCTCAACTCCTCGTTACAGGTAATAGCTCAAAGTTGTCTCCTAAGTTTGTCATAATCACCAGCCTTATAATTCCACATATATCCTTTCCTCGCAAAAGTCTGCATATGACTAGCCACAACACAGGTGACTACTTCATGATCACTTTCACCAACTGGAGGAAATTGTGAAACCTCTTTAACAATTACATCCTCTGATGAAATGATGAGATCTAGAACTCTTATTCCTCGCATGCCTTTCTTTATGTGCTGCCTGAGATAGTTATCTCTCAAGAACTGGAGAAATGCATTTTCCTTATTCCCAAATGCTATCTCTTCATTCCAATCTATACCACCATAATAATTACCCTTCCTTTGTTCACTAATCCAAGCTGTTTATACATTTCATCACCACCACCTTCCTAGGTCTATAGTAACATCCAACTAAATATGTCTTCCTCTCAACCTCCACGTTACACCACACCGCCTCATAACCATTGCCACACTCTTCCTATGCAATTATTTATGCAATCCACTACATACAGAAAGCCTCACAAGGTCAATCCCTGATGAATAAAACTGAACTCTCACAATACCAATTTATAGAAATGGAAATAAAAACAGAATGCAAGAATTAAAAAGAAACTTCCATACTCAGTGTTCAAGAAAAGATTTATGCAAGCATATGTGAGAAAAAGCTGAGAAAAATAATTAAATAGCAAATTTATAGTCAAGATTATATTTTTATCTTACAACTAACACTTGAGAAATCAAAAGAGTATAATATCTTTATTTTAATTTTACTGATCAAGAATGATGTCTAGAAAGTTTAATGTAGGGTTGTATACGCTGTTCCCAATTTATAAATATAATCAACATGGATCATATTTTATGGATATGCTCAGTTCTTTATCTCTATGCAGGTAACATTATCTACTGAAATAAATTTGACATATGTTTGCAAGCATCTCTTGCAAAATTATAACTACTGTGACAAACTTTCTATAAAAAAGAATCGGCATTTAAAAAATTATAATTATGCAAATAAGTAGCAGAACAGAAAACATTAACTCTATTCTTAGGAATGAAACTATAGAAAAGGTTATATATTTTAACTATTTAAGCACAATTCTATTGAATAAGGAAAAGAATAACAGAATAAGTAAGGCTAGTATGGTTGGAAGCCAGTTGAATAAATGGAAAAAGAGAAAAACAGCTAGAACACAAAGCTGGGAGTAGTATACAAGACAGTGTTCACTCATTCATTCCTTCTTAATAGCAGGTTCCTTTTTAAACCAGGCAACACCCCAGACAGCATGAAATTGTATCATGTTATACCATAATTATATTTTGGTTAAGACAAATAAGAATACAGTTTGGTCAGCTAAATCCTAAATTACCAGTCTGTCCTCATTCATTCAGTATCCAGATAGATAGATATCTCTTAACAGAAAGTATCACAAGAAGCTGATGATTGACCATTAGATCAGCATCTCTGGTCAGTTCTTCACATTTCTTAAAAGGCTATATGGAAGTCTTCTGGTTATCTAGCCATGACCTTTAAGTTAAGTCACCTTCAATTGACAAGCCAGATAAAAGTTCTTCATGTCCTAGATGAACTTCAAATCTAGGTGTTTTGAATCAAAGGAAATCATCAAAACCAATTGAGCTATGGAAACTCTTCAGACTTACTTCAATCACTCTCTCACAGATGTTCTGTTTGTTTCTGCCTTGTATAGATTATTCTGATGGGCACTGTCATGATAAACTGCTCTCCATTCCTTCCTATAAGTCTGTAAAAAACACAAGCTGGGAGTAGTATACAAGACAGCGTTCAGTAATATACAAGACATTATATTACTGCTTTAATCCTTTACCAAAGTGCAAGCAAACAAATTTGCACACAAACCATCTTCACAACTATACTACTTGTATATAAAAGCTTCTGATATCATATCTATAGCTTTAGTGAGCCTCTGTAGCTCAGTCAGTATAGAGGAAGCATTTTAGTCAGAAAGAGCTTGCTTCAATTCGGATCCATGATGTGAGAAACCTTTATTATTATTATTAAATAGCACCTCCAGGGAGTTCAAATTATATATATATATAATTAATAAAAAATAGAAAAAAAATTCCTTGGATTATCCATGATATGAATGTGGGCATAGGTTTACAAAAACCTTTTGTGGGCGGTATCAGGGCCGTGGAAGTGAGCATACAGGGCATGTGGACGCCACTACGAAGGGGGGCGCCAGGGCACGGTCTTAAGTACATTTTTAAGAAACAAAATTTTTATCATAAAAACAAAAAATTCTTAGAATGATCAATATTAAAATAAATAAGGCCAGATACACCGAATAAAAATTTTTAAAAAATTGTATATTGCTGGCTGTTTACAATTTTGCAGCGAGAGCAGGCTAAATGCTTGCCTCCAGAATCTAAAGTGAAATGGTGAACCGTTTTTATGTGCAGAAACGAATTTTCGTACAAAACATTTGTTGCTACGTAACCAGTCATATGGTACTGTAAAAACTCGATTGTAGCTTAAATATTCCAAAGCACATTACATTCGATTGTTTACTTAGGTTAAGTCCCATGTGAATACTGCAAAAATAAACTTTGTTTGTCTCTGTATAGTTTGTTTTAGATGTTATTGTAAATAACACTCTGGAAGTTAACTGTATATACTGCTTTAATAAGAATATGTTACAGTGTTGAAAACAAAGGCAATGTTTATATCGCCGAAGCTGCATGTAAAAGATCTACATGGCGGCATTAGAAAGATTGTTATTAAAATTTGTTTGTATGAGAAAGGCTTGCAGGCTCTAAGTGTAAACATCTGCTAAGTCAGTCAGAAAGGTTCAAACAAGTTTCCGATGGCCGGCAACTTACAATTAAAAGAAAGCGGAGGAGAACAAAAGGCGTGCCGAACTTGAAACTTAAGATGAAAGAATCCTACTGACTCTTTGGAGGTTGCCAAACTTCATGCAAGGTCTCAGAGGAGGTATAATAAAAAGGGACTGCACAGATCCAGAGATTGCCACAGAAGTAGAGGGGGCCCGATTCCAGAAGCGTCCACAGAGAGACAGGAGAGGTTGCCCAGTTCCAGACGCTGTCAAAGAGGAGGCAGTTCGGTTCCAGACATTGCAAGCTACCAACACTCCTATCTCAGTATCTCCCATAATGCAAAACACATCTCCTTGCGGATATGTCTAATGTTATGCATTAAGGGAAGGGCCACAACCCAGACTAGTTGCAACCTTAATTGAGGTCTCTTCAGTTGGAGCCAGGCCCAAGCAGAGATACCAGGCAGAAGCATTAGCAGGTCATCTCTACCTATAGGAGTTGCCAAATGGTGTGCCACCCTTTTTTAATAAATTACTCTGGATTTAGAGAAAGATGTTGAAAGTTGATGTTGAAAGTACCACCTTACCCCAGTCCTGAAGATACTTTCAGGCGCAAACTTTTTTTTTTTTTTTTGCTCACACTTGGATAAAGGATTAAACTAAATTTATTATACTCTAACCAAGTGAAAAATAAACTTTCAACATTTTTCTCTAAACCCAGAGTAATTTATTAAAAAAGGGTGGCACACCATTTGGCAACTCCTATAGGTAGAGATGACCTGCTAATGCTTCTGCCTGGTATCTCTACTTGGGCCTGGCTCCCACTGAAGAGACCTCAATTAAGGTCGAAACTAGTCTGGGTTGTGGCCCTTCCCTTAATGCATAACATTAGACATATCCACAAGGAGATGTGTTTTGCATTATGGGAGATACTGAGATAGCAGTGTTGGTAGCTTGCTCCACCTTTGCAAGGAGTGCCCTGGTGTTGTACCACCTTACCCCAGTCCTGAAGATACTTTCAGGCGCAAACTTTGTTTGCTCACACTTGGATAAAGGATTAAACTAAATTTATTATACTCTAACCAAGTGAAAAATAAACTTTCAACAACTGTAATACATCTTCATACTTCTTTATACAACATAAGAAGCTGCCAAATTAGGACTTGAGTTCTTTCATTTGTTACAATTTGAATTCTTTCACTTACTCACTGTTGTGTGTTAAATAAACTGTAACATGTTGTTTTGATGTGAGGATGCTGGTTTGAAATCCAGCGAAATATATACCAGTTAATAAACACCCTTTTATAATTTAGTTTTGTTAGTGTTGATACCATTAAAATAAGTTAACAACAAAAAAAAAAAAACTTAACAAGGTCAATAATGTGAATGCATTGTTAAATGGCCACTTAAATGGAAGGTGGAGATGAAAAAAATTAATAAAAAGTAGTTGAGACAAAAAACAGCAAGAAAAAATCATTGGGATAAGAGTCAGTCCAAGAAGAGAGAAATGGTTTTGACTGTTGAGCTGAGCATTATCAAATAAAAGTGGAGAAGACCTGAGGTCATTTTTATGAGGAAACAAGCAAAACTGTGTTTTCGAAGCATTAAAGTTGACTAGGTTGCTTTCATCCATTAAGTTCAGGGTACTTATTACAGATGATCTTGAAGCTTGAGATGTTTGAGCACTGCAAGGCTTGTCATATGAGTAGAATGATTGGAGTGTGCTATCATCAGTAAAACTATAAATAGGGTTTGCAGGCGATGACAGCAGGTCACTTATATAAGTCAGGAAGAGGGCGATTGATCTGACAGAAAACTGGCAATCCAATCACACAAGACAGTCCATACGACGATAATATGTTGAGAATCTCTCGATGCCAGACCCTATCCAAATCCCTTGAGATGTCAAGAGCAATGCAACAGGTTTCTCAAAACCTTTCCACAGAATAAATCCAGAGGCATAGGATGTAGGTCAAGAGATTGCCTGTGGATTTTGACTGGCAAAATTGATCCTGGCAGTAACTAATTAGATGGCCACTCTAAGTGTTGAAGAAGTTGACTGTTAATACCTTCTCAATTACTCTGAACAAAATCGAGATGAGCACAATAGGTTGATAGCTTGATGGTAGACATTTATCACCTTTGGGGGGAACTGGTTATATATGGGTTTTCTTTCATACTGTAGGGTAAATGCCAGTCAAGAAGGGCTTAGTGTATAGATGATAAAGAACAGGTGTTGAGAACATCTCTTGAGCACAATGGATGGAATTCCATCAGTTTAAATTTCATCAATTAGTTTAACTGTGTTTGGATAGAGTATTGTTAGAATGCACTACCATCAACAGAAGAATAAACTGGATATTAAGAAAAATGACATTAAAAGATGATGCAGAAGAAGTATAGGATCAATGGGGTGAAAAGGCACACGAGTGATAATACAATATAGAGTAAAGAGTCAAAGAGTCATAAGTAAGGCAAAACTCAATTATGAGAGAAATATGCTGCAGAACTCACTCTTAAAGAGTTCTATTATTCTGTGACAAACAAAATGAAAGTATGTTATACAAGAATAACTCTGTTTTTTACTGAGAGTAAGAAGGTGGGTGCTGCTGAAGAGGTAGTCGAATTACTGAGCAATCATTTCAACAGCCTCCTGAATACAGGGTGGAACTGATGTGATATATTGCTAGAGAGGAAATAGATGAGAGAATAGAGCTGGACTAGAGGCATTAAAGATTTGCAAAATCTTGAAGTGAATACAGCAATGGGATTGGAGAATAACAGCACAAGTTTAAAAAAAAAAAATTTGCAAGACAGTACATTTTTTTATGCTAATATTATCAAGATGATGAAGACAATGAAAAGTGTTGAGTGAGAGTGGTGCTGATGAGCAGGAATATAGGATTTGATTGTTTCTTTATTCGAGACCTTGATTCCATCATATCTGAACTAGTGTACACTGACCACTAAGATTTCGGGGAAATGTGGAAATAGCACAGGGGGTAGATTACTAAAATATTAATTAGGACACAACAAAATATTAATGGTATGATATTAACTCCCCAACCAGCCATGACATCCAGCTAAATCTGGATACAATTCTGTAACACCCATTGAATAACATGGATAGGAAGTGCAATTTGGTCTCACTATTTCATCCACCTCAGCAGTAAGACTGTAGGATATGACTAAAGTTACTAGATCATCTTGTTCATGGTGGACAGGGATTTGAGACATTGTTTTGTAACTTGTAGAAAGTTTTTTCACTTGGTTATAAATTAAATTAAACTTATCAAGAAATTATATCTTTGTTTAATCCTTTATCCAAATGTAAGCAAAGTTTACACATGAAGTATCTTTGCAACAAAGGATTAAACAAGAACATAATTTCTTGGCAAGTTTAATTTAATTTTCTTGAGTTTTTTGCTTGCATAACAACAAGCAGGCAAGCTACAAATTGTTACATGTGCTTTGAAATACTGAAGATGTGGTTGGCAGTGTTCTTGACCCTAGCTGTGGAGGAGATAAGTTGTTTTTTGAATATTTAGCTTTCTATGAGTGTTTTCATTAATAAAAAATCAGAGTGTGCTTTTAATTAATTGGGTTAGTAGTTATGTGTTATTTTGTAGTTATTTGTATGTATGTATAAATATATATCAATAAAGCGTGTGTGTGTGGTGGCAATGAGTTCTCTGATTTCAGCATGAGACATTCATTTTATGTAACATGTGCAAAATGTATGATCTAGCAAATGTAAACAATTTGTGGGGAAAAGGAAATCATGGTGCTAAAATATGTCAGGAATGTGTGATGATTAAGAAGACAGAGGAATGTGAGGTGTTGAATGCTAGCAGAATTTCAAGTGAGGAAGCAAATTAGATGGCAGGATACATGTGCAAGAAGGAAAGTGCTTACAATTGAAATGTTTTGGTGCATGATGGTAATAGCAGTCTGTGTGTGTTGTTGTGAATGAGAAAGGTGATATGAAAGTAATGCAAGATATGAAAGAAAAAAGAAGAACAGCTTGTCATAGAAATTTTAAGGCTAAGCTTCAGTAAGCGATTCGCAACACCATATGAAAGTTAGAGACTATAAAAGCATTTAGCCAACAGCATAAAAGCTATGAAAGGAAACAAAACATGGGAATTGATGGAAGATATGATATAAGAAAACAGGCAAAATGATCTGTGTGTTGAGGCTTAAGTGCTGTGATGACATCATGTTGGAGGTTTAATGAAATATTTACAGCACTGCAAAAGGATTAAAACTAATTTTAATGCTTCCAATATATTTTGTCTCAGTCACTGAGACATCTTCAGGGATTACAAATAACATTTGTAACAACACACTTAAATATAATACAATACTAAGTGAAACACTTGAATGACTAAAGTCCTATCAAGGTGGTGAGCATTTGTAGGTTGCAAAGTGGGATGTCAGATAATTAATGTTTCCCAAATTTTGGGAAGTTTTATGGAACCGTATTTATTTAAATTCGGTTGATTTCTGAGTGCCGCCAGAGATTCTAAAAACAGCCTTTCTTTTTTGAATTTATTATGGTGGAGCATGGTGATTTTTCTCCAGGAGATTCTGTGGGTTGTATCCAAAACATGGTCTGCAAGGCTAGTTGTGATGGCAGATGTACAATTTGTGTTCTTCTATCTGGATGGTTGCTGATATCAGTCTGTCCAAAGTAAGCTAGCTTGCATGAACAGGGTACTCTATATACTCCAAGCACTGAGAGAGGAGGGAGCTGATCTTTGGTAGAACAGATAAGGATAATAAGTTTATGGTGGGGTTTAAATGTTGTGTGGAGATTGTACTTTTATAAGGACCTGGCTATTTTTTCTGATGTGCCATGGATGTACAGTATGGTGATGGCATTTCTGAAGTCCTTTTGAAGAGATGGCCGGGGAATGGGGTAGGAACTGATTATTTTTTTAAATTCTGTAATCACTGTAACCATTGGAAAGGAAGGTGTTATGTATGTGGTTGAGTTTGGTTGAAAGGGAGGTTCACGTTCACTGGAACAAAGCTTGTGCAGGCTCTATTGGTTAGAGTTTTAATAATGTCATATCGTTGAGAGGGGTGGTGATGGGAGAGTTTGTGAATGTATCTGCCTGTGTACTATTTAAACTATTGAGGTGACTAAGGAAGGAGTCTAATGTGTCTGGGCCATGAAGCCAAATAGAGAACAAATCATCTACATATCTTAGCCAGATAGAAGGTTTGAGAGGGGCTTAGTCGATGGCTCGTTTTTTTCAAAATTTTCCATGTAAAAACTGGCAAGAGGGGAGGTGAGATGGGGGAACCCACAGTGGTTCCCTTATCTGTTTGTAGATTTTATTCATCCAAGAAAAATAACCAAAATTGATGGCAAAGGAAAAGAGCTCTAAGATATCAGAAGGAAAAACGTTTTTTAAGTGTTAAGGTGTCATTTAAGGGAATATTGGTAAACAATGAGGTGATGTCAAAGCTTACCAATATATTCTCTATTATTTAAATCAATTAAGGTTTTAAATTGGATAGTTTTTTTTACATAGGATGTGGTAAGACCAGTGTGTGTGGGGGGGGTCAGATAGTTAGTCAGCTGCTTAGATAGTTTGTAGCAAGGTACATCAGTGGCATTTACTATAGGTCTTAGGGGGAAATTAGGTTTGTGGATTTTTGGTAAACCATATGTCTGGGGAGGGGGGGGGGGGACAAGAACTGAAAGGTTTGAGGTTTTTGTAATCCAGCAGCCAGGAGGATACTCTTTTTAAGTAAATTTTTTTAATTTTTTTAACTTGCGCTTTTATGGGATCATGTTCTAGTGGGATGTAGGTAGCGCGATCTCAGAGAATAATCTCCATTTTTAGATTATATTCTGTGGTGTTAAGGGCGACTGTGGCATTACACTTATCTGCTCTGGTGATGACTATACGTTTTTCTTTCCGTAATTTTCTGAGAGCAGCGAGTTGTCTGGAAGATAAATTACTTTTTGGAGGTGACGAACAGGGCAAGGTTGTTGGTGATATCGAGTCTGATGTTATTAGTTGTTTCCGGCGCTAAGCGACAGATTCCACGTTTTATGTTGTACATTATATCTAGCACTGGCACTTCTTTTGGTGTGACAGCAAAATTGTGGCTGAGGCTTAGGGCACTGATGGCATTTTCATTAAGCCTGTTTTGTGATAGATTGACTACTGTCTGGAGCGTTTGAACTTGTGGTCAGTGCCGTAACAAGGGTGTGGTGAAAGAGGCACCCACTATGGGCCAACTAGGTTTGGGGCAAAAAACGTAAAAAATATAAATAAATAAATAGATATAAAAGTCCGCTATTTTATATTGCATTTTTAAATTTCGGCAATACGCTGCTTTAGACATACAAATTCTGCAACACAACGGAATTCTGCTACATTTGGTAACACCGGTGAGTTCCAATTCGTCTCGAGTTAGATGGCAACGACAGCACTTAATATCACGACTTGAACCACTTGAACATAACATTTCTTTGCAATTGTTCTCATTTTTGTCTCAATTAAATTGTTCCGTCGCGCCATTAACTATTAATGAATGTAATTTCCAATTTTATGATTTGGTAGAATTTTGTATTTCCAAATTCCCGTTTAATCCTAAATATTTGCATAGATAATCTAATACATTCTTCTGTTATTCTCCTAATGTGTCTATCTGCCAATCCCAAGTTTATTATCTTCCATATTATAATTTTAATCCCTTTATGACCTCCTTCGATATCATTCCATCCACCTGAATCCCTCGTTTCACGACCCACCCACAAAAATTATTCGCCAGCCCTTTTTACACCCATCAAACCCAGGATTCAATGAAAATCACAGTCTTCCCACCCTCAATATTTCCATTCATCTCTACTTTTTGTAGATAAGAAAATTTCAAAAATTATTTAATTATTATTAGTCTTGTTGTCATTCACAAGATCAGTTGTGTTGTTGCTGTGTGGTAATTATATATTTATTTATTTTGTGGGACATTATTTATTTAGTTAGATATTTTTGCTATTTTGTGGGACAAAGCATACTGGAAAGGACAGATAATTTTGTTTATATACAACACACTGGCATACTGAATAAGTGCTATAAATAATTATATTAATAAAAACACAAATTTAAATTAAAAAACACTTCTAGTGTAATATGCCATCAAAAAAACCTTCCGGTGCACAGTTTAAAAAAATAAGAGAACAGAAAATTGAAAATATAAAGAAAAATATAACTCCAATTGATATTTTTATTAAAAAATCATCTACACCTCTAGTTCATTCAAGCTTAACAATTGAATTAAATCTGTCTTCTACGTGTAGTCATGTTGATGTGAATTGAAACAGAAGAGAAAAGTACAATTGAACATCAAAATCAGGAAATCGAGAAGCAATGTAATGACGATAATTAATATGGTGGATATTATATTAGAAAATATTGATAATGCAAAATTAATAGATTTTAATGATTCCACAACATGGCACATAACCAATAGTAACATACAAATATTTGTTCAACATGGACCCGAGTTGTGCGATAATAAAGTGTTTATCCTGATACAGAAAATCAACATTTTGATAAAAAAATGGTTTGTAAAACGGAGAACAAGTACTCAGAAATCGGTTGATATATTGCAAGCAAAAAGATGCACTGTTCTGTTTTCCATGTATTCTTTTTGAAAAAAATCAGAATGTATGGACCACTGCGTGGTTTCGAGACTGGCAGCATTTGAATCCTATGTTACCACATCATGAAAATTCATTTCATAAAAAAAAAATTATGTTGAATGGAAAACTTTCAAATCAAAAATTAAGAAAGGTGGTTTTATAGACGATCAATTACAAGAAGCAATTTTAAAAGAAAAATGGAGGCATATTTTAAAAGTTATTTTGGATGCCATTCTGCACTGAGTACAAAATAATGACGCTTTGAGAGAAACTTTTGAAAAAATTGGTCATCTGTAAGTGGAAAATTTTTGAACACGATAGAATTAATTAGTCATAATGATTCTACTATTGAAAGTCATAAGAAAAATTAAGTTAATTATTTCTCTCCTATAATACAAAATGATATAATTAATATAGTTGCTTCTAAAATGAAACAGCATATATTATTTCAAATATTCAAAAACTGACACTTCTCACCAGGAACAGATAACAAAATTTTGCGCTAAGTTAACATTGATCTTAACACGAATAAATGTAGCATTGAAAAAACCTTTATAGATTTTACTGTGACACATGAAAAAACTGGCGAAGCACTTGCGAATGACATCGAAAAAAAGTTAATATCAGACGGATTAAATATTAGAAATATAAGAGGACAAATATGGTAGGTAAATACAAGGGGGTACAAGCCAGGATATTATGTTTAAACAATATAGCGAGGTTTGTTCCATACACTGCTTACAGACTTAATTTAATAGGTGTTCATGCTGCACAAACATCTGTTCAAATGAAATCATGTTTTGGAACAATTCAACAACTGTTTAACTTTTTTGTAAATTCTACTAGTAGATGGGATCTTTTAAAGGAAAAATTATCCGTTCGTCTTAAAGGTTTTAAGTGACACGAGGTGGTCTGCAAAAGCTAACATGGTAAAAGCCTTACGAAATCAAATGCCTTTAATAATACAATTTCTTAATGAAATGTGTGATAGACAAAGACAAGTTACAGTAGACTCTGTAACAAATGCTGGAATGTTGCTAAAATTATTAACAAAATTTAATTTTGTTGCACTATTAATATTTTGGGATACAATATTAGGAAAGATAAATAAAGTAAATTTACTTTTACAAGAAAAAAAAAAAAACCACAGTCGAAAATGCCTTGAAAATGATAAAAGCTCTAAAAAATGAAATTCAATGGTATCGAAATGATTTTTTTCGATTCGCTTCACAATTCGGCAAAAAGTTTAGCCAAAACAATAAATATTGAAACTTACATTCCAGAAAAGAGACGGCACAAAATAAAAAATATGCCTGGTGAGAAAGCTACTGATGATTCGTTTGCCATGAATG
The DNA here is from genome assembly GCF_054136105.1 of Typopeltis vanoorti. Lineage (NCBI taxonomy): Eukaryota > Metazoa > Arthropoda > Arachnida > Uropygi > Thelyphonidae > Typopeltis > Typopeltis vanoorti. The sequence goes on along the minus strand of NC_143549.1, from coordinate 164,130,023 downwards.
AAACTGCATTACTAAAAAAAGAAATGTGCGAAGTTTTAGATCTAATACTCATACAACTCAATTATAGATTTACTGCTTTAGAAGAGGTCTCAAATTACTTCAGTTTTTTAAATGGACACGCTTTAAAAATTATGCAGCTAGATGATCTCAAACGATGCGCAGCTAACCTGGCAATGAAATATAATAGCGACTTAGATGCTCCAGAATTTGTATGTGAAATTGAGAGTTTCAAATATCAAGTCATGGAAGTTTTTGAAAATTTAGGAGATATGGACGCTTTTCAAATGTTACAAAAAAATTACGAACTCTCATTACAAAACACGTATCCAAATCTAGATATAGCATTAAGGATTTTCATAACAATGCCTGTAACAACAGCTTCCTGCGAACGCTCATTTAGCAAATTGTAAAATCGTACCTTCGTTCTTCTACTGAACAAGAAGAATTGACAAACATGTCTATAATATCGACTGAAAAAGATATTACAAAAACATTAAATTATAACGATATAATAGATGTTAGTAAATAAAAAAGCTAGAAAAATTTCTTTATAAAATATGCTGAACTTATCTGTTTTTATTATATTATTTTATATTATACTTATGTCATGTATTTCTTTAATTTATTTGTAATTGAATATGAATAAAAATTTGTTCTTATTTAATAGATTATTTATTTATACAAATACATAATTGGATTTACAAGCAACTCATTTTGATGGGGTTAGTAATAAACATTTAACATATTGCGTTTAGTAAAATTTAACTTGTTACATTTAAATTTTTCAAAATTTTTGTCATTTTTTGAGTTAGGGGGTGCAAGTTAGACGCTTGCCACAGGTGCTTCATACCCTCGTTACGGCACTGCTTGTGATAGTAGTGATTTCGATTTACACAGGTTGTTATATATATATATATATATATATATATATATATAGTTTAGAAGTAATAAGAAAATTAGTTTTAATCGAAAATTCCCAGTGCTCTAAATATTCTATTAAATGTCCAACATGAAGACTCCTATGGAGGTGGCAGGGATTTTCTCCCGGAAACTCGGGTTTTTCATCCTGCATACAGACAAATCAGCCATTCAGAACACAAAATTTTCAGACAAAAAAAAAAAAAAAAAAACTTGCAGTGGTTGTGGGCGGTAGCTTGCGCTGATGTAGTTGATTGGTAGTAGCAGTTTGGTAGTGGTGGAGACAGAGAGTTGTGCAGTGGGTTTCCTCCCATGATGAGTCGGCAGACTGCTTGGAGGTGTCATGAATAATAATAATAATAATAAAAAGACAAAAAGATATGGTGAGTGGTGATATACGACTTCATGATTAGGGGTGTATGAAGGGGTGCGCCAGTAGTGTCCGGCACCTGCATGCAAAACTTTAGTTGGTGCCCCTATCCCCCCCCCCTCCAATAAAAAAATCACTTTAAAAAAAAGTTTTTTTAAATATTTCCTCCTCTTAGGCGCCTTTACTATCCTGGCGCCTGTGTGCGTCGCACATATGGCCGGTGCGCCCCTGAGTGTATGTAGCATGAACAAGCAATGCAAGGAGGTTTTCTAGGAGCAAAGATTTGTGATTTGACTAAAGCTATATGTAGGTAAGCAGGATGAGCTGATGATATGATTGTTTTGGTCAGATTTGAAAATGATTTGTAAGGAGATAAGAATGACAGAAGACATGATAATGTTGATTCATGAGGCAAAAAAGAAGAGCAGAAGAGAGTAGACTGTGAGTCTTTTCATAGTATGGCAGCAGTGAGTTTCAGCAAAGAGTTGTAAATGTGAGGACTCATGTGTGCATACGCTGTGTAGAAAATGGTGTGCAGAAATTATTATTCCATGAAAGAGCAATTGCGTATAGATAGAAAAACTAGATGTGTCTATGTAGTTGCATCAAGTTAAGAGATTGAAATTCTAAGTATAATAACACATGTAATGACACTCTCCAAAAGAACATCAGGGCCAGTTTTGCTAAGAAAGAAAAATGAAAACTGTAGAAATATGGTATACAGGATTTGGTTGAGGAATCAACTCCAGCTTCCTATTTAAAATGGCATGTTTTAAGAGTTATCTGAGCACTCATCAGCCTAGTTTTTTAATTTCCATGTGTATACACTAATGCCACAACCATTAAGAATAAATGCGATTCTTAGCATTGACACAGATAGTGAGACATTGTGGCATTGGTGAGACCTAGCTGACAGAACAGAGAGCCTTACAAGAAGAGAATGCGAGGGATTCAATGTATTCATGGAAAATATACAATATAGAAAGGAGCAGAAGGCAAATGGCTAATGACTGCAGAGAAACTGAATCCAACCATGAAATCTCCAATCAGAAGAATGCACATACATAGTTGTTGCCTTGCACCCATCAGAAAAACATCCACCTTTCTCGTTTATTCTAAGGATAAGCTTTCACCTTTTGGTTTTCCAGGTATCTACCAAATTCCTTGCTCTTACAGCTTATCTTATTTTGGCAAACTGGAAGATCTGCTTTTATCTGTCTTGAAGAACATAAGTCTGATATTAAATATCATGAGCCCAAATAGTATGGACTTGCTGAGCATGCTATCCACACTAAACATAGGGTTCACTGGAACAAGACAAGAATTCTTCATAAAAACTGTTTCCTGATAGAACTTCTTGATAAAAGAAATGTGGGAAACATTACTCCATTGTCCAAACTTAAGCAGATCTGATGATCTATGGAGTTAATGCTTTTTAAATCTGCTAATCTTTCCTAACAACTTTATTTATATATATATATATATATATATATATGTGGTGATCAGCTTTTACTCGGTTGTTATACATTTGAAAAAAATATAGATTTAATGACTACAAGACCGAGATAACATATAAAGATTTTAATGATAAATACTACTAGTTTCGGCATATAGCAGCCTTCTTCAGGTATTTATAAAGGAAAAGAATACTAATAAACATTGAATAACAAATTTAACAAATCTATTGAACAACGTATAGAAGAGCATAAGAGAGACATCTCTTACAAAAGATCTCATGCAACTGTGTTATCCAGTCATGTTCTTTTTTCAAATAATCCTAATGATGACCAACAAAGCCACTCTGTCTGCTGGAATAGATCAGAAAATATCTTTCACTGTGATGATGAGTTTGAAAGGAAAATCGTAGAATCAAGGGAAATCCTACTGAACCTGGTCCACTTAAACAACAATTTAAGTTATAACATCCCAGATAGCCATGATGCAGTTATTCAATATTGGCGTTCATGTGAACTTGCACGCACAATTGCAACAAACAATGGCACGCCAGTTGGAACAACTTGAAAAAATACAACGTTTTTATGTATCGATTATGTGAGGCAATTTGTACTACCTGTAATTTCCAGTTTGTTTAAATAATTCAATGTTTATTAGTATTCTTTTCCTTTATAAATACCTGAAGAAGGCTGCTATATGCCGAAACTAGTAGTATTTATCATTAAAATCTTTATATGTTATCTCGGTCTTGTAGTCATTAAATCTATATTTTTTTTCAAATATATATATATATATATATATATATATAATTTTTTTTTTAATTTTTAGTTAGGAAATTATAGATAATTTTAGTTGTCTTATATTAGCTACTAGGTTGGTACTTTTTTTAGAAATTTCTGTTATTGTTTGATTGCCATTCTGTAATTCTGTACTGAAGATGCCTGTGAAACTTTAGTGAAAAAATTCTACAAATAAATAGGTTTTAAAATGAATTTTCCTCCATTTTTATAGTTTGTTATATCTATTCATATGAGAGGTTGTCATATAAACTCAAAGGGATGGGTATGTAAAATAAACCTGTGATGTGGATATGAGAATGGCTGACTGACAGGTACTAGAAAGTGAGGCTAAGAGAAAGGGGGGGGGGGGGGGATGACCAGTAATGTGTCACAGGGTTATATACTTGGACCACTGTGTGTAACTTGCATATTAATATGATATTAGGGATAAAAAGATGGTGAGGCAAGTGATAAGGGACATATCTGATGCAGAATTCCTGCAGGCTGACTTGAAGAGACTAAGTGTATGGGAAAATGTTGATAAATGTCAGTTTAATGTTTCAAAAATGTAAGATTAAGCATTACGAAGAAGAATATATAACTTAGTATCATATTAATGAGAAAATTTGATTCAATGTTAACAGTGGACAGACAGTTAAAGTTTAGGGACAACTCTGGTAAAATGGTTAAGTCATCATACTGGATAACAGCACTGTTGAAGAGAACTTTGTAAGAAAAAGGAAGTTATTCTCATTCACATAACCAGGATGATAACTGGCCAACAAATTAAAACAAGAGCAGCAACTGTCCAACATCCCTTTTCAGTAGAATTGCTTCTCTTCATTTATTCCATCTACCTCTAGTACAGCCTTCCCCATAATGCATTTCCTAACTCCATCTCTTCAAGAAAAATTTCAACATATTTCTTCTTTCTCAATCCTTGCCTGCACAGCACTGATATGCTATAGGTTCTTAAACCCCTCATGTGTGGGATTTAAAAAAATTGCGCTTATGAGAACAGATAATGTGGTCTTTAAAGTGTAAGGAATAGAAACATAAAAGCCAGTAAGGAGATCTTATAGTACATATAAAAGTAAGATTTTGCAGCCTGTGGCAGGTGGAAGTAAACTCAAAGTCAATCTTTGCCAAGCAATGATGTGACTAGGAAGCATTTGAGGTCCATTTTCTATTCATGGAGAGTGGTGAATCTTCAAAGAGTGTTCAAGGGGAGAAATAGGTATTTAAGTATGACTGACTAAAAATAGCCTCTCCTTCATGAGTTCCTGAACTGCTTGGAGGAGCATACATCATCATCATAATAATAATGAAACAGTGAAATAATTAAATCAATATTTAATTTCATTTGCCTGCATGCACATTTACTATACCTTCTGCAATGTAATTACTACAATGACTGCATTACAATTTCCTTAATTACATATCTAAAAAACTAACACTTGTGATGAAAGACATAATTTTGTTCAAAGAAATTGTATGAATAACAGTTTCACCATATTCTTAATGACTAAGTAATATTAAGTTGCAAATCCAATTCATAACTCAGTTACATACCTGTCTGATCAGCAAGGTTCTCTTCCTCCTGCACATCCTTAACTGGTAGTGAAGAGAATACCTTGACATTAATATGCCCATTTGCACCCCTCTCTGCTGTTTCCCAAGGTCTTGTTGGACTACTTACTTCCCGTGAAGCAAACTTATTTTCTTTCAATGGTCTAATATTAGATGCACTTGCTGATATTTGATTAGCAAACAGTTCTTGGTTATCTCTCCAATCATTCTGACTTAAGCGAACAGGAAGTGAAGGATTCTGTTGAAGCGGCCAACGGTTCAATGACTCTTTAACATTAAAATATGGTCTAGCTTCACCTTCAGCATATGCATGATTTATTCTAGAAAGCTTTTCCAAATAACCTCCTTGAGGTGCAGTTTGGTATAACTTTTGAAATGCTGTTTGAGAATAGTGTAAAGGAAGAGGATAATTTGCATGGTATTCTGGAACATCCTCACCTAGCCGACTTCCTTCAACTAAAATATAAAGGAAATCAGTTTCATTTTCAAAAAGAAATTTTGCTGAATGTGAATGAATTTATTGTAAAAAAGAATTTTACACATGTATACACACACACACACACACACACAGAGAGACAGAGTTAGCACTGTTAGGAACACCCACAAATTTATATATTAGGCAAGATAACAAAATACCATGTTGATATCAACATCACGTGTCACTACTTTAAATGGGCACACACATATCCTCTGTAAGTGATCAGTAAACATTTGACAGTAATGGGGAAACATGGTGACGTAAGCCAATTTGACCAAGAACATATAGTTGGGGCACAGAGGGCAGGTGCAAGTATTTCATTAACAGCCAAACTTGTTGGTTGCTTCCATACCACTATATCAAGGGTATACCAGGACTGGATTAATCATGAACAAACATTCAGCAGAAGGGGTCACATTGGGCAGCCACGCATGGTTGATCCTAGAGGTGAGCATCAGGTGTAATGACTTGTATCTCAACAACAACGTTCAACAGTCACACAGTCCACCCACCAGTACAACACTGGGGTAGTTCAACCCATTTCCACATGCACCATATCTTGTTTCGCCTGGGGTTCCACAGCCGAAGACCAACAAGGGTACCCATGATGATAGTCAAACATCACAAATAATGCCTTGCATGGACCAAAGAACGTTGGCAATGGACCCTCGACGAATGGAAAAGGGTCATCTGGAGTGATGAGTCCGGTTTCCTGCTGCACCATGCTAATTGCCAGGTGTGCATTTGGCATAAACAGAATGAAGTCCTATCCACTGGTTGCACAGTTGGGGTTCAACAGACCAGTGAAGGTGGTGTTATGATCTGAGGAGCTTTTTCCTAGCGAGCCCCTAGGTCCATTGGTTATCATCTCACAAACACTGAAGGGTGAATGCTACAGGAACTACTCAGCTAACCATCCCACCCACATCTCCAGCAGGTCTATCCTAAACACAGCACCATCTTTCAACAGGACAATGCACCCTTGTCATTAGGCTCATACAACTACTCAGTGGTTGGAGGAACACAACAACGAATTCCCCTGACTGTAATCCAAATGAACATGTGTGGGATATGCTAGAACAGGATGAGAGAACTGCTGATCCTCTTCCACAGAATGAGCGTGAACTGAGGGAGTTGCTGCAGCAGACAAGGGTCGAGTTATGCATGGATGTTCAATACCTTGTGGAATCTTTCCTAGGCATCTGCAATTGGTCCACCTCTCTGTGCAGTCACAGAGAGGTGGACCAACATATTATTAGATAGGTGTTCCTAATGCAAAGCTAACTCAGTGTATATATGAATAGATAAGTGTAGTAGCAAGAAAGAGATAGAATCAAGTACAAAGACATTTAATATTTTAAGGTTAAGTTATCCGATATGATTATTTTAAAAATTATTTAACTGAAATCACAAAATATTAAAAATTAATAAATTATACAATATTATTTGTGTTTACAAATAACATTGCATGATTTCAGTTCACTGAGTCTATAAAATTACCATCAGAAAACTTTTTAAACTGATTGTAATTCAAATGCAAATAAGAAACCAAGTCCAACTTAAAAGATCACTTAAGCTAGTAGTCACAACACCTATTCAAAGCAAGATTCCTATTATTATTACTGTATGAGGCAGCTGGGTTGACTGAGTGGATAATTCTTCCTCTCTTTAACTAGTAAGTCATGGGTATGAATTCCCATCTCTCCTGTTGCACCTTGATGTAAGTGAATGCGTTTAGGTGGTAGATGAATTTCATCTTTTGATGTGATATCACCATCCTGCTTATTGGAATCATGAAGTGGCTTGAAAAATCCCTCATAAGATCATCAGAAAAGGATCACCAGATTACCTAATCCTTAGCCTATCAGCAGTACTAATGTGCAATAGTGTTATAGTCATTCGTAAATAATCAGATTAACATAAAAGATAAAAATAAATTAATTTAAAAAATAATAAAATACATATTATTATTAATATGTATTTTATTATTATTCGTGACACCTCCAAGGAGCTCGAAGACTCATCACGGGAGGACACCTACTGTACAACTCTCCGTCTCCACCACTACTGAACCTCTACTACCAATCAACTACATCAGCACCATCTACTGCCCACCACAAGTATTTTTTGTCTGTAAATTGTGTGTTCTGAAGGGTCGATTTGCCTGTATGCGGGATGAAAAACCCGAGTTTGAGGGAGAAAAATCCCTGCTTCCTCCGTATGAGATCGGCTAACTCACCTTCAATTGAAAAAGTCCATATAAAGATTCTTCCCATCACGACAGGAATCGAACTCAGGCCTTTTCCAATCGAAGGGCGCAATGTACCGTTATTCCTCCAGTTGCGCTACGGAGGCATATGATCCCCAATAAAGCGATACATTCATAACAAGAGAGTTCAGACTGATCTAACAAAATTAAAGGTTACTGGACATAACCTTGTATCTTAAATATATATCCCCTGATCTTACTACCACACATCCTAACAATACATATGGAATCGATCTAAGAATCCCAAAATAAGTGTATTTCACATTTAACTCTATTTACATATACCTTTGCAATCACAATCTGAATACGTATACATTAATGTAAATATTATTATTACTGCCATTGCCCTGCAGTTGGTCTGTAACAGGCTGGACAGTCTACGTCAATGGCATCCATCAATGGCGAGTGTGGTCAGCCACCACTTGCTCACTAGTGCATCCCTTGAAGGTATACTCATGGTAGATCCTTGATACGATTGCCCTAAAGAACCCTAGGGTTCTTACCACTTTGGAGATAGAATGACCAATCTGTCTTGCATCGATAATACATCCACGATCAAAGATGATCACTAAGATCATCACATTTACCCTCGTTAGTCGATTGTGATACACAGTTGGGAAGTCCAATGTCTGCCTATTTATCATCTGCATTTGGTTTGGGTATATTCACTCTGTGCAGGGGGGATGCCAGTGTCAACTTTATATCACCCCCATCTCTAATGTTTTGTCCACTGAATGTACTACTTTGGTTCCTGGCCATTCTTTATCTAGGATTTATTGCTTAGGAAAAAAAACATGGAATTGGTGTGCGAAGAGATGGAATGTATGAAGCCTCAGTTGATTAGAGTGCATGGAAAGATTAAGAGGCTTGATACAGGGTTAACTAATGCTATTAGATCAGATGTGAGAGTCCGAGATAATCATGTAGATCAAGTTTTCCCAAACTTTTCCGAACGACAGGAACACTTCACAAATCCTGAAATTTTCACGGAACACCTTGGTTATTTAGTAATGTATTAATTAATAATTGTTAATTTAGCTGATTTTTATTCTTAATTAATAATTGATCATTAATTATTAATTAATTAAACAAACATCATTAAATTAATTTGTGCTGATTTTCATTGACATATCCCATTCTGATCACCAAAAATTTATAATATTATAAGTACTTACGAGTGAATGCGCAGATTTTTTTCTCCTTTGTGCTGGTAGTTTTCCCCTCCTTTTGTACATCCTGGAGATCGTTTTGTAGGCTGGTGGTGGATGACTCACTATCTGTTGCATCACAGACACCTTCAATAAGATTTCTTAATACCAAAATTAAACAAAGTCCCTTGTCTCTTATTCATATTAAAATTTAAATCTGCAGGCCTATTACTTTTAAAAAATCACAGCACTACGGTTTCGAAACTTTCACCCTACAATATGAACTTGCGAAGAAAGTATTCAGTATTACTAGATTTGAGAATCAGATAGAGACTACCTTGATCTTCAATTTTAGTGGAAAAATTTTCTTTATACTTCCTTGCTGATTAGTCACTAACATTTGCAACACAGATATTATTTCTTTCAGTTTTGAGAACACGCCGCCCATTGTTGTAATCAGCTTGCAGATAATTTTTATGATCAGTCAAAAATGGCGGTATCCTCTTTCCCGATTGTTGAAAGATTTCTGTGTGAAAATTAACGATAATTCATGAATATTTCCATGTTTAAAAATACACGGCTTGGTCACTAACATTTGCTACACAGATGTTATTAGGCGTTCTGGGTCTGAGCTTTTCGACACATTCACGAACATTATTCTCCTCAGAATATTTCCACTATAAAATATTTATTCATAAAAAATGCTTAGAAAACTAAAATGACAAATTCCAGGAGAACTTCTCGCGGAAAACACTTATTCACCTTCCACGGAACACAGTTTGGGAAACCTTGAAATAGATGAAAGAGATGGATAATCAAAGGCATGAAAGTTTAGCTAATGTGCAAGGCTTTGTAACTAAGACAGAGATGAATAAGTTAGGAAAGGTTCAAGAAAAGAGTCAGGAGAATAAATATTGTGTAAGGGTCAATATCATATGGGGAATCTATGATAAAAAGTGTATATGATGCTAACATGACTAAATTGAATTTTTCTGGGGCAAAAATTCAGGATATTAGTGTTATTAGAAAATAGGTTGGAAAAGTGAAAGAGTCAATAGTGTTTGTGAGTACAAATGATATGAAAGGAGGAGAAAATGGAATTAGAGAGGATGTGAAAGTATTATTGGCAGAGGCAGCAGACAAAGGGGAGAAAGTGAAAATTACAAGTATATGGCCATGTTTTGATAGGAACAGATTGAACAGAAGAGCCATGATCGCAATAAATCAATTCACAGGTTATGGTAGGAAGAATGGTATACAATTCACTGATTTATGGAGTGAGTTTGAGGGAAAAAATGAATTATATATGAGGGACAGTGTTCATTTAAATAAATTAGGAGTTGAGGGTTTGAAGGAAGCATTGAGTAAAGTGTGGCCTAATATGCAGAAACAGGAAAACTGGTTTTGGGGAGAGATCAGATGACTGATCTCTCCCCAAAATGTGTATGTGCTGGGATCATGGAGTAAGTGAGTCTGGTGTGTCTAGCTGTCTTAGGTGTTTGTACACAAATGATAGAAGCATCAGAAACAAGAATGAGAAATTTATATCCTTGATTAGCACATCTTGGCCAGGTATAATTGGTATAAGTGAAACTTGGTTGACGAAAGATGATATATTTTCAAGAATAGTTCAAGGGTTATTCCAAATTTTAGAGAAGATAGAACAAAATGGGTGGTGGGGTTATTAATGATAGCAGATGAGTTGCAACCAACTAAGCTTGAAGTTTGTCATAAGGCAAGTGCATATGAATCTATTTGGTGTGAGATAAGGGCCAATAAAGTCATGTTTGTTGTGGGTTGCTGGTATAGACCTAGGGGTGAAGGGTAGATTTAGATGACATGCATCAGCAGATTAGCTCTATGAGTAAGGGCAAGGTAATTATTATGGGTGATTTTAATTATGGGGATATAGATTGGCATGAGGAAATGTCAAGTAGAGAAAGGGAATTAGACTATCTACCAATAACTGTCTGGACACTTTATCAATTTATAATTGATACCAGCAGGCCCTAATATCGGGTATGTCCACCTTTGGCTTTGATCACCTTCTGCATCCTTTGAGGGAGGCTTTCCACCAATGTGCAGCAGCCATCAAGTGGAATTTGTCTCGATTCCTTCATCAAAGCAGCACTGAGTTCAGTGACAGATCGAAGATGTTCTGCTCTGGGCTTCAATCGGTGCTTCACTTCATCCCACAGGTGTTCAATGGGGTTGAGGTCAGGATTCTGCACAAGCCAATTTAACACTTCTCTTCATACCATTCCATAACAGCTGCAGCTTTGTGGTGTGAGGCATTGTCGTCCTGATAGTAACACAGGTCTGTTCCATAAAAACTGCACAGTGTAGGCAGCACCTGATTATCCAGAATATCAAGATACTGAGCTACCTTCATGGAACCATGGACAACAACCAGTAATCCCACTCCAAACCAGCTGAATGCATCCCACACCATTACTCCACCACCACCACCAAACTTTACTGTGGTTACAAGTGTTCACCAAGCTGTCTCCACACCCTGCCATCAGACTGGAAACATGAACCTTGATTCATTGCTCCAGAGTATCATTTTCCACTGGTCAATTGTCCAGTTCACATGCTCTTTGCACTAGGCCAGAAGAGCCACCTTGTTCCTTGTAATGTTCGGTTTGTACCGCTGCTCTTTCATGAAAATCCGGTAAACTGAGTTATTTTCATACAGTATTAGTGCTCACCATGGTGTTAATGGCGCTCTGGAACTCATCATGGATTGTCTCTGCCAATTGTAGCCAATTTTTGTGTACCACCCGTTTTAATGCCCTCCTGTCCTTGTCAAGTCATTTTTGGCACCTTGGGTGTTTTTTCCTGCATTAGTGATGCCAGAACATCCCCATTTGTTGATCACATCACCAACCGTTGATATTGGATGCTCCAGTTGAGCTGCAATGGTGTGTATGGACATGCCAACAATGTGACAGCCCACGATGACACCTGTCTCTCAAAGTCACTGAGTTCATGTCATGTTGCCATACTACCTGTATTCAACTGCTATGATGAAATACTGCTTCCTACTATCTGTATGCCAGTTTTATTAAGAAACCTGGAATGTTCCGTAGCTTCAAATAACAGAGGCTGGACAATTATTGATAAATAGTGTATAATTTATAAGGTTACTAAGAGACAATTACTTGAGACAAAACATTTTTTGAGGAAACTCATGGATCAAGAATATCAGCTATGGTGTTACTATCTGAGAATGTGTCCTTATCCAAAATTGTCATTTAGCCTCCAACTGGAGAGAGCGATCATTCCGTGTTAACTTGGAAGGTGTTTAGTCATGTTGAATCTTCAGTTAAGAATGGGTATTTGTGGAATTATAAATCTGGTGATTTTGTAAAGCTTACAAAAGTATTAGTGCTCATCCTTTCCTTGCAGTATATTATGCCATGGCATAATATACTGCAAGGAAAGGATGTTAGTGATTCACAGGAAATAATTCAAAGGTGTTAGGCTGTATATCTAGGGGAAGAAGAATTAAAAAGGTTAAGGTTAAATGGATAAGTAGTACAATCAAGAACAAGCTATGAATAAGTTGTTGTTGGAGAATTTATAAGCTGAGATATGACCAACAAGCTCATGAACATACAAGACGTGAATTACACATCAAATGGTGATAGTGTGGTTGCGCACGTGTGTGTAAAGTTGTAAAGCATTGTAACCCACTCTCCTATATGATGTCTGGACATTGAAGGTAGGACTGTTAACAGAATGCAGTATTTTTGTAGGTCTGGTTGGCCAAGTGGTTAGCATATCCGCTATCCAACCAAAGGGCTGCAGATTCAAATCCTGCCATGGGCATGGATGTTTGCGATTGTCGTTGAAAATCTGGTGGTGGTGGGCGGTAGATGGCATTGGTGTAGTTGATGATGGTAGTTGCGATTGGTGGAGACAGAGAGTTGTAAAGTAGGTGCCCTCCCTCGATGAGTCTTTGGCCGCCCTGGAGGTGTCATGTAATAATACTAATAATAATAATAATAAAAGCCACAGGCAAGAAAGGCTACATGCATAGTACAGAATGCAAAATCACATTATGAAATGAAACTGGCTGAACATTCCAAAGTGAATCCTAAAGAATTCTTATGCTACATAGTGAGTAGAAAGAAAAACAAATATGAAAAATTATCCTTGAATTCTGCTGGTATAAAGGTAACAGAACCTGAAGAAATAGTTGAATAACTAAGTGGTTATTTTGTGAAGGTTTATCATCAGGATGAAGGTACAGTAGTAACTGATGAGAAAGGCATGGATATGATCTTTGAGTTGACAAACCGGAGGTATGTGAAATACTAAAAACTCTCAATATGAATTCTTCCACAGGATTAGATGGGATTTCAGTCCGGGTGCTGCGCAGATGCAAAGGAATTGGCCTTACCCATGACTAGGTTTTTTAATTTAAGTCTCAGCTCAGGTAGAGTCCCAAGAGAATGAAAAGAAGGTATGATAGTTCCACTGCATAAAGGTGGGTACAAAACAGATGTTGAAAATTACAGACCCATTACTATCTCAGGAGTGACAGTTAAAGTTTTGGAAAAGTCGGTGAAAGCTAGAATTCAAGATTGGATGGATAATAATTGGATTCTTTTTTAGAGGTCAGCATGGTTTTGTTAAGGGAAGGTTCTGAAATAAAGTAACACTAGAGTTGGATAAAGGTGCTGCCTATACTGTGATTTTTTTGGACTTTGAAAAAGCATTATACAGTGGTATCTCGCTAATCCGAACTAATAAAAACTGTGCTCGTTCGGATTAGCGAAAAGTTCGGATTAGAGAATTTACCCCCAAGAGACAACAATAACTAGCGTTTAAGACAAAAATAATCAGATTCTAATGATACGTCAATTTAATTCTGTAAATAAATGAAGTAACTAATAGAAAAAAAGCTACTGTACTGTAACGTAAAAATTTAGTTTGTATGTACCTGTATTGTTGAGGATTTTGATTTAATAAAATTGCATAGTTCAGTACATAATTTAATTTGCGTAAAAATATCACTTTCTTGTACAGAACACAAAAAAAAGTTTCACAAAATAACACAAAAAGTTTTTTTTTCTTTGTAAAAAAGTCACTGATTTTCTTTTGCTTCTTGGAAGCTAAACTTTTTTCGGATGCTTCTTCTCAGAGCTGCATTAGCAATACAATTTTGTGGAATGGTGCATCATTCTGCTTAGCCCATTCTATACACATATTAAAACTATAAACTGCCTCTTCATGTTTTACTTTTTTTTCTTCGATTTCTTCATCGTCATCATCGTCTTCTAATTCATTCTGTAACATCATATTTATAATTTCATCATCTGATTTGATTTCGAATTCACTTTCTGTTCTACCTGTAATCCATTCCACAACATTTGGTGAAATATGAACATCTGGATTTATATTTTTAACTAAATTATGTACGTTTTAAATTTCCTCATTTTGTGTATCACCGTAATCATCTTAGTAAATTCTAGAAGGCCACAGTTTTTTCCATAATGCTCAAATTGCTTCAGGTCCGAGGCTTCCCAAACAGCAGCAAACTGAGAATGCTACATCCTTCAAATCGATATTTTTTTATCGATGTGGTAACGTCATAATTTTGGGAAATTTCATTTAAAAGCAGGTCTTTAGGCTATTTTAATTTAATGGATTGTATTATGTTCTGATCCATTGGTTGCAACAATGGAGTACAGTTTGGAGGCAAAAACATAACCGTAAAATTTCCATCCGTACTAATCAATTCATCTGCCGGAGGATGTCCAGGACAGTTATCCAATAATAAAAGTGCTTTCTGTTCCAAATTCTGGGATTTTAAATAAGTTTTAACAGACGGTACGAAATCGTTGTGAAACCAGTTTGAAAAAAAGTTCGATATTCATCCATCCTTAACGTTGACTTCGGTACAAAACCGGAAGGCAGCAGTTCTTAAATGGTCTTAGGTTTCTTGATTTTACAATCATAAGTAACTTTAATTTAGGTTTGCCTGAGGTATTTGCACAAGGCATGATCGTGACACACTCTTTGAACATTTTTCGACCGGGTGCTGAGGCTTCATCTCTGTGAACTAGAGTTTTCTCTTTTAACGACCTCCAACAAAGACCACTTTCGTCCGCATTATAAATTTGATCATCGGTTAAATTTAATTCAAGAATTTTTTCTAAAAAAGCTTTTTGTAATATGGTGGAAAAGTCACTAGACAGTTTTTCCCCTGATATTGATAGGTACTGAATACCGTGGCGTGTCTTAAATTTTTCTAGTCAACCATCACTTGCTTTGAATTTCTGATCCGGGTAAATTTGTGAATGGAAATGCTTAGCTTTCTACTTTAAAATGTCTCCGGAGATGGGAGTAAGACGATTTCTTTCTTGAAGAAACCACGTGTAAACAGCAGAATCAAGTAAAGAAAAATCACTTGTTTTCAGAGTTTGTCTCTTGCTTGGTCCTTCTCCTGTGGTTGAAACATAAGTTAAAATCCTATCTTTGTTTTGTTTTTTATGTCACTGATTGTAGATTTGCCAACATTGTATTTAGTAGCAAGTTGTATGGCTGCTTCACCTTTTTCCAGACACTGAATTATTTTACACTTATCCGACAATGATAATGTTACGTGTTTTCTTTTATTAGGCTTCAACCCGGTAGCCATTTTAACGAAATAAATTTTAGTGTTAAAAACAGTAAAATAAAAAATGAAGTTAATAAACAAAAAAATTGTCTGAAAAATAAAATCGCTTACTAAAACAATCGATAATCATTCACTGAAAACTTACGAAAGCACAAAACAATAAACGACAACTCAGACAACGTTTGATTTCAATAACCAAAGAAAAACTGAGCATTATATACAATCAGGCTTTAAGCTAAGTCGTTGTTGAAGGAACGTAAAGATAAACAAACACTGTGCAATACTGGTGACTAATCAGTTCATTAAGGACAGCGGTGATACATGCCGACAATATGGTACGTACCGTACGTATATAAAAGCAAACGTGAACACACAATAAATCAAAATAGGTCTACAGTATAACTGTACAATCGACAATATGAAAAAAATACTGTACTGTAATAATAATAAAATAAATAATAACATTTAAAATAATAATTATTAAATAAAAATAATAGCACACAAAATAATAATACGTAATAAATAAAACGTTTTTTTTTCTTTCAAACCGCAGTTCGGATTACTGGAGGGTTCGGACTAAAGAGGTTCGGATTAGCGAGATACCACTGTACTGTACTTGAATCTGTTAAGGAAGCTAAAGCAAATGGGAATGGAACTGGATTGGTGAGCTGGATAAATGGGTGGCTGTTAGATAGGTATCAGAGAGTAGTGTATGGTGGAGTAGAGTGAAAGATTAAAAAAGTGACCAGTGGTGTGCCACAAGGCTCTGTTCTTGGTCCACTGTTGTTAAATCTGTATATTAACGATATTGGAGATAATTTGATTTCCAGAGTTGATATCCAGTTGTTTGCTGATGATATTAAGTTGGGAAGAGCTATAATAAATAAAGGTGATATAGCGATCCTGCAGGATGATTTGAATAAGCTTTATCAGTGGATCAAAGAATAATGGTTTTTCTTTTAATGTGGCTAAATATAAAGTTATTCACTTTGGATTGAAAATGTTTCCGTCTGTGTATTCTACTGATGGGATTTCATTTGCTGGAAACTGATGAAACCAGGATCTGTGAGTTATGGTTGGCAAAAAAAATCATTATTCCTCTTTGTAAGTCTCTGATATGGCCCCATCTGACTATTGTGCTTGGATTTGGTCACCTGCGTTTCTCTGTGATGTGGAGCTGGTTGAGAAGATTCAGAGGTGGGCAACTAATATGGTTTCAGAGTTGTGGAATGTTCCATATGAAGAGATTGGAGATTTGTAGATTACAAAAATTGGCAGATAGAAGGAAGAGGGGGTGAAAAGACAAACATTCAAGTTAATGAAAGAGTTTTATAGAATGGAAGTGGAAAAAATTATTCACTATATGACGGGTGGGGACAGAATAAGAAGTTATCATTGGAAAGTTTAATAAACCTTTAGTTAGAAAGAATGCGAGCTTGAGATTTTTTGCTACCAGGGTGGTGAATGAGCAGAATGGCTGGCCTACAGTCCTTGTTAGTTCGTCAGTAAATCATTTTAAGGAGAGGTATGATAGGAACAAGCCTCCATAGCTCAGTCAGTATAGATGAAGCCATTCGGTCGGAAAAGACCTGGGTTCGATTCCCGTCAGTGATGCAAGGAACCTTTATCTGGTCTCTTTTGACTAAAGGTGAGTTAGCCAGTCTCATATGGAGGTAGGGGGTTTTTTCGCCCAGAAACTCGGGTTTTTTGTCCTCCAGAACAGGAAAACTGGTCTCGTGAACACATGCTTCTACAGACATTGGACATCACCAGGAATAAGGAGCAACCAATGTATTCTGTAGGATTTCGGTTCCGAATACCTACACGGTAAAATCTGTGTCAATATCAATTACCTTCTGCCTCCCGTGGTGAAATTCTGATTGAATTGTGGATGGTATAATAGATACATTGTGAACTATGCAGTGGGCCTCAAGCGATGAGTGTTTTGACTCCATGGAAATGCCCATTAACAATAATAATAAATTTATTCAATTGGCTACTCAATATAACAGATTTATTCTACTATCTATATCTATATCATCCATATTTAATTTGCCATCTTTACTAAAAATTACGACTAAACAGATGAAATATTTTAATTCTCCTATTTTACTTGTCCTATTGAAAATGCAGGTAAAGTTTTCCGTTTTTTTTTTTTTTTTTTTTTTTTTCATGCTAAACTTGTAACAGCTCTTATTCAACTTAATTAAAGAATCCTGAAAACTTGCGCTGAACTCATTTTGAAGTAAAATATCAACATCTGCATTAACATTTGATATCTCTGAAAAAAAGTGACAGTTTACTGCCACTTTTTTTCATAATGTGATGTTACTTTTAGAAGATTATGCACTTTCTGTACTATAATAGCAGCAGTGTTACCTTTATCAGCCTTGGTTATAGTAATCTTGTTACGGTATAGCTTTTTTTTAAGGTTATTATTTCTTTTAGTGGAATTTTTCTTTTAGGAAGGAGGAGGGTGGGATTTGAATTTGGTCACAATTTTGATAAGTAAATGAATATTGCTGACTATTACATGAGGTAGATCATATAATATATCCTGCGGTTGTGATGTTATTTCTACTTAAAGTAGAAATAATGGCATGCTTCAGTGCGACTGCAAAGTTATGATCTCCGCTGAGAACACTGACAGCTTCTCCTGTTAAGGCTAGTGGTAATAGGTTAACAATGAAATAAACTCTTGTTTATTTTGTTCCTTGGTGTTGTGAATTATATCGCTAACTAATGAAAAACTGTCAACACTTCAGTGTTTCTACATGTTTGAAAATACTTTGCAGATGATATCACACGTAAAGCACTGAATTTAGTTAAATGGAAATTGAAACTGACATGGAAGTGCAAGAAGTTGGCCTTTTTGATGTTGGGATACTAATATCATCCCTAATTGTGTCAATTTAAACAAAAGTTTCGTTCAGCAATAGCTCAGCGCATTTACAAATGGTTGAGTCCAGCACATAATATAATACTAATTATCTAGCACATAGGCTAGATAATTAGTATTATTTGGCAGTTTATAAATATAGCTATCAACACTGTAGAATGAAACGTGAGCAGTCCTTAATATTTCTGATCTCTGAAGCTGCAATAACCAAACCATTCAAAGAAGTTATTAGTTGCCATAAAGAAAAAAAAAAAAATGAACTATGCCAAACGTGCTATAGACCAACCAGAACTGCTTAGGTGTGAAAGCATCATCACTAACTTTTATTACT
The DNA here is from genome assembly GCF_054136105.1 of Typopeltis vanoorti. Classification (NCBI taxonomy): domain Eukaryota; kingdom Metazoa; phylum Arthropoda; class Arachnida; order Uropygi; family Thelyphonidae; genus Typopeltis; species Typopeltis vanoorti. The sequence continues at coordinate 164,111,155 of NC_143549.1, read as the reverse complement.
ATTATTGCACGTGGTACCTCCACAGAATCAAAAGACTCATCACAGGAGACCCAAACTATCCACACAGTATCTATTGTACCTCTCTTTGAAGTGAGTTGTGTATGTTTTGTCTTTCAGTATTTACTGACAGACAAAACACGAAAAACTAACTAGCAAACTATTCCACTCATTCACCCAGATCCGGATTAAGGTATGTCATCACCTTGGGCAGATGGCTGGTTGGTGGCTCCCTCTCCTCAAAAATAAAGTCCCAATTTATTTCCATAAAAAGACATTTATTTTTTGAAATCTTAAATTTATCTTACATTCTTTTTTTTTTTGTTTACAAAAAATGGTTTCTCAATTTAGGACATGCAAAAATATTGATCTATTCTGAGATATTCATTTTTCAAGCAAGCACATAATAACCAACGAGTTTACTCTATTCTCTCTAAGAAATTATCTTTTTGTTTTTCACTCACTTTAGCTGAAAATCTCTCTCTCTCCCTCCTGTATAGTTTATAATTAGCAGCATTAGATAAATCCTTACAGCAACCTCTTAAGTTTGGGAAGACAAGTTTTTCATTGTTCTTTTTCTTGATGGAAGAGTACATCTTATGTTGAGGATCAACATTTTCAAGTTTCATGTAACATCGGAAGTGTATTTTATATTATTATGAAAATTCATATTAAAAATATTCATTTATTAGACAAAAAAAAATCAAAACAGTTTTTGTGTGCCCTTTAAAACCACACACCATAGCAAATGCCTAGTTTTCTCATTTATTAATCAGAGACTGCATTTACCACTCTCCAAGCTAAAAATCTAGTCCTCACAACTTGCTAACCACACTTTTATTCAATTTCCAGGCAAAATGTCTTGTTCTGTCCTCTCTAGTTAAGTGCTGAAATATTGCCTCTGCATCGATCCTATATCAAACCCGTTTAGTAATTTAAATGTTTTTATTATATCCCCTCTTTTTTGCCTTTTTTTGCAACTCCCAAAGCCTCAAGTATCATGACAGAGGCATTCCACAGAGCACTCACCTTCTTGATCACTTGCATCTGGATCCTCACCACCACATCCTCATCTCTGAGAAACCCAGGTGACCAGAGCACAAAACTGTAGCCCACATGTCACAGTAAAGAAGAATGATAACTTCCTTATCTATGCTTGTTCAGAGTTCTTCAATAACCAAGTAATCCTATGAACTATCTTGCTAATATGCCTTCTGAATAACTATCTATGAACAGCCCCAAATCCCTAGTTTCATCAATTTCTTGGTATACATAGCTTGTAACCTTTTCATCCCAAAATGCATAACATTATTCTCCACATTAAACTGGTACCTATTATCTCTCACCCACACTTTAATCCTATTTAAATTAAAATACAAGCTCTATCTACTGTATACATAGCCTTGATTCACGGCTATCCTACCCAATTTTGTGTCTCAGGGAACAGATGAATATTTCACCATTAGTCATGTGCTTTCTCCTGGAATCTGCTACTCTGTATAATATTCTGATATATATATCCATCAGCCACCCTCCTATCCATATAACCACTTTCATAACTATCCTATCTGTTAAATTCTACATAATGGCACTAGATGTGGTATCCTGTTAAACACCCTTGCAACTCCAAGCATCACTGTGTAGCCATTTTCTTTATCCAACTCAGCCGTCACTATATTATAAAAAGTTAGTAAATTACTAAGTCATGGCCTTCACAGAGCCATACTGCCCCCCTCCTACACTCCCAAAAAAGTGCAATTTTCAACCACCCATTCCTAAACTCTTTGACCAACTTTCACCACCACTCCTGAGGTACTGACTGGTCTATAATTTGCTACAGCAGTCTTGGAGCCTCTTTTATGTAACAGAACTATTTTGTTCTAATTATATGAAGAGCCAAAGGCTTCAATTCGGCGACATATAAACTTATTTAAGTTAAGGGATATTGCATCCCATATTGTTTCATAGCCGAATAAGAAACTCAACGAGTTTCGTGCCGAATATAGTAAATATATACAGTTCGGTGAGTCCAAGCATAAGCAAATACCTGGATAGTGTTACAACTGACCTTAAAGGGAGTACAACACTGAGGCAACTCATGGTAAAGGCGGAGCAAGCCCCAACTGAGTTGCTTCAGTGTTGCACTCCCTTTCAGTTGTAACTTTATCCAGGTATTTGCTTATGCTTGGACTCGCCGAACTTTATATATTTACTATATTCGGCATGAAACTCGTTGAGTTTCTTATTCGGATATGAAACAATATGGGATGTAATATCCCTTAACTTAAATAAGTTTATATGTCGCCGAATTGAAGCCTTTGGCTCTTCATATAATTAATAATTTATTAGGACACCTTCTTGGCAATTCTCATAGTAGGGTATATGTAAGTTCTGTTCGCTACAAACTTGGTATTTCTAGGTCTACCTACTCACTGATGAGACCTCAATAAAGGTTGAAACCGGTCTGGGTAGTGACCTTCTCTCACTCATAATGTAGAACAGTAATACAGCTCCTAGGAGCTGGGTTTCACATTATTGGGAAATATCAAGAATAGTGATCAGAGCTTGATCCACCCTTACCATGAGTTGCCTCAGTGATGCACTCTCTTTAGGATCAGTTGTAACACTATCCAGGTATTTGCTTACGCTTGGACTCGCCAAACTTTATATATTTACTATATTCAGCATGAAACTCGTTGAGTTTCTTATTCAGCTATGAAACAATATGGGATGTAATATCCCTTAACTTAAATATATTTTGTTCTATTCCACTTCCTTGGGATTTACCAGAGCTGAGAATAAAAATCTAGTCTGAAGTGCCAATTCCTTTGTACATTCTTGTAATATACAAGCAGATATCCTAATCTTATCCCATGGCAGCATTTGCAATGAGATTTTGCAATATTTTAACTACTTCCAAATCATCAATCTCTAATAACATCTGTCACCACAGTATTCTCACTTGAATGATAGATCCTTGCACACTTTAATGGAAGAAGCTATTAATGCTTTCAGTAGAGGTCACAACTTTGCATTCACACCGAATCAAGTACCAATAAATAAATACCAAATAAATAATCGAGTATAAAGTTTAAATAAACATTCAACAGGATATGATCTACCATCATATCCAAAGTCGGTGTGTGCGTGAGATTTTTGATAAACGATGACAAGACCTGGTGTAAAATGATACCATGGTTTCCTTGCACTGGGTAGGTGTGCATAGTATATCCGAAAGCTTCATTTAATTTTTTTTTTACGAACCAGTTCATATATGGCATTTCCATTTTTCTGCCAAAGTACAGGATGATCTTTAACTGGTTGGATGAGAGGCTAATCCAGATTTGTGCTTTCCTCTTCCTTTCCGTATCTTTAAACACAAATTTGTTTACAAATGTGTCAAAGGTCTTTTTTTTTTTATTCCCTCCAGAAACTATATGACTTTTTAAACACCATACGGAAAACATTTTCTACTAGTTTCAAGAAAAAGACTGAACAATTAAAGGATCTTGCTACGGCGCACTTCTATGTTTGCTTCTAGCAGATTTATTTATGGGATCACTTGAACATAATGCCCTAGAAAAGTATCGACAGCAGACAGTATGAAATGCAAAAGTTGCTTCTTTCGCAGCTATTACCAAATCTTTGTCAACTGGTTTCAGTGCTTTTAAAAAAAGACCGAAGTGTTGAACAAGCAGCTGCTGTCAAACCATCTTTATGTTTGGCTCATTTCAAATGTTCTTTTAAGTCAGAATGTCCACCAAGAGAAGTGGCAAATTTAGAAAAGCAAAGCTGGGCGGGCCACAAGCATTATTCTAGAACGGGTATTCGTTTTGCAATTCACTATTAATTTTACAGCTTCTTTTTTGGCATTGCAACTAATTGAAATAAAAAAATATATATTTAATAAAAACTCATGGAAATATACTATGCGAACTAAATAAACCACCACCACAATTAATTAGAGATGACAACCACACGGTCGTGAGCCATACTGAGACTGACAGCATTATATAACAGAAAAACATCTGCTTTTATTTTATATCCATTCTTGCATTTTCTAAACCTGACAAAATGACGAACTTTGGGACCTGACCTTCAAACTGGGACGTATGATCAGCCTATTTATATAGGAACTCACAAGAACTTTAAACTTCATTTTATCCTATAAAAGAAGATGCCAAAATTGGGACTTCATATGTCCGTTACAATTTAAATTTAGTGTTCATGCCAAAATGATTTTTCATGCTTGCATAGAGCGACAAACTAGTTGAACTGTAAAGATGCTAGAAAACTAGTGAAATATTAGCAGCTATTTCTTTAGCTTTTTTATTCACAAAAGGTTGTGAACATATAGTACATTATTACCATGGATGAACTAAGTCTTTTATTTTTTAAAATTAATTTATATTTTTTCTGTATTTGTCATTTTCATCTGGTTCAAAAACCCTGCTCTAGATGCCAAACATAGAAATTTTCTAAGCTACTTCAAGCCTCCAGTTAAATGGGGAGGTCTAGCAGTGGGTGATGAAATTCATCTCCCACCTAAAAATAATTACAAACATTCATGTTTACAGTGGGATTCTAACCCACTGTAGACATAGATATCCACTCAGCCAACCAGACATACAAATAAATGCTTATTTTGTTCCTTGGTGTTATGATTATAATGCTAGACCTCTAATAAATTTCCAAAGTGCAAGCTGGTCCATACCATTCTTGTTATAAACTGTTTACCTGATGATTTTGGCGATCTTACTTTTTAGGCAAATAACATGGTAAAAGAGGCGAGTTCTAGGTTCCTAAAATGTACAACAGAGACAAAAGCATTGCATTGTAGGATATGAATACCAGCATAACTGATATCAGAAGATTCAGGTATACAAAATTTGAAGAAATATTGCACCGCCAAAAATATCAATGATACAAGCCTGACCACCAGTTAGGATAAAAAGGGAAATCACTCTTTCTCTCTTTTTGATTTACATAGTGACTAGAGTCTGCCCAGAATAAAGTATATTTTTAAGAATATACAGTAATAATTAAAGGTTACTCCAGGAACTTATTACTCTTCTCTAAGTTTTCACTATTCTGTGTGAAGATTTTAGAATGTTGGTTAGAGCTCGCATATAAAAAAAATGGGTTGAAAGAGAATCTATAATTTACAAAGAGCATCATGGGTTTACTACAGGAATGTCATGCTTGGGCAATTTGTTCACATTTTATAATACTCTCATGGCTGAGTTAGACACAGGGAGTGGCTACACTTGAGTTTTGCAAAGGGTTTTGATAGAATACAGCATATATGATAGGTGTGAATAAGAGAATGGATAACTAACAAATATCAAAAAGTGGTTATGAAGAGTGCGAGTGTGCAAAATTTAAGGTGACCATTGGTGTGTTACAAGGTTCAGTATTCAGTCCATTGTTATTTAATCTTTATTTACATTAATGACACTGGGAAGGGTTAGATAGGTGACATGCTGCTGTTTGCTAATGATTCATAGAGTAATCAGGAATGTGACTGGCATGTAGCACTTACAGAATGATCTGAATAGGCTGGAACTGTAAAAATGGTTGCTAGCTAATGTTGGAAATGTAAAGTCCTGAACTTTGATGTAACAAGACGTCTAATGGCATATTATATTGGCAGGATTATGTTAGAAGAAACCGATGAGGCTAGGGATGTTGGAGTTTTATTAGATAGGAAGTTGAAGCTCAAAGAGCCATACAGCAAAGACTGCAAATACAACTCAGAGGATAATTGCAACACTAAAACGAATATTGGCATATAAGGAAGTCATCTTGCCTTTTTACGGCCTTACATGGATTATTTGTGCGCAGACTCGTGGCAATATGGAGAATGGGGGGGGGGGAGAGAGAGACGAGACAGAGATAATATCGGGAGTGTGGAACGTAGGAATTATAGGACAGACTGAAAAGGTGAGAACTATAGACATTAGCAAACAGGAGAAAGCAGGATGATATGACAGAGACCTTCAAACTTCTCAAAGGGCTATGGAGAATACCAGTAATGGAATTTTTAATTTTATGGAGAGGGCATCCATGGAATGAATGCAATCAAGAGAAGGGCAAGAGAGCCAGATTTTTCTTTCATAGGGTGGTGCATGATTGGAATGGCTTGCCTATGGAGATGGAGTGCAAGTGGTGTGAATCTCAAGGAGTCCTAGACACCCTGGAAATCTCTGGTAATAATAATAATAATTTTTATTTATTCATTTCGTATAGGGGTTCCCCCTTTCTTCTCCCTGTCCCTTAGGAGTTGAGCCTTCCTAATAAGGGAATTAAGTATGTATTTTATGACTGTAGATCGGTGTGTGTTCATGGGGCCGGTTTGCATGTTCTGAAGGATGAAAAACCCGAGTTTTTGAGTGAAAAACCATCTACCTCTGTATGAGACCAATTAATTCACCTTTAGTCGAAAAAGACCAGGTAAAGGTTCCTCATGTCATGGACGGGAATCTAGCCTAGATCTTTCCAACCAAAGGGCTTCGTCTATGCCGACTGAGCTACAGAGGCTCTAAAAATAATAATAATATTATTATTATTTATTTATTCGAACCAAACAATTCCTTTCCGTGGATTCGATGGCAGCTATAGTAGCTAGAAGATCTGGTAACCTTCTCACTGAAAGCTGCTTAGCAAGAGATGAGATGGTAACAACAGATACACTTGTTGCTACTCCCGTTAGGACAGGATGCAGTGGCAACAGAATCGCAATATCCATACCAGCACAAACATCATATGATAGAAAATTAAATATCAGCAGGTTCAGTTTTATAAACATAGTATTAAGTTATTAATTATTAATATGGAAACTAAAAATGTATGTCAATATTTTCTTATGACATAAAATGAAAATGATATTCGGGTACGATTTTCTAAATATCTGCATTAATTTTATTCTTTAGCTTGTTAATTCTGAGACCTGTACTATTATTAATGTCAGTTCCTGGCACATTTATTTTGCAGTTCTTGTAACCCACAGATTATATTTGTTATGAGATCAAACTTCCACAGAGATACTTATACATATGTTATTAACCGTTCCGTTTCGGAGATTATCAGTTAGGATAGGTTTGTCTTAAAATTCTGAAGAAATCAAGCTTACTATCCATTTGTCTTCAAAGATCAGGTATGTAAAGTTTACACTGTACAGCACAATGCAAAAACATAAGCAATAGTATTGCCCTTAATCACCTTACCGGCCATTAAAGATCAAACACGCACCCTCAAAAGCTTCGTATCCATCATAAATTTCAATGTAATATCAAATGTATTACAATTTTAATATGAACTTTGCATCCATGGAAATGTGGACGTATATATACATCCTGCCCGGTAGCGTGGTTAAGCAAACGTATCCTTGAATACCTACGTGTGTATTTTAGCCCCCCCCCCCCCCATAAAAAAAGCTTGAAAATTATATATAAGTAGCTTTCATGACCGATTTACTACAAATAATGCAGCTCTTAAAGTATATTTTGAAGAAATTATAGAAATTGGCTCTTCCTCGCTAAAAATTGACGAACTCGGCTTCGGTTACAATAATAAATATATTTCTAATATTCGTGGTGTCGGCATAGCTTAGAGCTAGGAGATTAAGGTTCTGTCTTGCATCTTAAGATGATGATAATTGTCTATCATCTGAGGCAGTGTTTCTCAAAGTGTGGTACGCATACCACGGAGATAAGCGAAAGGTCTTCAGGGGGTATGTGGCAATTTTCGACTATGCATCATTAACGCATGGAATCATTATTAAGAAAAAAATAATTATTTTAAACGTATATATTTCTCAATAAGTTATATATTATGTATGAATTCTCCTACTCAAATTGCGAGTTACTATTGCCACGACGTTCAAGTCCTGGCTACAGTAACTCGCTTCCTGCAGTAAACATATGCCCTCCCCAACAGCGTCACTATACTGAAGATTCAAGAAAAACAAGTAGAAGGTACAGAGACATTTGCTGTCTGTGTAATATATTTCTCAACATATAGTGCAATTAGAAACAACTGGGATAAAAAAGGCACTAACTAATGAATCATATCTCCCCTCCAACAAAAACTGCTGTAGAGACTCAAGCAAAACTATGCATCATTAACGCATGGAATCATGCGTTAATGAATTTTGATAATGTCAATCAAAACCATATGTTGCACCTGCAACATATGGTTTTGATTGACACCACCCTGTCGTGAACGTGTTAAAACTAAGAAATATATAGTGAATGTGTTTCAGATATTATGGAATTCGGTTGAAGAGAATTAGCATTTCAACGCAACTGTTGGCTTGCCTTTTTCTTTGGTTTGCACAATCTTTTGTTAATACCGCACCAATCATATGCACTTCTTCATAGTTGCTCTATCTCTACTGGCCTACTATTGCTGTTTGTTTCAAGCTCTGCTTTTACCTCTCCGTCATTTGTGAAGAATGTTCATTACATATCTCAAGTCTTGTAAATTATTGGTAATTTTTGCTTGAAACAATGGGAAAGAAGATGAAGCTATTTGAGTAGATGACTTTGACGATGCATGCGAGGAAACTGTTCTCGATGCCAAAAGTAGCGATAGCGAATAGGAGCTTCTTGGTAAGTCACACCATTTTCAGTTCTTTTCTGAAAACTTTAGTTTCCGAAAATCCCCGCATATATCTCGCACCACGATTTTTTAGCTTTAATTTTAGGAAAAAAGTGCGAGTTATATTCAAGTAAATATAATTTTTTTAGCTTTCAAATTCTTAAGTATGGATCATTGGTTAAAGACTGGATTTATAAAACGCACAAAAGAGAGCAATATAGCAAATACAAGTAGCTATAAAGCAACAAGAAAACGTTGATATTGTATCTGGATCAAATGAAATTGATATGGGTGTATCATCTGACATCTCTAGAGAACCAACTAGGAAGAAGATGAAAAATCTTCGTAAGTATGATATGAATTACTTGAAATGTAATTCGAGTAATAATATCTAAAAACACGGCCTACAGATTGTAGTAACCCTTTATCTTTTCAAATAGTTTTCACCGCGCGACTTAAAAATCAAATTTTATCTTCGTTAAACTTGCGTTCAGCCCGTATCGCGCATGTAGTTATAAGTAGCAAATTTATATTAGAGGAAATACCCTTTAGCACGCATTACGTCAATTGGTTACCATATAAAGTGTTTATTGTTGAAAATTGTCTTCGTTTTCTGTCAGGAAAGCACATTAAAAATCAAAAGTGTGTTAATCTCAAGCTGAGCACTTTATTTTCTGGTGAGTTACATACAATATATAATGCTTTTTTTATGTAAAAAAATTATTTTTATAGTAATGGCCACTTAGAGGGCTTCTGCGATATGGTTGAAAACGAAATTAGTGAATTAATTGATTAGGAAATAGATTTAAATGAGGAGGAACTGATACAATTAATAGATGACGTCGAACCAAGTGGGGGGGGGGGAGTTTTGTCGAAGATTCTGATTGTGATGAATCCGTTAAAGAATTCAGTTTAAAGAAATTAGCAGAAGGATTGGACTTGGTGAGAAAGTTAGGAAGTAATTTTACGGACAATGATCCGTCAATGAAGCGCTCCGGAAAATTCATGAGACAATTGGATATTTGTTTAGCTCCATATTATGAACTTAATAAAAATTTTCAGCATAGTGGTAAGCAAGGTCTTATTATTGACTGCTTGATAACTAAACCAACCGAAGTATGCAATGAGAATTATACAAACGATGTCCAAGAGATTTCAAGTGATGACGACGTCAGGCCACTCGTAAATAAAGAACATCTACGAAATGCTCGTTTTGAAGACAGTGATGAAGATTAAAATATGCACTTTATTTTATTTTGCCTAAAACATTTATGCATTATGTGCAATGAAGTTTACGTACAATTTGTATTTTTTTTATAATTTTATACTATGCATTTGCTTCATAGTTTATGTTTTCTTAACTTACATGAATTACCTGAATTAAATAAAAATATTTTTTGTTGGGTATGTCATTATATAATTAAAAAAAAAAAAACGATTTCTGAACATAACCCTACTTTTTCTATGTGATCTAAGTCTCACATAACGCGGCTTTTCGATGGAACCTAACATTCGCGTTATACGAGGGTTAGGTGTGTGTGTGTGTGTGTGTATATATATATATATATATATAATCACCTGGAGAAGATAAGCTAGGTTCAGAACTATATAAATACGCAGGAACAAGATTCAAAGAAAGACTTATTTTTAAATAAAATTTATTCAATTGGTATCCCCCCAATAGAATAGAAAAAAGCAATTGTGATTCCTATCTTTAAAAAAGGTAATAGAGATGACCCTAAAAATTATAGAGGTATCAGTAGTATACTAAATTCCTGTTACAAAATATATAGCAGAATCTTAAATAGCAAACTAATGAAATATTCCGAAAACTTTATTTTAGAAGCAGAATGGATTTAGAAAAGGACGATCATGTATAAGACCCGGCCTTTTGCCTAAAATTAATAATAGAGAAAAGAAGAGAATACAATTTAGAAACACATATTGCATTTATTGACTTTGAAAAAGCATTTGACAGTTAAAAGAAACATATTATTTAACATATTAAAAGAAAGACAAATAACAAATAATATCCTAAAAGCTATCACAAGTATATATGAAAATAATCAAATACAAATAAGATTAAATCACGAGCTATCATATACTAGAGAGATAAACCAAGGGGTCCGACAGGGATGTCCCCTCTCAGCAACTCTTTTTAATATCTACTTAAATGAAATATTAATAAAATGAAATAAAAATTTACATCAAGGAATTAAACTTTCTCCTACAGTAAACTTAAACACTCTCCTCTTTGCCGACGACCAAATAATAATTACAAATTCTGAAGGTAATTTACAGAAAGCTATTTTAGATCTAAATGAGATATCTAAAGATTATGGTATGATAATATCAACAGAAAAATCAAAAACTATGGCCTTTAAAGGACAAGATCCAACAAGAACTAAAATAGTAATAGATAACAAGATCTTAGAACAGGTGAATTCATTTAACTACCTAGGATGCATGATCACATATGAAAATGAAAAAAGATATAAACGTAAAAATTGCAAAATATTTAAACATAACAGGTGTAATTAACTCTATATTTAAACCAAACCTAGTTCAAAAACAAACCAGACTAAAAGTATACAATACATTAGCCCTACCAGTCTTAAGGTATGGAAGCGAAATCTGGACAATAAAACAAAAAAGACAAACAAAGATTAACAACTGTAAAAATGAAGTTTATGAGAAAAACTGCAAAGTATACCCTACTTGGTCACAAAAGAAACGAAGAAATTATGAAAGAATTAAACCAAGAACCAGTAACAGAAAAAATTTAAAAATATAAACATAAATGGATGGAACACGTTTAAAGAATGAAAACAGAAAGATTACCAAAACAAGCCTTAAAGTACAAGCCATTAGGAAAAAGAAAACCAGGACATCCTCTTAAACGATTCAACGATGACTTCTAAGACCGGAACAGCCATGCTAGGCCTAAATCCTTCATACACATGATGATGATGATAATAATAATTATTATTAAGAGACCTCCAAGGAGTCAGGGATTCATCGAGGGAGGCCACATACCACACGCACCAGCTATCATACTTGTTCTTGAATTTATTCATGTTGCTTGTACACACAACATCCAATGGCAATCCATTCCAATCATGCACCATTCTATGAGAGAAAAATCTAGATCTCACCCCCCTCTTGGGGTATTCATTCTCAGCTTCCAAGGATGCCATCGTGTCCTTTCCCCCACCATCCATAAAATAAAAAAAAATTCCATCAACTGGAATCCTGTATGACCCTTTTAGATGTTTGTAAGTCTCAATCATATCACCCTTCTTTCTCTTGTTTGCTAGTGTCTGCAGTATACAAATTCTCAATGTCTTCATAATCAGTATTTCACAATCCTGATATTTTTAACACTCTCCTTTTCACTCTCTCAACTGTAACAGAATCACAACGGAAACCAGGAGACCATACTGCGCACAATAGTCCAAGTGAAGTCTTATCAAAGCCTTGTAAATAGGCAAAATAACATCCTTATCTTTAATGTCAAAGTTCGTTTCTACATTCCAGTTATCTTCTGAGTTGTATTTGCAACTTTGCATTATGGCTCTTGAACTTCAACTTCCTATGTACTAAAACTCCAAGATCCTTAATCTGACCAGTTTCTTCTAGCATAATCACACTAATGTAATATGGCATTTGGTAACTCATCACACTAAAAGTTCACTACATTACATTTACTAACAATGAACTGATAGCCATTTTCACATGCCCACAATTCCAACCTATTCAAATAAGTCTGCAAGTCCTGCATATCAGCAGCATTCCTGATTACCCTACCTATCTTTGCATCATCAGTAAATAGCTGTATGTCGCCTGTCAAATCCTTCCCAATGCCATTAATGTATAGATTGAATAACAGTGGACCAAGGACTGATCCTTGTAGTACACCACTGGTTACCTTAAATTCTACAGACTCACATCCCCCGTATAACTCTTTACGGAGGATGTGATACCTTGTATTAAGGTTTAACTCTTAATACAAAGGTATTAAGAGTTAAACCTGAATGTAACTAATTGAAATGTCATGTAACTGATCCCCCGTATACCACTTTTTGATATTTGTCAGTAAGCCATCCTCTTATCCATGTGATGTTTTATAACCCAAACCCATATTTTCCAATTTACACAAGTCTTCCATGCTGTATTCTGTCAAAATCCTTAGCAAAATTCAAAAGTATCATGGAGTATCCAGTCCCCTTGTCTACCTCAATGGTAACATTATTATAGAATGTGAGCAAGGTGCTAAAACATGACCTTCCCTTAATAAACCCACAGTGTTCATTGCAAAGTAGAGATTTTCTCATACATCTGAGTTTCTTCATCCAGTGAAGAGGTAACAGTAAGCTCGATGTTGCATACACCCAGTTGACAGCTTTTAGCAAAATAGGCACGCATTAGTTGAACAACATCTTCTGCATCTTCGACCCTCAGCACCATCTGCATTCAGTAGAGTTATTCTTTTATATTCATTCCTTCTTTTACTTTATCTATAGGTTTCAGAACTAGTTTCTTTTCATACTCAGACTTTGCTTTCCGTTCAACAATAGTGACTCTTCAGGACTGCTGCTTATAATTTTCAAAACGGACATCATCCTTGTGCACACGGTATTCGCTGGCGGAACCCGCTGGTGTGTGAAGGATTGAATCCTTTCTCGGCTTACTAACTGGCGCTTTTAATATAAATATCTGTAAGCAAGAGAGAATTGCATTAGCACTGTAGACAATTTTCATAAATTTTTAAAATTATTTTTTCTACTTTGGGATAACGATGGTAACGTAATTTAAAAAAATTTATTTTCTTACACTACTCATTCTCCAAAGGAAATAGGCGAGATTATTATTATTTGAAACTTCCAGGGAGTCAAGGGCTCGTCGAGGGAGGCTATAAATCACCCAAACCAGCTGTCATACCTTCCCTTGAATTTATTCATTCCACTCGCTCACTGCTCTGTGAGAGAAAAACCTAGCTCTTACTCCTTTCTTGAGTATGAACAAACTTAACTTCCATGGATAAAATTATATTTATAAAATTATAATTACGGGCGAAATAGGTGTATCTGGTTCTCCCACCACCAGTCCTGATCTCAAAAATATCCTCTGAATTAATCCTATAGAAACCCTTTAGCAATTTGTATGTCTCAATCATATCTCCCCTTTTCCGCCTATCAACTAATTTCTGCAACCCACAAATCTTCAACCTGTTCTCATAAGGTTCATTCCATAGACCTGCTATCATCTTGATCACTCACCTCTGAATCCTTAGTCCTAATATATTGGAAACTGATAGCCGATCGTCACTTTCAGTCATCACTTCACTTGCGTACATTTCTGTAGCGTGCTAGACGAAAGGCGATGTTCCTAATCCTAACTTGTAACCATCCGTATGTACTAGTGTTATATGATCGATGTTGCCGAGTTTAGGGGGTAAAAATCTGTATTTCTCCTGAAGAGAACAGAACTAATTCATTTGTAGACCTCGTGTTATGCAAGTAAACACGAGGTTACACAGGCAGAGTAATTTACTTAAATTTAAATACATTTTAAGGGAAGGCCATATATCCCAAACAGGAGCCGGAGCTCTAAATATACACTGCAGGAGATGACTGCAGTGGATATTCAGAGATTTAATAGCAATTGTACTTTGTATAAAAACACATAATTTCGTGTACAAACTTCTGTTTGTCTCAGTATAATACAAACACAAGAATGTAAATTTGTAAAGCGGCAAGAGAAAGAGACAAAACACTAATCTTATCTGAAAGTGAATTTTCATGGTGATGCTAAATGTACCGGGGGGGGGGGGGGGGGGGAAGCACAATTCAACTTTTGGAAGTGTCCAAAGAGTTTGCTTCAGCAATATTAGGATTTCACATTATCTACAGCTTTCTAAAGTATGCTACCAATAATGACTTAAAGTTCATAACGATCTCTAACGTTTACTTACTAGCTAAAACTAGTCATACGAGGTCATTTTATCATATGCCACCATAACATTAGATGAATTTAATCAATGACTGTTATATACAAATATTTCTCAAAATTTCTGAAGCTCCGCATCTTAATGGAATACTAAACATAAGCGTTGAAAAATATCAGCAAGTTATTTTCATATTTTTTGTACAGAAATTCTTTTTGTCTCTGCAAATTTACAGTGTGTCTTTACCTTAATAATATAGACTGAAGGATTTTCATTCAGTCACATTTTCATTAATTCAGCATTGGACCTCAATCAATATCTCTCACACCGATTCACCTAAATTTTATGAATGAGAGCAAAATACGATGCAATGCAAATCACTGAGGGAATGCAATGTATGTAATTAAAGCACACCAAAAGAATGCGAAACTTTCGATCTACAAACCTTTCCTTTGAAAGATTGAAAATAAGATGAGGGAGGACCGAGCGAGGCAAACTCTGTTTCACCAAGTTTGAAGTCTTTTTTGGGGGGTGGGGGAGGGGGGAAATTGCCCGAACATATTAAGACATCACTTGTCAGAGAAAATAATAGCATAATATTGAAGCATGCTGCTATTATGCAACTTAATGTAACTTAACGACATTTGACGTAGGCGCCGAGTGTATTGCATATATATATTTTTATTTATTTATTTATTTTTTTTTTTTTGTATTGCAGCATTACTCTTAAATTCCCACAGTACCACAAATGTTTGTGAAAGTATTCACGGTTCAAGATGAAATCAAGGACCAGGTGTGAGACTGCTTATTGGAAGCCTGAAGCGGCTTGAAAAAAAAGTATCATGTTTAGTTTCTAGACGACTAAGAGTTAGGAATCCTTTGTTCCCAACCCTTAGCCCACCGATATTACTAAATTTATGATAGGTTTACAACCTTTCATGGGTAGGATGAACAAAAATTCTTGATATGTTTAGGCATTTTTGAGTGATAGCAGATCAAAAATAATACTAGTGAAATTACATCATTCACATCTCAAATGCAATATAGTATTCACTAAACTGCAAATAAATCAGCATAATATATCCAAAAGATAGCATGTGAATATAATGCAGTAAGATCTTATTACCGCTTACTATATTTTTAAAATATGCGCAAACGTGCCACTAATGAAAAGAAGGAATAAAATAACCCCCGGTAACACTCTTCGCATTACTAGGGTCATTAAGCGCTAAATGTGCTCACTGTTTAAAACAAAGGAAATCAGTTCATATCAACATTTTAAACAATGTTAGAAAGTCCCATTTTCTAATGTACTAATGGTAAAAAACATCTAAATTATTTTCACAGCCTGACACGTGCGTTTCTATTACACTTTGTAGGGGAGAGAGAAAAGAGACAGAGCCTAAGCACTTCAACGTGAAGTTTTCGTTACCATATGGTAGCTTACCTGTAGTAGTAGGCTTGGTCCTACCATTACTTGAAGTTGCTCCCTGTATCCACAACCCCAGAGAAAAGAGGCATACAGCCCACAAAACCATGGGGAGGCCCTTGGGCGTGGGACACAGGGCAAAACGGGAATAATAATATCCTTTTTCACCGCCGTTGCGACTTGAGTGGCGGCAACAACGAAACAGAATGGGGCAGTTGTGATGCTGCACTGCTGTTGGTGTTTCTTA
This sequence comes from Typopeltis vanoorti, assembly GCF_054136105.1. Classification (NCBI taxonomy): domain Eukaryota; kingdom Metazoa; phylum Arthropoda; class Arachnida; order Uropygi; family Thelyphonidae; genus Typopeltis; species Typopeltis vanoorti. The sequence goes on along the minus strand of NC_143549.1, from coordinate 164,094,934 downwards.
CCCCTGTGCTTCGACGTACTAAAGAGATGTTACTAAGGTAACGATTGCCATGGAAACTCACTCATAGTACGGTTCACGTTCTGACAAACTGTTACACAATAAATCACAAAAAGCTCTTTCATATGGATCCCGACAATATCATTAGCAAGAAGTTATGAAGTGTTACGCATCTTCTCTTAGCTCTGAATTAATATATTTCAAATAGCATTACCATTAGCGTACATCAACATTTAAACTTGACATATGCTTATTCGTGGCTTATGAATCATATGCAAATTCATTCTGCATATCAAAATTATATATCACGTCATATGAAAGGAAACGCATTTCGTAAACAGCATTACGAAACTTTTAGTTAACACAGGTGTTCAAATATTATTATTCGGTATTTTAAAATGAGGTAAATGGACTTCATCTCACACTGTATAGTGGGTCTCTAACAGCAATAAGGAAAGAAATACATACAAATTCTGAAATCTATTTTTGAAATCTATATTTGTAACCTCATACAAAGTTTTTTTGTAATATGACTAATACACGATTTATCCTAGAGTAGCTGTGGTTCAACCGATTCCTATTTGATGTTTTTTTTTTTTTTTTTTTTTTTTTTTTTTTTTTAATCTTCCTGTGGCAGCGAGATAATTATAAGACAGAATACCGGTTTTGGTGTGTTCTGGATAAATCAAAGAGTACAAACTATTTGATTGAATTCAAACCTACAGATGAATTAACTGATCTATTGATTGCTGAAAGCAATGCAACTCCTTTAATATCCCTATTTTCAATATTTAACAGAAATGTTGACCTAAAAACTATGTAAATAGTGCTCCTCCTCGACATCAACTCTTTCACAATAAGTATGAACCGACTGATCGTACCACTTTTCTGGTGTGCTCAGAAGTTGAAACGCACTTTAATAAGTACAGAAGAATGGTTTGAGAACTATTCGTATTTTGACAAACTGTTCACAGTTCACTTATTCAACAAGTTGTTTTGTGCGTTTCGCATATAGGCCTATCCTATTTGAATTTTTTTTTTTTTTTTTTTTTGCAACTTCGCCCCAACAAAAAATTATACACTGAGTTAGCTTTGCATTAGGAACACCCACCTAATAACTTGCTCGTCCACTCCACCTCTGTGTAATCAACAGCTCGCAGACACCTAGGAACGGATTCTACAAGGTGTCAAACATCCTCTGCGTAACTCGACCCATGTCCGCTGCAGCAACTCTGTCAGTTCACTCTCATTCCGTGGAGGAAGTTCAGCAGTTCTCAAATCCCGTTCTAGCATATCCCCACACATGTTCAACTGGGTTACAGTCAGTGGAGTTTGGGAACCAAGGGGCAATGTGGTGAATTCGTTGTCATGTTCCTCCAAACACTCAGTATTGTACGAACCCGATGGAAAGGTGTGTTGTCCTGTTGAAAGATGGCACTGTGGTCGGGGTAGAATTCCTGCAGATATGGATGGAGATGGTCGGCTGACAGATCCTTGTAGTGTTCAGTGTTTGTAGGACCTACTGCATGCCAGGAAAAGCTCCCCAGACCCTAACACCACCTTAACTGTTCAACCAGGGAATAGAGATTCATGCTGTTTACGCCAATGCGAACCAGGCCATCAGCATAATGCAGCAAGAAATGGGACTCATCACTCCAGACGACCTTCTTTCATCTGCCGAGGGGGGTCTACTGCTGACGTTCCTTAGCCCATGCTAGGCGTTGTTTGCAATGCCTGACCATCATCATGGTTACGCTTGTTGGTCTCCGCTGTGGAACCCCAGGCGAAGAAAGGTACGGCACATGGTGCATGTAGAAATGGGTCGAACTGCCCCACTGTTGTACTGGTGGTTGAGCTGTGTGACTGTTGCATGTCGTTGCTAAGATACTAGTCGTGACACCTGACGCTCACCTCTAGGATCAACCACGCGTGGCTAACCGCAGTGAGCCCCTCTGATGTAATGTCTGTTGATAGTTAATCCAGTCCTGGTACATCCTTGATACAGTAGTATGGTAGCAATCGAGTGCGGCTGTTTCCGAAAAACTGGCACCTGCCCTCCGAGCTCCAATTCGGAGTCAAAATGGCTTACGTAACCACGTTTCCCCTATTACTGGCAAACGTTTACTGATTATGTACAGAAGATAGATGTGCCATTTATGGGTTTTTTTTTCCCTTTTTTTTTTCAAGAAAGCTATAGAGAAAACTTAAAAATATCTATAAAAAAAATTTCTTGCAACATAAACACGACATATTATTATTAAAAATTAATAATATAAATTAATAAAATTTGAAAACATAAGTTTTAAAGTTAAGGAAAATAAGAACATAAACATAAGTCAACATAAAGTATTTTTTTAATTAGTGTCGTTTTTTTATTAAAATAAGCGCGTACAAAATATATGAAGGGTGCAGGGGAAAAACAACTTCAGTCCACGATATTGACTTCCGAAAAAAACGTAATTAAATTTTCCTTGTTGTCAAAATGCAAGTAAACATAGCATAACAAAACAAAAAAATAATAGATATGGTACATTCATGTATATTAAGCATAATTAATTTAAATAGCACTTAAAAAATAAAAAAAACAAATGGTAAATAATGGCCTGAAGGCCAAATTGGACTGAAGTTGTTTTTCCCCTGTACTCTTCATATAATATCGAGGCTGTGGATAGCTAAATATAAGTTGAATTTTGAAAAAATTAATCCAGCAATGAAAAAAAGCTCTCAGATTCGACACTTGTTGGTCGATTGGTCATTAGGAAATTAAAAGCGATTTTTAAATATTTTCCTCTTATTTTTTCATACTGAAAATACTTCATTTACTTTTTTGTGCTTCTCATTCAGATCTTTAGAATTTTCTGTTTCTTATAAATGCATTCAATAAACTCCACGATTATAATATTCATTACTGAACATTTGCTCGTCGTACTAGAAATCCGTTAATTTTCGCCATGTATGCTCATTGTTTAAAAATGTGTTTTGATCTTTTAGTTCATAAGCATTTTAAAGTTACGTTAGCGATATACAAATTCACATCTCAACATCAAACTTTAACAAATTTTTTCGGTTTTTAATACTAATATTGCATGAGAGAGAAATTTAAGTTCAATTTCTGTACGTTTGATAACTGATTTCACGTTTGAGATTCTGATAATTTTTAAGCGCTTCAACATAGCCAGCACTATAAAAATGAGTTTTGGCATCCTAAATTATTGAAAGTTCGTTATGATATTCTTCCTTTACATATTTTTTGAGTATATGCGTTTTTGTTGGTGATCTGCGGAATATTCTGACTACTATTCGTATCTTTGCTATCAGAGCACTGAAAAGTCTTTGTAAGTTCTTGAAATCGTGGGGGAAGGGGGTGCTGCAACTTTCGAAATATACATACTGTAAGTACAGTGTATACATGTTTGGATAAAATATCAAAATGATGGTAAAAATTAAAAAAAAAAACATTGAAAATATTGTTTATTATCTATAAAATTATACAGTTTGGTATAATTCAAAATTACTTAAAAATAAAATATATTCTCCTTGTTTTGTTTCATGAAAAAATATTGTTTATTATCGATAAAATTATACAGTTTAGTATAATTCAAAATTACTTAAAAATAAAATCGGCACCGGAAAAAATAAAAACAATTTACGGACATTACAATTAAATCCTTTAATTGTAATGTCCAAATATTTAAAGAGACGGAGTAAACACGATAAGCACTACGAATGCTCTACTACTGGCGCAAACTGCATATAAACAACAGTGGAACTGCGCGATGGACAGTGCCGCATTACGCTAATAGCTCGCATCTCACTATGACGTGCATATGCTTGAGCGCGTAGCAATATGACATTGTGGTAAACACAGTGCTGCTAGCGTCCTTCGCCCTCCTAAGTGCTACAGGATGGATTTTTATTATTTTTATTATTTTTTATACAAAATAAGAGAATTGTATAGGATTGTCGATGATAAAATTAAATATTACGAGCAAATATAAAGAAATTAATAAATATATTTATATATCGAGAAAAAATGGGGGTGCTGCAGTTAGTTCCGCAGTGCCTATGCACGAGCCGCCCGAGTGGGAATCAATTTATGTCTCGTTTTCGTTCGTGGAAGTTATTACAATCATCTGTATCAGGCAATTCAACGACAAGGAACTATATTTTACAAAATTTTTCAACAATAACATGATTGCAAAATGCATTAAAAATGTTTTTCATTTACTGAAATACAAGTAGAAAACACTGAATTATTAGTAAATTTTTAGGCGAGTTTTGTGCCAATTGTGGTGAATCAGTAAAACCAGTATTGAACACTACTGGAAAACATACCCTAGAGATTAAACTTAGAACTTTTTCAGGCCTCCGATAAGCAAGGCAGTGGTCTCACAGTAGGCGATGAAACAGATCTCCCACCTAAGATTTCCAACACTGTGAAATCTTCAGCATTCTGAGGCACTACTAAGTGAACTTGTTCACTCCAAGTCTCATTCATATTGTTTTTTTTCTGTATCTTAATTTTATATTTGCGTTTCATATGACGTCGTTTTTGTTGAAACGCTATCTGTTAAATTAAAATTATACCAGTTTATTTGTGTGAATGCTTCTTAAGTTTTAAAAACATTGTATGGGCATTCATCGAAAGGAGGCGCGAGTAAATGTTATGGGAAAGCAGAAAAGAAATTTAAAAAAAAACTGCTGCAATCTTCACGCGTGCTCATGCACACCTGTCTCTTGTGTAAGATTTATCATTTATTATTTTAATGAGTAATATGGAACAAGGAATGCGAAATACGATAAAAGGTTTACATTTATATAGGAATTTTATGATTACTGCCCTAACATTTGATGAATTCGTAATATTATCTATATCAGCGGCGACCAAGCGAACCTTCGACTGAACCTCATTATCTAGGCCAAAAGAGAAACTGACGAAAATAAGGAAAATAAATATAGTACGCTCCAGAACATAAGGATAACGAATGGGGAAGAGAGAAAGACATTTGTAGACCAATGGTTTCGCTACGTCATTTATCTGATAAAAAGACATGGTTCAAATCTCAATAATGACGGAAGGAACTATCAGATGTTTTAAGGCAAATCTCATTTATTACTTAAGACAGAGACAGCAGCGTTTCTTTCTTCAAAACAGCCAAATCGCCAGTAAATGGACACATTCGATAGACGTAGCAGACAGACACTGCAGTGAAAAGACAGTAATTATCCAGTAAACTTTAAATGATACCAACTCAGTTTATAGAAGAAAAGGTGCCTGAAACACAATGTAATCGTGTAAGTGCAATTAAAATGTACAATGCTGTGTGATTTCAAACCTACACAAACGGTGTGGTTTGACAACGGGAGAAAATCATCTCTTACTTAAAGGTATATATATATACAGTATATATACACTCAAGCATTCATTTTACAGTAATATTCGAACCCGATGCAGAAGTTTGAAATGGTTTGAAAAATTAATCGATACCCACTCAATACCCCGCTAACGCAGATTCCCGATTATCAGACACTTAGCCAGCCAATACTAATGTACTATTGTTTAGAAGCTATCATGGATTTACATGAGAGACTCTGAACATAATAAACATGACCCACCGGCGCTTTTGAACTTTAGGAAGAACAAACCGGATCAACCATAAATGATAATATAACCACAATGGAAAGTGACCTGAAAAAAGGAAGATCTTAATTTGTTTTCAGAGACATGATTTTCTATTAATATCAGTCACACAGGAGAAATCACAAACCTATAACACGGCAATGTTCTGTGTAGGTAAGTGGTCAAGGGAGAAAGAAGAAATGTGATAACCTGAGAATACAACTTCCCAGCTCTAAAAAAAAAAAATAATAATAATAATATATAACAGAGATAGATCGAATGAAAGAAGAGGATGTGAAGCTGGGTCGAGTATATAAATGTTGACCAGTGGCTACTCTTGTTCTTGCAGGATTAGAGGAAAGCGGAAAAATGGTAGTAGCCTGTTCTGTAGAAAAATATCCATAAAAAATAATTAATAAATAAAATAATAATAATGAAAAGCCTGTGTAGCTCAGTAGAAACTGAAGCAGAAGATGATAAGGGGTGTCCAGGTGCACCGAGGGATGGTGCCACAAAAGAACTTGAAACAACCATGAAAAATGAAGGAAGCATTAAAAAGCAAATTATAAAATACAGGGAAATAGAATCTGAACAAGAGATTGAGAAAATTGGAAAAAAAGAGGAAAGTAGTAAAAAACAAAACGTACAATGTATAACTACTGTGGAGACAGAATCTGAACAGGAACAGGAAATGGAAATAAGTCAAATTGAGAAAAATGAAAAAACGAAGGGTGTTCAGGAAACCACTGGTAACATTAAAATGCAAAGAGAAATAAAGAATATATCCCCAGAGGAAACGAGTCGAGTGGCCTTTGTAACCCAAAACAGAGGAGGATGAAAGTAAAAGTCACTTCAAATATCACAAGAACAGGAAATAAAAAAATAAATAAATAACAAAAAAGAAATCTGTACAAATAACATAAACACACAGCATGAAATATAATATAACAACACACAGCATGAAAGTGATGAGCCTAAATTGTAATGGTCTAAATCATAAGGATACTCATGATTTATTAGTAAATCAAATATTTATATCCTTTCCAGATATTATAATGCTACAAGAAACAAAAATTTGCTCTATAGAACCCATTCAAAATTTTGAAAAAAGAATAACTGCCTATTATATCTTAACCCACCAATCTGCAAGTAATAATAGTAATGGACTGATAACTCTAATAAAACGCACCCCAGACATTCAGTTACTTTCTCATGAGGTACCCATAAGTTTTAGAAACAGATATAGTAGTAGAAAACAAAGTATGCACATTTGGACCAATGTATATGGATCAATAAAACCTGCTGGGAAAAAAATATTTTGGAAACAAATGAAACATCATCTAACGCAAAAAAAAGATATTGCCATAGTTGCAGGGAACATGAATTTTATAGAAAATAAGTTAAAAGACCAAGAGAAAATAACTGAAGTACCACAGAAGGAATACACTAACATCTTTAAAGACTGTAGACTTACTGATCGCTTCAGGTTTTTATATCCGATGAAAAAAGAATTCACCCACTTCGCTCCAGGCAATGCACCTAGAATACAGAATGTACCTTCCAATCTATCGAGGAATAACCGAGAAATACTCCAGTGGCTATATACTCTTGTTCTTGCAGGATTAGGGGAAAGCGAAAAAGTGGTAGTAGCCTGTTCAGTAGTGATCAGTGATACCTCAATGATCACTACATAGTAGAGGCTAAACTTATGTATTCGCAAAAAGAAAAACTAAAAACATTTATTAATCGTATGGAAATTTAATGAATTGTTATCAGAGGAAAGTGAATTTAATACGGAAGTAGAAAATATAATAGTAGAAGCTGAAAAATATGAAAACGCAATCAGTGCGTGGGAAGTATTTAAATTAAACATCGAAAAGGCAGATATCCGAATAGGAGGTAAAATAAAGAATCAGCAAAAGAGAGAACAGGAAGAAGATCTTTAAAAAGTTATCTAGCTTATACTACTCAAACAGAACAAACAGACAAGTAAAAGCAGAAATAAATCAATTAAAAAATAAAGTAAAAGAATTACAATACAAGGAAATATATTGTGCATGGTTACGGGCGCGTTTAAAAGCTGTAGAAAATGATGAAGGCAAAACATCCACTGCCTGGCTATTCGAAAGAGACAGCAACGAAAGAAGAAGGATAAAGGCTCTGCATTATGAAGGGGAAACATTGCAAGAAGATGGAGACTTACTGAGAGCTTCCTACAAACACTTTACAGCTCTATTCACAGGAAAAGAGAGTGATACCATTGAACGAAATAAATTCATGTCATTTCTACCCAAGATAACTAAAATGGAGGCTGAAGAGGCCCCCATTACAATAAAGCATCTCCGGAAAGGAAAATCTCCCGGAGCAGATAGTTTAACTGGTGAATTCTACAAAAGATACTTTCAAACGTTTGAAAACTTGTTTGTGAGGATGATTAAACAAATGTTAGAAACACAGGCAAAACCAGAAAACTTCAACGGTGGATACATCACATTAATACCAAAAGTTTCCGATCCAGAAAAACTGAACGATATAAAAAAATGGAGAGGTATAACATTGTTACACTGACTATAAAATAATCTCAAAAATCCTCACAAACAGAATACAGAGATGTCTACAGAAACTTGTATCGCCTAATCAAGCATGTGCAGTTAAAGGAAGAAATATAACAGATACCATAATACATCTTAGATGTATATACGAATACAATCAATTGACCAACAGACCATGCATATTACTAAGTCTAGACATCGAAAGAACTTTTGACACAGTGAGTCATGAATACATCTTTGAAGTAGCAAAAGTATTAGGATTTGGAGCAAACTTTAGGAACTGATTAAAAATATTTTATGAAAATGCACAAAGTCATAATCATAAATGAAAAAACTCTCAGCACCTGTCCAAATCAATTGTTCCGTACGACAAGGGGACCCTCTGTCTCTCTCTATGGCCCTCTTTGGTATTAGCAATCGAACCACTAATCAGAGCAATAAACACAAATAAACAAATTCAAGGAACAAATATTCATGGAGAAAGCGAAGCAAAAGTGCTAGATTATGCAGACGACATAACACTCACACTAGAAAATTAAAAATCCATGGAGGAAACAATAAAAATATTGGACTCCTTTGCAAAGGCTTCAGCTCTTGGGTGAACGTGGCAGAATGTTGAGAAAAAACTACTTGCCAGTATTAGGAATAAAAATTAGAGGTATACACATATATGTAGATCAATGGAAAGAGTTGTATGAAGCCATATTTTAAAAAATTAATAACATGCGAAATAGATACCTTTCCGTGAGATGCAAAGCTACGATTTGCAATATGTACTTAGCCTCCAGACTGTGGTACAAAATACATAACATTCCATACCACGGACAGTGGGCGGATAAAATTCACAGGCTCTTTGTAACATACATATGGGGTTCACAATATGAACCAATGCACCGTACAACATTCTTTCACGAAATAGAAGCTGGAGGTCTCGGCCTAGTTAACATACACTTAAAGCCCTTGATTATCAGAGCCATAACTGCAGTAAAAACACATAATAAATCATACCATGGATATGCCATTGCTTTTCAAAAGTGCCTCCCTGACAAGGTCATCAGCTCTCTTCCTTCGATCAAAAAGAGACCACCCAAAATGTTCACCGAAATGGCTGAAGAACACCGGCTTATAGAAGAAAATTACGGCGAGAAATTACTATATACGAAAACAAGAGTAATATATGCAAAACTAACTAGAACCATTTTTCCAATCCCTCAGCATCGAGAACAAAAAAGAGGGGAGATCAAACTAAGTTCAGTGTTAAACAATATATTTCGTCTTCCAATAAGATCGTTCTACAAAACCTTTTTCTTTAAAGTTCATCATGCATGTTTGCCAACCAAAATGTGGGTTGCAGGCAAAAGGAATACCACTAGATGGTCTTGCAACCTGTCAATTCTGTAAAGAGCCAGAAACACTTTATCACATGATGATTTATTGTAAACAAACAGACGTTATCTGGAGCCTTGCGAAACAATGGATGCCACAGAATCAAATAATTAATGAAAATCTAATATTTTGGCTAAACGAGAAAAAGTTAAGCAGAGTGCAAACAATCATAATTATCATAACAATGTATACTATCTGGACATACAGGTGTGATCATATGTATGACAGAACAGGCGGTGAAAACATCCAAACAAAATTTAATAGATACTTGCAAGATGTCATGAGGAATTCTATCCAATTGAAAAGGATGAACGCAAAGGAACGGGGGTCCTTGGGAATTCACTTACATCAAATTAACTAATGCAACCCTTTAGATAGCTGAAGAGAAAGAACATTCATAATTGTATATACAGTCATACCCCGACTTACGCGAATCCGGAGTTACGCGGTTTCTTATATGTACGTATTCCAGTCCCGTTTCACGCCTCACCACTAGTCGTATCTTTCAGGCGCGGGCCGCATTCGCCAGTGTCGCACATGCTGTGAACAAGCACTGACGTGTTTCGCGTGGTCTCCATTCATACACGATTTTTATAGTCTACAAACCTTCCGATTGTTTAATGTTATGTTCTTGATAAAAATTTTATCACATAAAAAATAATAATGCTATCCAAAAGAAGCAAGTTCGATTCTTCTACAGCTAGCAAGAAAAGAAAAACACTGACTTTGGAAACAAAACTCAACATTATTAAGGATTTTGAAGGCGGAATGAAAATTTGTGAGCTAGCAAAGAAGTTCGATCTATAGGAATTCAAAGTAAGAACAATCATAAAAGAAAGGTTTACAGATTTTGGAGGACATAGATTCTAACGAGGAACGAATTGTAGCCACAAGGCAAGGAATAAAAAAATCATTAGCTTGCTATGAAGAAATTTGCGTGACAAGAAAAAGACATTATGCCATCAGACGAATCTATTAGATTTTATGAAACCATCGACATCGAAATAACTTTCTTTTTTCTTTATGTACGAAAAACTACAATTATATTTCTTAAAAAATATAGGTGTTTTTGTAAACCTTTGGTCCCAATTGTATGTTTGTATATATAAATGACATGCAAAATTATACCCCGAGTTACGCGAATTCGACTTACGCGCTTTTTGTTGGTCCCACCTACCGCGTAACTTCGAGGTTTTACTGTATATGTATGTATGTATATATGTAGTCTTTCTTCTGGTGTGTGGGAGAGGGACAGGGCATCAATTATCAGGAATGCTAAGTGAACTTTAAGGACTCGAAATAAGTAATCAAATAATGGTGTGGTAAAATAGCTAACAATTAAAATTGTTAATAACAGTAATACAAAAGGTATTAAGATTTAAAAACTGAATGTAATTAATAATGTAAAGTCATGTAACTGTTCACTGTTAAAGGCTATGAGAATTAATTTCACAAAATGAATTACTTGTAACAAATAGTAATACCTTTAAGGAGGTTAAAGCATATGCAAACATATGATGAATATATCTATCAATGGTGTATCTATTTTACTGCTGTGTATTAATTTTTATTTGTATAATAACAGTAATACAAAGGTATTAAGAGTTAAACCTGAATGTAACTAATTGTAATGTCATGAGCTGATCCCTGTTAAAGGCTATGAGAAGTAAATTCACAAAATGAATTACTTGTAACAAATAGTAATACAGTAAGTACTCTTAAGGAGGTTAAAACAAATGTAAATATATAATGTATATATACTTATGTGTTTATTTTTACTACTATGTATTTATTTGTTATTGATCTGATAACAGTAGTACAAAGGTACTAAGAGTTAAACCTGAATGTAATCTGTATGTATATATCTATTTATGATGTAAATATTTCACTACTATGTATTTACTTGTTATCGTTTTAACACTTTCATTGCCAAGCCGAAAATTGGAATTTCGTGTGGTGGCCAAATTTTTTTTATTTTTTTATTTAGTTAGCGGCGTCAACGCGATAACGCGTGATCGGCCGTTTGGTGAGCACTCGTATCGCGTGACTGGCAATGAACGTGTTAATAAAATATACTCAGTAGAAATGGCGTTTGCACTCTACAGCGCTTGCCCGCACGACGGGCATTCGAATCTAGTCGCCGAATACAGGAATATTTTTCAAAGCCTTTTCTCGACTGGTTCCCGAGTTAGTCGATCTCTGGCACGGGCTAGCGGTTTTTTTACCCAGGAAACTCAAGAAAATCGGCCTTCGAACCCACACTATTTTCAGACATTAAAAATATTGTGTTAGGGACCACAAGATGGTGGCACTTGCTAGCTGCCTTCTTCACTGCGTACCAATTAATTAGTGATAGCCTTGGGCTAGCTATCTCTGATTGGTTGCCAGTGAAGATTGACCTGCCCTTTCGGTCTCCAAAAGTTAGATAGAGCTAAAACGGCCTCGCCTACGCCCTATATACGGGAATAAAAAGGTGTTAGCTAATGAAAAACAATAATGCAAACAAAAAAAAAAAAAAAAGAGTGAGAGAGTGTGTGTCCATGTAGAGTGTCAACTAGAGAGTTAAGTAAGAGAAGAGTCATCTGTTAAATAAATTGCCCTCTTCTGGATATAACTACATTTAGGGAGGATTTGGATACACAACCCTCCCAAATGCAAAACCAATATTTTAAGGACTGGCAGATTTTATGTATGTGTATATATATATATATATAAAATGATCCGGCACAAAAAAAAAAGTTACAAGACCTATAACACAGCCGTCTCATGTGTAGGTAAATGGTTAAGAAGCAATCTATTCATATGGTTCTTAAAAGGTTGGGCATGGGTAAAACAGTATGGGTAGGATTGTTTCAAAGAGCAGAGGCAGATGGAATGAAGCAAGATAAGAAGTTCGTTATGTTTGAAGTTGAACTATGTATGCGTGTTCACCAGTATCTGCTCTGTTTTTTACATATTAGAAGAACGTGGAAGAATGGTAGCAACCAATTCAGCAGAATAACTCCTATGAAAGTACTAATCGAAAAGGCATAATGAGGAAGCAAAGCGCCTATGGGAAAGTGACTAAATGGAGTCTGTGAGGGGGGGGGGGAGTCACCTATTAAGCGGAACGCCTTTTTGTATGATGACGACCAACCTGTATTTTCACCCATCACATGGTGAAGGCTTCTCTCGTTGCGGGAGAATTGAGTCTACGTCTCCCATGGCCCAGTCCATCCATATTTATATACATATTTGTATGAATGAATGAATGAAGGTGAAAGACAAGCACAAACATCCATGCCCTAGGCGGGATTCGCACCCACAGCCTCTTGGCTGGAGAGCGGATACGCTAACCACTCGAACAACTAGGCCGAACTTCTCTTGTATATCATCAAGAATTCTTAAGAAGGTTTTGGATGCTAGAACAATATTCCAAGGTTGGTCTGATCTGGGACCAACTTAGGAGTTGAACAGAAGAGAAGTCTTTTGAACGTAAAAGAAGATAAAATTGATCTTGAAATGATATTCGAACCTTCTTGCATTTTAATAGCACTGAAATTGACTAATGTGATCACTGTGTGTACAATATTATCCAACAAGGTTAACAAGAGTATAAGTGTGAGAACAAGGTTATCCAACCGCTTATGCCTACATAGTTTTTTTTTTTTTTTTTTAGATTTGAATACGTTTAGTTGTCACTAATTCGAGTATGCTGAACACAAAAATTACTATTTTTTCGTTATCGTGTGCATATTATAGTGTACAACATAACTCTTTGGAGGCAGTGGCGTAGCTAGGGAAGGGGGCGAAGGAGGAGGTCCGCCCCGGGCGACACTATGACCCTTACCCTATACGTCGTTTTGACTTTTTGTAGTATTTTTGGTAGGTATTGAGAAGCTATAAGGCTACGTGTTCCACGTAACCTTATAGCAACATTTCTGGTTTCATAATGCCAAGCTGCCAGAGGAATGGCCAGTATAAATTTGCTTCTGGTCGACGACTGGAGGAATTTTTCTGGGCTTTTTTTAAAGCGATTCTCGAGTTCATCTATCTTTAGCACAGGCAAAGTGTTTTTTTCTCTTTTTCTTCTTATCGGTATAAGCATAATCACGATTAGAGAAAACACTAATAAGGCAGTAGGAATCTACTTCTCTCCTTGGGTAAACTGCTTCACCCAAAAGTAAAATGTAGCAGAGTGGCTACCCTGCTACGTAATAACTAATAAGCCATTTAAATCCCATGGATAGTGGTCTAAACCAAATGAACAATAGTGATACTGCGTACGGGGAAGCCGATACGACTGACCCAGAAACACAGGGGCAAAGTGAAAAATATGCAATGTAGGCTGCAAAAAACAATCTCTTATATCTCAATAGTGAACATCCCAAACCCTGCTAAAACCAGGAAATGTAACACTAGAAGAAGATAAATCGGATAAATGCAAATAGTACATTGTGGGTTTTGCAGAAACCCACTGCACAGGAGAAGGATCGATCAATCTGAAGAAAGTAAGAAATGGCATCATATTCCACACTACACAAAACATTTAATAAATTTTCGTGATCTTCCGTACATATATTTAAATAAATAAATTCACGGCATTTTAACTTTTAGGAGCGTATTTCCTGGTATTTTAGAGATACACAAAATACTATTGATAAAATAATTATATCATGTAAAGTCTTTTATTCCCTAAGATGAATAAATGATGGCAATATAAAAATACTGCCATCATTCGGAATTTCTGTTTAAATGGTCATACCACCTAAGATTATTTCTGCTCTCATACTCCTGAAAGTCAATAATGACAAGTTAAAAATGAAGTATTTGAAAGAAATACTATTACATGACTGATGACATCTTTTCATTCCCCCAATTATCCTCAGAACTTTCATATCAGTGGTCTCTAATCTGAAATGTTTTATTTCCGACCCGACTTCAGATCTAAGTTAAAACTGATTTGGGAACATATTTTAAGTTTACATGCTGTAGTAATAAGATTTTCGAAGGACAGATCGGTAAAAATCTTCCTACATTTTCAAAAACATGTAGGAAAACTAGAAAAAGAAGATCCTACACGTACAAAAAAAAAAAAAAAAAAAAAAAAAAGAAAAAAAAAAAAAGAGGCGTTCAAAAGGTTTTTGTGAAACATATAAAGATATTTCTAAACCAATTCAGAATAGTTTTTTGAATTGGTTTCTCAATATCTCGATAGCGGTGTGTGAAAGTTTTTATACAGTATTCATTCGATTCATTATACAAGTTACAATTTTCTAGGTGGAAATATGGAAGTTCTCATTCCACAGCTACAATATTAACTCAGTGTGACTGTTAAATACAAGGTGTTTCAAAAAGAATGACCCGATTTCAAATAATTATATTTATTATATAATTTGATATATAATAATTATATATCAAACTCTGGGGCAAGGCCGTTCACATGGTACAAGTCGCATTCATTTGTGGTTGCAGAGATATACAATTTTCAAAGCGGGACATTCTTTTTGAAACAGCCTGTATTTCAAACAGCTTGCTTGTAAAAAAAAAATCTGGAAATCAGACTAAACGACTAGCCAAAAAAATTATACAAAAATTGGTTTTGTTGAAATTAATATAAAATTACTTGTTTACTATGCCAGTTGCGACTCTCTCTCTCTCTCTCTCTCTCTCTCTCTCTCCTTTTTCTCTAATTAGACAATATTTTGGCCTAAAATTAATTAATAAAGTAGTTGGTGTACTAATTTGTTCTAAAAATGAAATGATTAAAATAAATGAAATATGAAATCTCCACATTACAAATAATTAC
Organism: Typopeltis vanoorti; assembly: GCF_054136105.1. Classification (NCBI taxonomy): domain Eukaryota; kingdom Metazoa; phylum Arthropoda; class Arachnida; order Uropygi; family Thelyphonidae; genus Typopeltis; species Typopeltis vanoorti. The sequence goes on along the minus strand of NC_143549.1, from coordinate 164,079,591 downwards.
CGTTCGTTAAACAGCAGTCACCGTTTCGTCAAGGTCAAGTAACGTTTATTAAAACCTCACTGTTTACTTTTGTGCACACCGTCTTACCGTCTATTAGCTGAAAGGCGGTAACTGTCAAGGGAAGGAATTCAGGTGAGCAGTAGGATTTGAAGCATTAAAGAAATACTAACGTCAGAACTATAACACATGTTGGGTTGCTTAGTAACGAATGTAACTATGACAACATAAACGTCACCAACCACGTAAGGAAGTTTTATGTCTTCAAGTGTATGTCTTCGAGAAAGTTAAGCACATTATTTGTTTCGAGTACATAAGGCCTTTTGAGTTCCTTATGACAAAACTTTTTTACCGATAGTAAAGCTGAAGATATTCAAAGTTTCAAAAAGAGCTATTGCAATTATCGTTACGTTAGGTTAGTGATTCCTTAGGAAAGGCGAAAACCCGTTCAATGTGGCACGGCCTGTTGTGTATGTCGAATAACACTGGACGGATTCATTTCACAAAAAATATTGTTTTTTTTTTCAATCCCTGAAGTTAACGAAATTCTCCGATACATAGTGAATGGTTTGGGGATCTGTATACTGTTTACTTCTGCTAGTTGGCTGATATTTCACACGATGGATATTCCAATTCATCCTTAATCAACCTCCTAATCATGATTCTACCGTTTTATTCTCCACCACCATTAGATCCATGTTTTCACTCTTTAGAGAAGACATAATTAGTCAATGAACTCAGGTACCACAGACTGGCCGACTGTAATTCCCATTATGTCTTTCCCATTCGACACAAACAGAGCGTGTATTCCATACTGATTTCCCTAATGTTCCCTAAAACAATTCGCTAGATGAATGGAAAACTGGAGTTTCCAGGAGGAATGTTTTCTCACCTCCATAATATCGACTAGCTCTCTCAATTTAAAAATTCCCATTTCACACTGCTTATAATAAGATTCGACTCAATTCCCTTCATACCAAACGTAGCACCTCCTTAGCGACGATATACCTTTTGACAAGACCTGAGTTAAAATTCTGTCTAGGATGAAGGAACGGAGGATATTCAACAACTTCTTTGGAATATTCTGCTGACCTTCTTTAAGTGGCTGAAAAAACAAAGTTAATTGAACAAAATGAAAGCCTTTCTTCATAAAAGAAAGTAGTAGTCATCTTCCAATGAAATATTAGGCCTAAACAGTTACTGCCAAGTAAATTGTCTTTCATAAACTGAATTTCTAGAATAGATTGGTGAATCCTATTGCCACATGTGATGTCAACTGAATGTGTTCAGGGATAATTTGCAGTAAGAAAATCCATGTTACTAGGAACAAAACTCTGCTATCTTTGTCTCAGACCAGTGAGTTAACAATTTCATATTCAGATGGTATGGATTTTCATCCTATAAACAGCTAGTATCTTTGTACCAGGTTGATTGGGCACAAATCTCAGAGTAAAGTGAAGTTTCTTCTTGGAGAATAGAGCAGATAAAAACTGGTATGGAGCCAGTGAGAATACTGAACCTACTGGAATGCATATAAGGTGAAAAGGTGATTGGAGAAGTAAGGGGAAGCTGCAGTTTTTGTATACTAATGCTAGAGGCAAAAGAAAGATGGAAGAGTTTTTAGCATTAGCCATTGCAATCACACTAAAAGTTATAGGCATAAGCGAGACTTGGCTGACAGCAGAAGATGTGGTTACAGGAATAGAATGTGATGGGTATAGTACAGCTGAAAATTGCAGCCAAAAAAAGTAGGAGATCAAGAAGAAGTGAATGGTAATTCATTTGAGGCAATCTGGTATGAAATAGTGGCCAACAGATAAAATACACAGTTGTTTACTGCTATAGGCCAGGAGGGGTACAAGAGATAATGTGAAAGACATGCATCATCAATGAGTGCAGGTTGAGTAATTATGGAAGATTTTAAATATAGAGACAGACTAAAAAAGAGGAAAGATCACATGGAAAAAGAAAATGGAATTTATAAACCTTCTAAGAGAAATTACTCAAAACAATGTGATCGAGGGGACTTATTGGATCTGGTTATAGGATCAGAAGATCTGTCTATAAGTAAGGTGGCCACACTCTCTCATGATGATAAGAGCGATCACAATGTTCATTTGGGAAATGCAAAATATGTGGATTTTTCAGTTAAGAAGGGACATATGCAGAACCACAAGACAAATGATTATAACAAGCTTCAGAGACAGCTTGCAACCATCTCATGGCATAAGAATCTGCAGGGGAAGGATGTTAGCAGAAAATGGGGATAGTGAAGAGGTATCTGAAGGCTGCAATATCAGAATGTATTCCCATGGTCAGGAGGATAAATCAGGTAGGCATTAGATGGATGAATAGTATTATTAAGTAGGATCAGCAAAAAAAGAAAATTCGTAGCATTTATAAGAAGAAAGGTGATCAGCAAGCTCATAAGCAGTACAAAACTCAGATAAGAAGGGTGACTCAGCATAGTAAGGAAGGCAAAATCACATTATAATAAGACCTTAGCCAGGCAGGTCAAAGAAAATTCCAAAGAATTATTTTTGCTATGTGGCAAGTTAAAGGAAGAATGGCTCTGGAAGCATAACTTTAATGCTGATGGTAGCAAGGTGACAGACAGACATAACAGTAGAATTACTGAGTGACCATTTTTCAAGAGTAGCTATCAAGTAAATCTTAGTGTTTAGAATTTAGTCATGGCTAAATGTAATCTCAGATTCAAGCAGTGCACTAAAACATCAAAAAGAAAAATTTACATCAATAAAAGAAACATCATAAACAACCAGAAAAAGAATTGTTGAGGGAAAAAAAAGTAAATGATTAAGGAAGCAATGTACCAAATACCAGAGAAATGCCTGGGCAAAGTAAAAAAAAAGAAAACTCAGAAAACCTTGGATAACAAACAAAGTGACCTCATTGATAAATGCATGAAATAAAACGGCAAAATAGAAGGGAAAAAATAAAATACATATGGAAAATGCTAGGAGATTTAAGAAGATACCACACAGACATTATAACAAAGCAAAGAATCTGAAACCAAGTTCAATTTTGTAAAGCTCACCCAGGAACAAATGTTATTATTATTATTATTACGGGAGACTCCAGAGAGTCCTTAGACTCATCGAGGGAGTCCCTAAACGTCATACCCACACAGCTATACGACATTCTCACAGTATCTATCACACCTTGCCTTGAACTCACTCAACGTCATAGCACCCATAACAGACTCTGATAGCTTATTCCATCATTTACCACTCTAAAAGTAAAGAACCCAGCTCTAACACCCCTGCTAACCACACTCTTGCCCAGCTTCCATAGGTGTCCCCTAGTTCTTCCACCACCAGTCCTGATCTCAAAAATATCCTCTGAATTAATCCTTTAGAAACCCTTTAGCGATTTGAATGTCTCAATCATATCTCCCCTTTTCTGCCTATCAACTAATTTCTGCAACCCACAAATCTTCAACCTGTTCTCATATGGTTCATTCCATAGACCCGCTATCATCTTAGTCACTCGCCTCTGGATCCTCTCCACCTCCTCCTCATCAAGAAGGAACCTAGGTGACCAAATCTGGGCACAGTAGTCGAGATGTGGTCTTATCAAGGCTTGGTACAGAGGTACAATAACTTGCTTGTCTCTGCTCGTCAAGGTATTTTTCAACAACCAAGTGAGTTGATGAGTTGATTTAGCTACTTTTGCAACGTGCCCCTAAACTTCATCTCCCTATCCACCAACACTCCCAAGTCCCTGGCTTCATCAATCTCCTGGAGTACAGTTCCACCAATGTGGTATACTGCTGCTAATCTTTTCACCCCAAAATGCATAACCTTACATTCTGTCACATTAAATTGACATTCACTCTCCTTAGCCCAGAATCTATCCAAGTCATCCTGCAAGATTTTGACATCTTCTGCATTCACTATCGCCCTACCCAACTTTGCATCATCAGCGAACGAATGAACTGTTCCTCTTAGATCCTTCCCTATATCGTTAATGAACAAATTAAACAGCAGTGGTCCAAAAACAGAACCCTGCGGCACACCACTAGTCACAGGCCGTCTTTTGGATTCTACTCCTGAATAAACTAATCTTTGATATCTCTCCATCAACCACCCACCTATCCATCTCACCAACCCTATATCCATTCCCATATGTTGTAATTTACAGATTAGAATTCCATGTGGTATCCTGTCAAACACCTTTGCCAGGTCCAGCAGTATCACTGTAAACCCATTACCCTTATCCAGTTCAGATGTCACCTTGTTATAAAACTTAAGTTACTGAGGCATGATCTACCCTCACAAAGTCATGCTGTCCCCAGTACAGTATCTCATTTTCATCAATCCATTCCTGTATTTTTCCATTGACTACTTTCTCCAAGACCTTGACAACGACTCCTGATATGCTAATCAGTCGGTAATTTGCAACCGTCGTCTTGGATCCTCCTTTATGCAGTGAAACTATTTTCCCCTCTTTCCACACCTTTGGGACTAAACCAGACCTGAGACTCAGATTAAACAACATGGTCAAGGGCACTGATAATTCCTTAGCCGCTTCATGCAAGACCCGTGCCGGTATACCATCCAATCCCACAGATGTATTCACATTAAGGTTCTGTAATAGACTATTCACCTCCACTTCATTCATCACAATTCCCGTATAAACTAATGGTTCCTTCATTTTTTCAATGTCACCACCTGGATGATATACTTTTGCAAAGTGCTCACTCAGTAACTCTACTATATCGACTGATTCAGTGACCTCCTTACCATCATCATTCCTTAAAATCATTTTGCCGTGTACAGTTTTTTCTTGCTTGCAGCATATTGAAAGAACTGTTTGGGATTCTCTTTAGCTTGCATAGCTAGTTTCCTTTCATAATCCGCTTTTGCTTTTTTTACCACACTCGTTACCCTTCTGGCCTGCACTTTATACCGTTCTTGTGCTCTGGTCACCCCTTTCTTTAAATTCCCTCCACAGGGGTTAAATGGATGAATAACACCATCAAGCTTGATGGTGTTATTCATCCATTTAACCCCTACTTGTTTTACTATTCGGACCATAGGTATACAATCAGCCATAACCTCCTGTAAATGCTCCTTGATCACTTCCCATGCTCTATTGACATCCAGCCCTTGCAGTTGTACATGCCATGGCACTGATCCAAGCAATCTCAAATGTTGATAATGATTATCATTTAATTTCAGACAAAGGAATCTAATCATAACCTAAGGAACAGAATTACTTCAGAATGCAGAAGACCGAAGGAAAAGCAGAAGCACAAACATTGCTATCAGAATGATGAAAGAACGCAAAATAGATAATGTATACATCAATAAAAGAAATGCAGTACTGTGAGAAAATCAGAAGTACTGAGATAAGAAATGATAATATCTTGAAAGATAGAAAAGAGATGGAGATAGTATTTGGAGGAACTATATGGACAAGATTTATTTATGAATATTTTAGCTAAAAAGATGATTTGAGTTAGTTAAAGGATAGTATCAAAGTGGAACTGATAAAGAAAGCTGGGTGACATGATAAAATCTGAGTTCTTTTAACTTATTGAAGAAAGTTAAAGAAATGGAAAAACAGTGCGAGACTTTAAAGAAAGTATAATAATCTCAATACCAAGAAAGTTGATGCTGCAGACTAAACATTATTGCATAATTAACCTATTGTCACATGCTTCAAATATTCTTTTCAAAATAATACAAAACAGAATAATAAATAAAATGGAGAAAACCCAGGACAAAGAAAGCAATCCTTGCTTAGAGACAAATCATAGAAAAGACATATTGCTTTAGTGGATTTGGAGTAGGCCTTTGACCAAAACAGACTGGGAAAAATTATTCATGCATATGAAAGTGGTAACATAGACCAGGTAAAGAGGAAGGTTACATATGACTCATACTCAGAAGAAACAGCTAAAACTGGATCTAAAGCTATCAAAATAAAGAGGATTCAGGAAGGGATGTTCCCCATCTCCATTTATTTTTGGCTTATATACTGAAGAAGTTGGATTAGATTAGCAGATAACATTGAAGTGATCACTGATTCGGAAAAGAAAAGAAACAAAACCTGCAAAACATTTTGCAGGTTATGAAGAGAATTAACTATTTCTTTTAAGTGATTTTCATCCATGAAAGGTTGTAAACCTATAGTACGTTAATACCATGGTCAATGGTAAGGATTTTTTTAATATATTTTTATGAATATTTTATATTTTTAATTTTTTGTATTTTCTTTATTCATTTTTCACCTGGTCCAGAAATCCTGCTCTAGGGACCAAACGTAGAACTTTTTTCAAGCTACTTCAAGCCTCAGTAAGCAGGGCAGTGGTCTAACACCAGGTGATGAAATTTATCTTCCATTTAAAGGCAATCATATATATACAAACCCACAGTCTGCTATTTGAATAGCTGATACACTAATCACTCGGCCAACTAGACCAAAAATATATGACTATAAATACTAACAAAAACCGAAGTCCTGGTCATAAGTAGATGTCCAACAGTCACTACTAAGATCTTATTGAATAGTGAAATAATACTTCAAGTTTAAAATATTTAGAGAGTGTAGTAACAGAGGATGGTAGAAGTGAAAGATAATTAGAATGTAGAATTTCAGTGTTTGAGGAAGCTTTTACAAATGTGAAATATTTATTTTCCAACATAAATTTAGAACCACAAAAAAATTCATAATAATGTATGTTTTGAGTAGTCTTTATGCACGTGAAACATGGACTTTGTCAAAACCAGAAATCAGAAGCATTTAAGTTATGGTGTTGGTAAAGAGTACTGTAAATTAAATGGACAGAAAAAGTGACCAACAAGAAAGTGCCCAACAAGTAAGGGAGAGGACAGAAACATTAGGACAGTGGAAAGTATAAGAGAAAAAATGAATACAACATACTCTGAGGCAAGGTCATGGGTAAGAGACATGGAAGTGCTAAGGCAGAAATTTCTGGAACAGTGATTAGAAAATCCAAATGACACAGCTACATCCAAATGAAAAGGATGGCAATTGGATAGGAGCAAATAGCAACAGAAGCATTCTTTCTCATGACTCTGAAGACAAGAAATAGTTCTTTTATATATACAAACTGGAGAACATGAAGATAATCCAGAACTCAGGGTCAATTTGAGAGAGGCCTGAGTCAAAAAGATTAATTGTATATGATCCAAAGAACAAACTTAAATCAGGAAAATGGTACTCGAGCAGACACATGAACTATGAAGATTTCTGTGCAATTGAATCTGGAGACTTCTTTGGGATTGCATATAAGAGCTGGATAACTGACCTATAAAAGACAAACTCCCTCTGACCAGTTAACATAAATTGACGGAAAAAAAAAAAACTTAATGGAACTCTTCTCATTGTCTGATCCTTCAATTATCAGAACTTGCTGTGCTGATAATTGAAAGGCTTTGAACAGTTAAGTCATTATAAAACAGGAAGATATTGAAGTGTTAAATGTCTTACTGAAATAATGAGACTAAAAAACAAACAGGTTACCCTTCCACAAAAGGTTGTAATATATAGTACATTTAGTACTGTGGATAAGCTAAAAAGGAATTAAATAGCCAATCATCCTAATCTAGAAACCAAATGGAACTTTTCAAGCCACCTCAGGCCTCCAAATAAGCAGAGTGGTAGTAGTGGTGGTCTCATACTAGACAATGAAAAACAGCCTGTTGATTGGCGAGTGGAGAAGATATTTGTTTGAATTATTCATATAATGTCAAGATGTGAATAATGATTTAAAAAACTGTAGAATAATTATATGACCTAAGTAGTCCCTAACAACAGCAGCATCAAAGTTAAAAAAAAAAAAAAAAAAAAAAAAAAAAAAAAAAAAACACGAGCAAATCAAATCCAGAGAACTGAAATCTGCAACTGACAAATACAGAAAATTTATTTAATCAAAGTGTTCTTTATATCCTATAACACAAAACAAACTCCCTTGATGAGGCATATGCGATAACATGTTATGGTGATAATCAATCTAACAGATAAGCTTAGATTTTGATGGTTATTCATGACTTATTTTTCACAGTATTAACAACACCCCACACACTTTTATCACAAAGATGTTTTATGATAAAACATCTTTGTGATAAAAGTGTGTGGGGTGTTGTTAATACCGTAAAAAATAAGTCATGAATGGTGATAATCAATTCCCCGACTAACAGTGAGATTCATGATAAGCTAAAAGGAATTCTAAAAGGTTCACTGTCCTCTGTATACAAGTAGCCCAGCTGCAAAGTTTCATGTGGTAAACATTCATTTGCTTATGCTTGGATAAAACATTATTATTATTATTATTCAGGCCTCCATGGAGTCAAAAGATTCATCGTGAGAGGTCCTTTTTTGGAAACACAAAGTCTATCTTACCACTTCTTGAACTCATTGACTGTTCTGGCTCTAACCACTCTCTCAGGCAATTCATTCCACGGTTCAACCACCCTCCACGCAAAGAAATCGCTCCTCACCCTCTGCTCACAGCTTCCTTTCATAACTTCCTTCTTGTCAAGTATGTTATATACTTCCAACCCAGCAAAAACATATACTTACTATCCACAATAAAGTAATAACATGAAGCAACACCATTTATTTACTTATATGTGAGAAATATGATTTCTGTTATCAATACAGGTCTAGCTCCCAACCCAATAACAGTGAAAATCAGTCAGAGAAATAACTCATAACATAAGGCATCATACGTTATGGTATGATCATCATGCATGGCACTATACATCATCACAGCACACCTAGAAGAATAAGGACATTCTTTTAGAACTGTGCTCGATTCCCATCATGACAAGATAAATTTTTATGAGCTTTTCAATTGAAGGTGAGTTAGTCAGTCAATTTCATACAGATGTAGTAGGGGTTCATCTTCTGGAAAATCAGATTTTTTTTTATCTTGCATACAAGCAAATCTGCCAGAGAATACAAGCAATTAACTGATCAAAACACTATTAGTGGGTGGTCGACAGCACAGTGTAGACAGCAGACAGAGAATTAAGTAACATAGATGATGGTGGATGGTGTGCCCTCTTGAGAGGAGTACTTGAACATTCTGGAGTAATCATGTAATAATAACGTATACTCAATGAAGGGAGTGTGTTGCGCATTATAAGATATTGTGAAGTCAACTACCCTCCATACAACCAGCTTAATTATGATGCAGATGCTTTATTATTACATGACTACTCTACTTCGCTATATATATCTCATCCTCTCCACTACTACTATTTAATTCTCCAACTATGACACTACTACCATCAATGCCCATCATCAGCATTTTCTGTCTGTAAATTGTGTGTGTTCTGAAGGCTGATTTGTCTGTACGCAAGATGACCAATCTGAGTTTCTGGGAGAAAAAACACTGCTACTACCTTATAAGATTGGCAAAATCGCCTTCCACTGAAAAAGTCCATATAAGGCTACTGAAAAAGAGAGCCAAAAGGCTTCACTTTGGCAATGCAAACATATTCAAATTAAATGGATATTGAATCCAACATTATTTCATAGCCGAATATAGAAACTACAAGAGTTTCATGCTGAATATAGATAGAGACTATAAAAGTTTCGGCAGATACAAGCATATGCCAACCTTTCATGACAGAGCAACTTAGTAAAGGTGGAGCAAGATCTGATCACTGTCCTTAGTATTTTCCCATTATGTAAAACACATCTCCTAGGAGATGTATGATGTTATATATTATGGGGGGAGGTCACTACCCAGACCGGTTTCGACCTTTTTTGAGATCTCGTCAGTGGGAGCTAGACCAAGAATACTCAGGATGAAGTGATACAGAACTTGTACTTTATGATACGAGTTGCTAAAAAAGGTGTCACATTACAAAAGGCACCAAAAATTACTGAAAAAAAAGAGCCAGAAGGCTTCACTTCGGCAATACAAACTTAATCTTGGTCTAACTCCCACTGACAAGACCTCACAAAAGGTCGAAACCGGTCTGGGTAGTGACCTCCCCACATAATGTATAACATAATACATCTCCTAGGAGATATGTTTTACATTATGGAAAAATACAAAGGACAGTGATCGGCGCTTGCTCCACCTTTACTAAGTTGCTCTGTCATGAAAGGTTGGCATGCGCTTGTATCTGCTGAAACTTTTATAGTCTCTATCTATATTCGGCATGAAACTCTTGTAGTTTCTATATTTGGCTATGAAATAATGTTGGATTCAATATCCACTTAATTTGAATAACTTTGCATTGCCGAAGTGAAGCCTTTTGGCTCTCTTTTTCAGTAATTTTTGGTGCCTTTTGTAATGTGACACCTTTTTTAGCAACTCGTATCGTAAAGTACAAGTCCTGTATCACTTCATCCTGAGTATTCTTGGTCTAGCTCCTACTGACGAGACCTCAAAAAAGGTCGAAACTGGTCTGGGTAGTGACCTCCCCCCATAATGTATAGCATCATCCATCTCTTAGGAGATGTGTTTTACATAATGGGAAAATACTAAGGACATTGATCGGAGCTCACTCCACCTTTACTACGAGTTGCCCTGTCATGAAAGGTTGGCATATGCTTGTATCTGCTGAAATTTTATAGTCTCTATCTATATTTGGCATGAAACTCTTGTAGTTTCTATATTCAGCTATGAAATAATGTTGGATTCAATATCCACTTAATTTGAATAAGTCCATATAAGGATTCCCCTTATCACGATGAGAATCGGACCCACGTCTTTTCCAATTGAAGGGTTTAATGCTCCACTATTCTTCCAATTGTACTACAATGGCAGCAATTTGAAAGCAATTATCTTCAGATAAAAACCAGGATGAAAAAAAAAGTATTTCTTATCAAGTATAAAATGAAGCAAAAAAAAAAAAAAAAAAAACACTTGCAACAACGAAATGGAGATACAAATAGTTGACAGGCTCAAAAGGATTAAATTCTTTAAAATGATAACTTTTAAATTCTGTAGAACAAGATTCAATCTCTTACAATAAGGAAATAATCAATTACAGAAGTTACTGATTTGAAGTTACAAATAAAAAAATTACATGGAAAGTAATTTTTATATTTGTCTGCCATTTTTTTTTGTAGCATTTTTTGCAACAGAAGACAACAGTTCAATTTACAACCTGCAACAGTGGCATTCAGGACATAGTAATAATTGCAGTTGTAATAATAACAACATATTATCTGTTAATAAGAACCTGTAAGTTTACGAGCATAGTATTCCAACTTTTACATTTCAAGAATGTCATCATTTATTTCTTTTGAAATAAATAAATAAATATTTATTTATTTCAAAAATTCTAGAAGTAAATTTTATGTATTTTGATAAAATTTCATTATAACCAGTTTAGATAAAATTTTGAGGAAGGAAATTACTTTTGTTGACTGAGGAAGAAGAAAAAAGAAGAAATGAGAAGCAATACATAAAAATAATATGCATTAAGTATTGGCAAGCACACTGTATTTTGAATGACCTTAGGTTGGAAAGACCTGAGTTCAATTCATGTAGTGGCATGAGAGTTAGGTTGCGTGGAATCACAGGGGAAGCAATAAGGCTATGAGGCTAATATATTATGCCTGTTAATTGTATGCAATTCTCACTGGTAATGCTTATTTTCTGAGATGAAAAGTTTCCATATGAATTTGGCTTAAGTTGAATAGCGCTTATAAAGGAATAGCACTTTGAATCCTAGACTGGCTTAAACTTAGGTCTTTTCAACCAAAGAGTATTATCAATACGGAGTGAGCTATAAAGATGAAGCAGTACGAGAGAGAGGGGGAACAACATTTATAAGGACTTTCCAACCAATGTTAGTTATCTTGCCTGATACATAGGCAGTAAGAAGTTTTAAAAGAGGTATACCATGAGCAGACATATCGATACAAAATTAATAACAGAAAAAACTCACGTACAAAGATTATTTAATAGTATAATTTTTGCCTGTGTGTGTCACAGGCATCTTCAGTACATTAAGCTCAAATTAAACAATAACTGACAATTCCAAAAAGCACCACCTAAATACTGAAGATGCCTGTGACACACAGGCAAAAATTATACTATTAAATAATCTTTGTACATGAGTTTTTTCCATTATTAATTTTGTATCGATATGTCTACTCAGAGTATACCTCTTTTAAAACTTATTGCTAGACTTCACGGAGAATCTATTTCCAAACTATCTGCTAGATATGGTAAAGTATTGGTAAAGAAGGCCAAATGCATTAACAGATTAATATTCCTTAAACAATGTAAGATGGCCCAGGTTATTCCAACCTGTTGTAAAATAAAAGAATTTTTTAGGTACCCAAAAACTCATCAGATCTACTTCAAAGCTAGTAAGTCTCTTTTAAATAATCAGCTACACGAAGCTAAAAAATCTCTTGCCCTCTTAAATAGAGAAATTATGGATATAAAAAAATGCTCTGGAATCTGTTTTAACGGTTGAAACTTTTACTACTGTAATGTGCATATCTTCAAGTTCTTACTTAAAGGTCTTGAATGATTCTTGTGACAAGCTAAAACGCAAATTTCAATCACTGGTCAGCATACCTAGATCCAGTAATAATACTATTGATATAGATAAAGTAGTTATAAATGTTTCCGGACGTCCACTAACAGACTGTGAACGTTTTGTTTTATCAAAAGGACATGATTTCGCTGTTATGCCAAATAAGGTGCCAATTATGGATTTTTTTCATAACATAGACAGGGGTATTCGATCGATATCCCAAAAAACAGCCAACAGATTACGTTTTGAATGTGCACAAATTCTCTTTCATGCCAAGCCTCCTCGTCCTAATCTTTCTTACCCTGAGTTTAAAGCATTGAAATCACTGAAGAATAACAATAATTTAATTATTACGAAAGCTAATAAGGGGAAGGCTGTAGTGATTCAAGATAGGAGGGAATATGAGAGAAAAATGTCTCTTTTACTTCGCAACTATTCAACTTATAGGCCTCTTACATTGGATCCTACCCAGACTGTCTGGTATGTTGGGAAGAGACTTAATTCTCTTATAGATAATATATCTACATGGAATGAAGATCAAAAGAAAAAACTTAAAACCTTTTTCGGTCGTCCACCTAGATTGTATGGTCTTCCAAAAGTTCATAAACCAGGCATTCCGTTAAGACCAGTTGTAGATTGTATAGGTTGCCCCACTTACAAAATCTCAAAATTTTTATCAAATTTACTCTTCTCTTCAACTAGAAGAATGATACTTATATAAAAAATACTTTGGATTTCAAAAATAAAATTTCAGATCTTCATTTGGACGTTTCTGATATCATGATCAGTTTAGATGTTGTTTCTTTATTTACAAATGTGCCTCTTTAACAGGAATTTCCTTCAGACATTGTAAACGTATTTGATTTTGTAATAAATTCTGGTTATTTTTCCTTTAAAAATAAGTTGTATCAACAAATTGAAGGAACAGCAATGGGTAATCCTCTTTCTCCTGCTATCTCCAATTTCTTTATGGAACATTTTGAACAACATATCTTTGGCAACATTTCTCCCAGACCTACTCATTGGTTCAGATATGTCGATGACATTTTTGCTGTATGGAATGGCTCTTCGGATGAACTTCAACAATTTCTCACTAAGTTAAACGCATTTCATCCTAGGATCAAGTTTACCATAGAAGTAGAATCAAATAAGCAGTTAGCCTTTTAAGATCTTCTAATTCTTCGCCAACCAGATGGTAACCTACATTTCTCAGTTTATAGAAAAAAGACTCATACAGGCCATTATATCCATGCGGAATCTCATCACCAACCCAGTCAAAAGGCAGGAACTATTAAAACACTGGTTCATCGGGCCCACTCCTTTGTTCTTCAGATGATCTTTTACAGAAAGAACTACAATATATATATAACTTCTTCCTTTCTATCTAATGGTTATAAGAATTGCTTCATTAAAAGAACTTTGAGCAGTTTTAATATGTCTTCCTCTTCAAACACAGAAGAAATAACGCGCATTACTATCCCTTATGTACAAGGCATCAGTGAATGTATAGCAAAAGTTTTAAAGCCACTGAATATTTTTGTTGCCTTTTGACCGTTTAGAAAAATCTCCACCTTTCTCACATCTCCTAAGGACAAGCTTCCACATCTTAATCATCCAGGTGTCTACCAGATTCCGTGCTCTTGTGGATTATCTTATTTAGGACAAACGGGAAGATCTGCCTCTATTTGGCTAGAAGAACACCAATCTTATATTGAATACTTTAAACCTGAAAAGTCTGGACTTGCAGAACATGCCATCTTCACTAGACACAGAGTTCATTGGAGAAAGACAAGAGTTCTTCACAAAAGTCAGTTTCTCATGGAACACCTTTATAAAGAAACATGTGAAACTCTACTTCATTCTCCTAACTTAAACAGATCCGACGGCTTATTTGTAAAGTACTATCGCCCTTTATGGGAGATAGTACTTTACAAATCAGCTAATCTTTCCTAACTTTTTATTGTATTGATTTTTTTTAATTTTTATTATTATTGTTATTATTATTATTTATTTATTTGTTTATTATTTTTTTTTAAATTTTATTTTATTTTATTTTAGGAAAGTTATTGACCTTTTTAGTTATCTTACACCAGCTACTTAGGTAGTGCTTTTTGGAATTATCAGTTATTGTTTAATTTGAACTTAATGTACTGAAGATGCCTGTGACACACAGGCGAAAATTATACTATTAAATAATCTTTGTATGCGAGTTTTTTCCGTTATTAATTTTGTATCGATAGGCAGCAAGGTTTTTCATCTCAAGTAACATGCAAATCAGATAAACCTGTAATATAAAAAACCAACCTATCACATTAAAAGAATAATCATAAAGGATACAAACCTTAGGCAGTGAAAGGTTTGTTATAAGAAAGAGAAATGTAATCAGCAAATAGATTAGATCTATAGTCAAACAGAAAAGACCACTGAAACAGAAAAAAATAATAGAGCCCTGTGGAACCTCAGGATTAGTTGCAAAATTTGGGGATCAAGGATCCATCATCGCATGTTGTGTAACAAGAGAAAAAGCTAGTGATCCAGTTAAAAAGATGGAAGACAGACCAAAAGAAAGACTTATTTAACAGTACTTTGTGCCAAACTTATCAAATGTGCCAGAGATATCAAGAGCACCACTTGAGTTTCCTTAAACTCTTCCATAGCATTTGTCCAAAAGGTAGATTACATAAGCAACATTTGTTGTTCACCTGTGACAAAAAATCCATGATAGAAAACGTATGTTAGTTGAAAGGTTTCCAGATGGTATAAAGGTTGACTTAATACATTTCTCCATTACTTCAAAATAAACTGACATGGGAGCAACTGGATTGGTTATCTTATGTTTACTTTTTTGCTCAGAAGATGCTGGTTTGAATCCTGCAAAATATCTGCTGCTTAAACAAATACATATCTTATTTTGTTTTAATATAGTATTAAGATTGTCAAAAAAAAAAGTATAACAAGCACATTAATTCATCATTCATTACATCAAATGTACTGATGAATGTCAAAATTTGTAAGCCATTGTTTATACAGAATACTTTACGATTTTTGTGCAACTATTTTTATTTTATTTTTTTTTTTTTTTAATTAAATGCTAGATTTACTTTCAAAATAACTACAAGAAAATTCTTATGTCAGGAGTTTTTTAATGTTTGTATTTCAAGAAGAATTTCTTGGAACATAATATAAAATATTACTAGAAAATACAAAGAGGAGGTGATGTGACTGGGACACAGAGCATACCATGATATAATTGACAAAAAAATAAAATAAATAAATAAATAAAATAAAATAAAATAAAAAAATTCATATATGCTATGGGTTAATTCAAATTCTGTTATTATGTTATATTATAACATAATAACAGTGGTGGGTACCACTTATTATAACATAATAATTGGTGCTCCTAAATATTATATAGAAATCACCATGTTTAAATAATGTACTGCAGTTCATTGGTCTGTTGATTCCAAAACATGGACGTACCAAATTCCATGATTACAATTACATCTTCACATGCATTGTTAAAACTGAGAATCCTGTGCCTGCAAGCACATTGATCCATTGACTTTTCTCAGTGCACATGGATGAATTCATTTTAGTAGCTTCAATTACTGCTTGTAACAAATGCTGTTGTGTTTCTGGCTTACTGTTGCTGTAGATCCTAGACATGAAGCAGTCCCAAAGGAAGAAGACTAATGGAGAAGAGGAAGATATAAGGCAGGTGAATAAGGGGGACCATGACATAGGTCCACCTCTTCCTATCCACCTGCCAGGAAAACATACACAGAAGAATTGTGTTACCTGTCTTCTGGAGCATGGCTGTCCTGTATTCACATATGGCATTGTGTTGCAAGTAGTTTCACTCTTTCACTCTAAATACAGTGAAAGGTTATTTTGCAGAAAATTCCTGTAATAATCTGCTGTGAAAGAAAACTGTATGAAATGTGGCCAAATAGATGGTTGATTAAAAAATCTTAAACTACATATTTCTTAAAAACCTGTTGGAAAGTGTTTTATCACCATGTGTGGATTCTGCTGTGCCAAAGTGTGGAAATTCTGTTTGCTGTTTACCCATCACAGATGAATTTATGTAAAACTAAATACAGAATGTGAGAAAAATCATTCAAATGTGCCTGAGGCAGTTTGTAAACTTGCATACAGGGTATGTCAACTTGGAGAAAGGGATGCTGCACTTTTTGAAAATGATATGGATACAAGTTTCAGAGTGCAAAATTCTCCATATCTGGTGGATGGAACATGTGAAATTCTGCATACATCTGAGTGTGGGCTTTCACGCATTCAGAACATCATCTTCATACCTGTTGCACACATTCCACATTTACTTGTGGGGAGGAATCAGGCTCCCTGCAATATCAACACACACATCTGCAAATCTTGGGTGATGATGAACTTATGCAATGTGGCTATCATTGCCAATATTCTACTTCAGAAACATGTCCATTCCTGTCACAAAAATATCCCAATAGTATGTTGGCATATGCTTCATATGAAAACATCAAGGCATTACGCATATATACAACCAGACTTGCTGAGATACATAAGCAGCCTGAATGGCATAGGGTTATAGCAATACCACTATTGCAGCACATAACACAATAACAGAGTCGAAATGACATATCGCATATATGAACTTTTCTCTTAAAATGACCCTAGAACATTCTGTTGAAGTTTTTTGGTTACATTGCAGAGTACACTACATAAGATGTCATCATCATCAAATTCCTGCCATGTACCCTCAAGGGATGTACAGGATATGATAGTACTACATGAAAAAAATTACATCATTACTAACTTCCTATCTACAATTTTCCTCCAAATCAGCCTGTTACTTGTCAAGACTCCAACATTATCAGATCTTATATTTCTATCATCTAAGGCACTTTGTACCATATCAATCCACCTATATCTTGGTCTTCCTCTGGGTCGTTTTGCTGCCAACCTGGCAGAGAACACTTGTTTTGCTAATCTTTCCTCGCCCATTCTGTTTAAGTGACCATACCACCTGAGATTAGCTCTGCTAACGCATTCCTGGATGCTGACAATGTCAAGCGATATGTCATTTCGACTCTGTTATTGATATTAATATGATATTAATATGAATACGTTTTTAATATGATATTGCCATTGATGCCATCTGTTCACGCCTATAATCTTTCTCAGGACTCTCATATCTGCGGTCTCTAGTCTTTGATCAAGTGTTTTACTTCTGACCCAGCACTCAGATCCATAAGTTAAAACTGGTTTGAACACTGTCTTGTATACAGCTAATTTAGTGTTCCGACTAATTTCTCTCTTATTCCATATGAATTTATTCAATTGACTTCCCACCATACCAGCTTTGCCGATTCTGTTGTCTATTTCTATATTTAATTTACCATCTTCAGTAAAAATTGTGCCTAAGTAGCTGAAATGTTTTACTTGTTCCACAGGTTCTCCATTCACAACACAGTTGACATTTTCAATGACTCTGCCTATTTTCATTGTCTTTGTCTTTTTATTGCTGACCTTCATATCATATCTATTACAACAGCTATTCAATTTGGTCAGAGAATCTTGCAAACTTGTAGCGGATTTATTTAGAAGTATAATATCATCTGCATAAAGCAAAGAGCTGACATTAACATCTCCAATTTTGATATCATGTTTAATACCACTTTCCTTCATAATGTGATCCATATAGATCCATATATATTGGATTCCGCTTGGTGTCGCACTGATTTGATCGTCGGCTTTTGAGAGCTCCTGAAAAGATTAGTAGTATTTTGTGTTAACTTTGGCAATTTTACTAGAATTTTAAGTAGTATTGTTTGCTTTTTGTTTCTTGGTGTGTCTGTGCAATTTTTGTGTGTTTTCTGTTATTTTAAGTATTATTTTTAAGATAAGATAGCGTACATATGGCACCGATAAAGAAAAAAATGGCGGCCAGGTCGCCATGTTTGTTTAAGAGTTTTGATGTAAATGAATTTATGCAATGTGCTGTCTGTGAGACGTATGCTTTGCGAAGAGCAGTGGGAATCTGGTTAGAGGGTGATAGTGGAAATAATATGTGCAGAAAGTGTAAGGAGAATGAGGATCTCAAGCATGTTTCAGGTGGCGAGAGTGATATCGTTAACGATAGTCAGAATGTAGAAAATGGCTGAGTGATAGAAAACTGCATGGTAGTGCCAGATAGGTGTGAGAGCGTCGTTGAAAGTGTAAATAAAGGTAGAAATACAGAACGAATGGATGATTTGATTGATAATGAAAATGGTGAGATAAATGCGAGTAGTGAAATTGCACGTTTGAACGGTGCGATACACAGAGCGAAAAGGCAACTGGAGCGTATGGAAAAATGTGTGCTGAACGTACCAACTAATAACCGGCGTAAGTCTGTGACGACAAATAATAGAATGTTCGTAAACGTCAATAAAACGAAGGAGCAAGTGCTGTATGGGGATTCGCTATTAAGAGGTGTGATAGTTGAGAGTTTGACAAAGTCGTACCAGCCGGGTGCGAACATAAAGGACATCAGCGAATCTATTCAAGTGCAAAAACAGAGGGTGAAAGGCCAGGATGGTAACAAGGGTGGTAAGAAAAGCAAACGTGGATTACGAAAGAAAATTGGCCATGCAGGCTAAAGAGAATCCCAAACAGTTTTTTCAATATGTTGCAAGTAAAAGGAAAATGTTCATGGTAGAATGATCTTAAAAAATGCTGAGGGTAGGGAGGTAACCGAATCAGTCAATATAGTGGAATTACTGAGCGAGCACTTTGCAAGAGTATATCATCCAGGTGGTGACATTGCAGGAATGGAAGAACCAACAGCTTATACTGGAATTGTGATGAATGAAGTAGAGGTAACTAGTCTATTACAGAACCTCAATGTCAATACATCTGTGGGATTGGATGGTATACCAGCTCGTGTCATACGTGAAGCGGCTAAAGAATTGTCAGTGCCCTTGACCATTTTGTTTAATTTGAGCCGCGGGTCGGGGTGGGTCCCAAGGGGGTGGAAAGAAGGGAAAATAGTTCCGCTGCATAAAGGGTTCCAAGGCTGCTGTTGAAAATTACCGGCCAATCAGCATAACAGGAATCATTATCAAGGTCTTGGAGAAAATAGTCAAGAGGAAAATACAAGACTGGATAGAAGAAAATGGGATACTGTATCGGGGACAGCATGGTTTTGTGAAGGGTAGGTCATGCCTCAGTAACTTGTTCACGTATTATAACAGAGTGACGGCTGAACTGGATAGGGGTAATGGGTTTACAGTGATTCTACTGGACCTTGCTAAGGCCTTTGACAAGATACCACATGGAATTCTAATCAGTAAATTGCAGCATATGGGGATGGATATAGGGTTGGCGAGATGGATAGGAGGGTGGTTGACAGAGAGATATCAGAGAGTGGTTTATTCAGCAGTAGAATCCACAAGATGGCCTGTGACTAGTGGTGTGCCACAAGGATCTGTTCTTGGACCACTGCTGTTTAATTTGTTCATTAATGATGTAGGAAAGGATCTGAGAGGAACAGTTCATTTGTTTGTGGATGATGCAAAGTTGGGTAGGGCAATAGTGAATGCAGATGACGTCAAAATTTTGCAAGATGATTTGGATAGCATTTTTGGAAATTATGGAGACAACTACCGTGTTTGGATAAAAACTTTAGTTTACTATTACTAAAATTTTACAATTCGACATTCGACCTTTATGTCAAGGTCATCTTCTGGAGCGTACAAATATACACAGGAAACAAGCTATACTACAATCATACTGGTTCGTTAAAGACACTGACTAACCACTACCACAATTGTTGGCCTGACCTCTGGTGGAAAAAAAAATTATACATCGCTAAAGTCCTATTATTTGTGTTGTCTACTATAAACATATATTAACATCATTCCAGCCAGTTGGAGTGGAATGGTTTCTAATAATAGCAGATTGGCTAGAGTCCTGACTTGTGTTGATTCTTTCAAATTAGGTTGGCTGAATGTGTGCCATCCAGATCCTTGGAATTTTCATACCTTCTTTATTGTTGATATTTGGGTGGTTTATCAGGATTTCGCAGGATTCTTTAAATTTTCTTTCGTACCATGTTTTTGTGCGGTGTAAGGAGCAGGTGCTTTTCCAGTTGATTTGGTGTAAGGTGTTGAGTGCATGGTCTGAGAGGCCTGCTTCACCATAATGGTTATATTTAATGTGTCTAATGTGTTCTTTTTTGCGTATAGGGATTGTCCGTCCTGTTTCACCAATGTACGGTAAGTTACAGGTGCAGCGGATGCAATAGACTCCAGGATGTGCTAATGGGAGGAGAGGGTCCTTAGAGGAGCTGAATATGGTTTTAAGTTTAGTGGGTGGTTTAAAGGTGGCATTAAGGTTATAATGTTGTAGGATTCTGTTGATTTTTTCTGATAACCCTTTAATGTATGGGATGGCTATGGTTTTACTGTAGTCTAGATTCGTTTTTGTTGTGGTTTTATAGAGTATTTTATTGACAGTATTTTTGTTATAGCCATTGTTTATGAATGTGTCACTAATGATTTTTAGTTCTTGTTTCAGGGCCTGCTGGTTAGAGCAAATAGTTGTGGCTCTGTTTTTAAGGGTCTTTATGACTCCATATTTTTGTGCTTGGTGGTGATATGAATTCGCATGTATGTATTGGCCCGTGTGTGTCGGTTTTCGGTAGACCATGAAGGATAGATTGCCTGGAGGAAGATGTGTAACTAGTGTGTCTAGAAACGGGAGCGAATTTTGGTTTTCGATTTCGATGGTAAATTGTATGCGTTCGTGTTGTTTGTTTAGGTGGCTGAGGAATGTGTTTAGCGTTTGTCGACCGTGCGGCCAGATCACGAACACATTGTCAACGTATCTGAGCCAGATTGTCGGTCGAAGCATGGTGGAATCAAGAGCCCTTTGCTCAAAGGTTTCCATGTAGTAGTTCGCGATTGGGGGGGATAATGGTGAGCCCATGGCCATACCTTCCTTTTGTAGGTAGAATTTGTTTTGCCACACGAAGTAACCGGACTTTAGTACGTGGGCAAAGAGGGCCGTAATGTCGGGCGGAAATTTGTTCTGTAGTAGGAGAATTGTGTCATTGATGGGGACATTAGTGAAAAGGGCAGAAACGTCAAAACTGACTAATAAGTCGTCTTTGTTGAGTGTTATGTTTTTGATTATGTTTATAAAGTGTTGTGTTTTTCACGTAGGAGGGGGAATGACCTACCAACTCCTTGAGTGTTGCCGCTAATTTCTTGGCTAGGTGGTAATTGGGACTGTCTATTCCTTCCACTATTGGTCGAAGGGGCACATTTTGTTTGTGTATTTTTGGAACCCCATATATTCTGGGGGGGTGGGCGTAGTGGGGTTTGAGTTTTTTAACTGTGTCTGGTGGCCAAGACGTGACGGACTTTAATAGTTTTTCTGTTTTGTCCTTTATCCTCTTTGTTGGGTTATAATTTACCATTTTATATGTGTTGTTATCGGCTACTAGTTGGTTCATTTGCAGTATGTATGTTGACCTGTCAAGGACAACAGTGGCACTGCCTTTATCAGCTTTCGTTATTATTATGTTTTGTTTGGCTTTTAACGATTTAATTGCTGCTAATTCTGTTTTAGTCAGGTTGTTCTGTATGGTTTTCTTGGTATTTAGGACATTACTGGTTTCTAGTCGTATTTTGTCTGCTATGTTGTTAGGTAGGGATCTGATGCCTCTTTCAATGTGGTAGATAAAATCTAATTTGTTTACCTTTTTAGGCGCTATTGCGTAGTTCAGTCCTTTATTCAGCAACGTGAGTTCGCCGTTGTTCAGGGTGTGGCTTGATAAGTTAATCACATGGTTCTTGCTTGTCGGTGGTTGGTCGCTTCTTGTCTCCCTTGTTTGTTGTTCATTGTTGTTTCTCGGGGAGGAAGTCCTCTGATTGGCCGCCATATTTTGTCGTTGTTTCAACCTGTGGAATTTTTTCTTGAGTTTTTCTTTGTTCTTTTCCAGGGTATGCTTGGCCGAATTGTCAGTAATTCTTTCAAGTGTTTGTAGAATGTCTTGGTTAACATAGTTCGATAGTTCTAATTGTAATTCAGAAACTAGATTTTGTGTTGTAGCTAGGTTTCGGCGGGCTGTTTGGATCTGTTCTCTAAGCATTGCTTTTTCTGTGCGGTCATAGATACGAAGGGAGTCTATTGCATCCGCTGCACCTGTAACTTACCGTACATTAGTGAAACAGGACGGACAATCCCTATACGCAAAAAAGAACACATTAGACACATTAAATATAACATTTATGGTGAAGCAGGCCTCTCAGACCACGCACTCAACACCTTACACCAAATCAACTGGAAAAGCACCTACTCCTTACACCACACAAAAACATGGTACGAAAGAAAATTTAAAGAATCCTGCGAAATCCTGATAAACCACCCAAATATCAACAATAAAGAAGGTATGAAAATTCCAAGGATCTGGATGGCACACATTCAGCCAACCTAATTTGAAAGAATCAACACAAGTCAGGACTCTAGCCAATCTGCTATTATTAGAAACCATCCCACTCCAACTGGCTGGAATGATGTTAATATATGTTTATAGTAGACAACACAAATAATAGGACTTTAGCGATGTATAATTTTTTTTTCTTTTTTTTCCACCAGAGGTCAGGCCAACAATTGTGGTAGTGGTTAGTCAGTGTCTTTAACGAACCAGTATGATTGTAGTATAGCCTGTTTCCTGTGTATATTTGTACGCTCCAGAAGATGACCTTGACATAAAGGTCGAAACGTCGAATTGTAAAATTTTAGTAATAGTAAACTAAAGTTTTTATCCAAACACGGTAGTTGTCTCCATAATTTCCAAAAATGCATTCGGATCACCGTGCAAGCCTAAAAGAAAGGATTCAGATCATCCATGGAAATGATACTCACAAGCGCTGCAATCGCTATGGTAAGCTAAAGATTCGTATTTCTCTCCTGATCAATCGGCTGGCCTTTTTAAACAGATGCAGAGACAATAACCTCATTCCGATCTGCATCAGGCTAAAAAAGAAATTTACGTCCGCTAAGGCACACCACATTGAAAGAGGCATCAGATCCCTACCTAACAACATAGCAGACAAAATACGACTAGAAACCAGTAATGTCCTAAATACCAAGAAAACCATACAGAACAATCTGACTAAAACAGAATTAGCAGCAATTAAATCGTTAAAAGCCAAACAAAACATAATAATAACGAAAGCTGATAAAGGCAGTGCCACTGTTGTCCTTGACAGGTCAACATACATACTGCAAATGAACCAACTAGTAGCCGATAACAACACATATAAAATGGTAAATTATAACCCAACAAAGAGGATAAAGGACAAAACAGAAAAACTATTAAAGTCCGTCACGTCTTGGCCACCAGACACAGTTAAAAAACTCAAACCCCACTACGCCCGCCCCCCCAGAATATATGGGGTTCCGAAAATACACAAACAAAATGTGCCCCTTCGACCAATAGTCGAAGGAATAGACAGTCCCAATTACCACCTAGCCAAGAAATTAGCGGCAACACTCAAGGAGTTGGTAGGTCATTCCCCCTCCTACGTGAAAAACACACAACACTTTATAAACATAATCAAAAACATAACACTCGACAAAGACGACTTATTAGTCAGTTTTGACGTTTCTGCCCTTTTCACTAATGTCCCCATCAATGACACAATTCTCCTACTACAGAACAAATTTCCGCCCGACATTACGGCCCTCTTTGCCCACGTACTAAAGTCCGGTTACTTCGTGTGGCAAAACAAATTCTACCTACAAAAGGAAGGTACGGCCATGGGCTCACCATTAACCACCCCAATCGCGAACTTCTACATGGAAACCTTTGAGCAAAGGGCTCTTGATTCCGCCACGCTTCGACCGACAATCTGGCTCAGATACGTTGACGATGTGTCCGTGATCTGGCCGCACGGTCGACAAACGCAAAACACATTCCTCAGCCACCTAAACAAACAACACGAACGCATACAATTTACCATCGAAATCGAAAACCAAAATTCGCTCCCGTTTCTAGACACACTAGTTACACGTCTTCCTTCAGGCAATCTATCCTTCACGGTCTACCGAAAACCGACACACACGGGCCGATACATACATGCGAATTCATATCACCACCAAGCACAAAAATATGGAGTCATAAAGACCCTTAAAAACAGAGCCACAACTATTTGCTCTAACCAGCAGGCCCTGAAACAAGAACTAAAAATCATTAGTGACACATTCATAAACAATGGCTATAACAAAAATACTGTCAATAAAATACTCTATAAAACCACAACAAAAACGAATCTAGACTACAGTAAAACCATAGCCATCCCATACATTAAAGGGTTATCAGAAAAAATCAACAGAATCCTACAACATTATAACCTTAATGCCACCTTTAAACCACCCACTAAACTTAAAACCATATTCAGCTCCTCTAAGGACCCTCTCCTCCCATTAGCACATCCTGGAGTCTATTGCATCCGCTGCACCTGTAACTTACCGTACATTGGTGAAACAGGACGGACAATCCCTATACGCAAAAAAGAACACATTAGACACATTAAATATAACCATTATGGTGAAGCAGGCCTCTCAGACCACGCACTCAACACCTTACACCAAATCAACTGGAAAAGCACCTGCTCCTTACACCGCACAAAAACATGGTACGAAAGAAAATTTAAAGAATCTTGCGAAATCCTGATAAACCACCCAAATATCAACAATAAAGAAGGTATGAAAATTCCAAGGATCTGGATGGCACACATTCAGCCAACCTAATTTGAAAGAATCAACACAAGTCAGGACTCTAGCCAATCTGCTATTATTAGAAACCGTCCCACTCCAACTGGCTGGAATGATGTTAATATATGTTTATAGTAGACAACACAAATAATAGGACTTTAGCGAAGTATAATATTTTTTTTTTTTTTTTCCACCAGAGGTCAGGCCAACAATTGTGGTAGTGGTTAGTCAGTGTCTTTAACGAACCAGTATGATTGTAGTATAGCTTGTTTCCTGTGTATATTTGTACGCTCCAGAAGATGACCTTGACATAAAGGTCGAACGTCGAATTGTAAAATTTTAGTAATAGTAAACTAAAGTTTTTATCCAAACACGGTAGTTGTCTCCATAATTTCCAAAAATGCATTCAGATCACCGTGCAAGCCTAAAAGAAAGGAAATGATTTGGATAGATTTGAAGTCTCTGGGCTAAGGTGAATGCATGTCAATTTAATATGGCAAAATGTAAGGTTATACATTTTGGGGTGAAAAGATTAGCAGCAGATTACTACTTTGGTGGAACTGTACTCCAGGAAATTGATGAGGCATGAGATTTAGGAGTGTTGGTGGATAAGGAGTTGAAGTTTAGGGGGGCACATTGCAAATGTGGCCAAATCAGCTCATCAAATCACTTGGTTGCTGAAGAATGCAGAGACAAGCAGGTTATTGTTCCTCTGTATTGAGCCTTGATAAGACCTCATCTCGACTACTGTGCCCAGATTTGGTCACCTAGGTTCCTTCTTGATGAGGAGGAGGTGGAGAGGATCCAGAGGCGAGTGACCAAGATGATAGCAGGTCTGTGGAATGAACCTTATGAGAACAGGTTGAGAATTTGTGGGTTGCAAAAATTGGTTGATAGGAGGAGGAGGGGAGATATGATTGAGACGTTCAAATTACTGAAGGGTTTCTATAAAATTAATTCAGAACATATTTTTGAGAACAGGGCTGGTTGTGGGAGGACTAAGGGACATCCATGGAAACTGGGCAAAAGTGTGGTTAGTAAAGGTGTTAGAGCTGGGTTCTTTACTTGTAGAGTGGTGAATGAGTGGAATGCGCTCCCAGAGTCTGTGGTGGATGCTGTGACAGTGAATGAGTTTAAGGCGAGGTATGAGAGATACTGTATGAATGTAGAATAGCTGTGATGAATATGATTTGGGGCCTCCCTCGATGAGTCTAATGACTCCCTGGAGTTGCCCGTAATAATAATAATATTAATAATAATATAGATAATGAATAACAGAGGGGATAATGTACATCCTTGCCTCACACCAGATTTAACATTAAACCATCTTCCTGTACTTCCTTCAGTTCTAACTGCTGACTTACAACTCAAATAGAGACTAAGTATTGTTTGATATAATGCCCCATTGACACCATATAACTGCAGCGTATTGAACAGCTTCTCTCTTGGCCTTTTCCAAATCGGCAAAACTTAAATACAGATCTTTGTTATATTCCCATGCTTTCTCGACTATTTGTCGTAAACGGAAGATCTGATCCTGACAGCCTCTATTTGGCCTGAATCCAACTTGTTCTTCACCAAGCTTTTCTTCCACAATTCTTGTCAACAGTTTCTCAAATATACTTGCATAGATCTTGCCAGGAACACTCAGTAGGGAAATACCTCTGTAATTCTCACATTCAGTTTTATTTCCCTTTTTATATATGGGTACTATGAGAGCTCTACTCCAATCATCGGGAATTTGTCCCTCTGTCCAGGCTTTCTGAACTATGCAGTGCAGCCACTGTAAGACTCTTATACCACCATACTTCAGCATTTCTGGTCGAATATCATCTACTCCTGCTGCCTTTCCACATTTCAAGCCTTTGATGGCTTTTTTTACTTCATGTATGGATATGTATTCCTGACTGCATGCCTGTTCAGTGTTTTTTACCACTGTGCTGTCATCACTGCTTGTTTCATTTAGCAGTTTTTCAAAGTAATTACTCCATACCTCAAGGATATCTTTTTCTCCCGTTTTCATGTCACCTTTATCATCTCTAACTTCTTTTACAGCACTCTTTCCTCCATTCCTAAGCTTCAACAACCTTCTTGATATTTATTTTCTATATTCTTGCCAAAGTCCTCCCATGACTTTTGTTTAGCTAGTTTCACACAGTGTTTAGCATTCTTGCATTTGTCTCTATATTCTCTAAGAGCACAAGCTGACTTATTTGACAGGAACTTTTGATATGCTTTCTTCTTTTCCTTCACTGCCTCTTTAACTTCCTGTGTCCACCAGGGAGTTCTGATTTTTTTTTATCCTTGCAGACAACCTCACCACATGCCTCTCTGGCAGAATCAATCAATGTTTTCTTGAAAGTTTGTCACTGAATCTCCAAGGTTTGATTCCTGTTCTCAAACTCTTTCATTTTTTCTTCAATAATCTTTGTGTATTTTAGTCTACAGTTCACATCTGAGAGCTGCTCAACTTTTATTCGCTTTAAAACTTTCTTACATGTTATTCTTTTCAATATGAAATTCAATTTTATCCTGCTCAAGACTAAATAGTGATCACTTCCAATTTCAAATCCTCTGTACACTCTGGTGTCCTGAACCAGGGAGAAAACATCACTATCAACAATAACATAGTCAATGAGACTTTTCTTATTCCTAGCCTCTTCTCTCCATGTGAATTTGTGCACATTTTTATGTTGGAATATGGTGTTAGTAATAACCAATCCATGTGCTGAGCAGAAATCCAACAGATATTTGCCATTATTATTAGCTTTGCTCTTTTCTCCAAATTTTCCCAAAATAGTTTTGTATGTCTCACAATCATTTCCTACTCTGCTATTTAGATCCCTAACAAGGACCAACTTTTCCTTTTTCATTGTGTCAGTTGCTTTTTTCTAAAGCCTCAAAAAATTCCTCCACTTCTACCTTAGTAGAACCTTCTGTGGGACCATAGGCACAAATAAGTCTCATTGTCCAGTTCCCCATTCTCATATTTGCCCATATTACTCTACTTGAGACTGACTGCCATTCAAGAAGATTAGCCTCATATTTTGTGTTGAATACTATGGCTACTCCTTCTTTTTCTTGATTGTCATTGCCTGAATATAACATTTTGTATTTATTGCTCAGAAAGATCTCACCAGTTTTGGTCTTTTTTGTTTCAGTCACCCCTATTATGTTGATCTGGTACTTATCTAATTCCTCAGCTAGCTCCATTTCTTTGCTATTCAGGATGTTGAGAGCCTTTATACCTGATTAAAGCATAAGAGATATTTCTTTAGTGTAGGGAGATGAGCAGAGCAAAAACCCATCGCTTGAAGTTTTATAAGGAATGTAAGAAAATGGGAAGAAAAGTGGGCCTGAACTGTCAAGTGGTTAGCATATCTGCTCTTTAACTAACATGATGTTAGTTCAAATATCACTGCAGGCATGGACGAATGTTTGCAATTATCTTTAGGTGGAAGATGAATTTCATATCTGGTGTAAAACCACTTCCCTGCTTAGTCAAAATCTCTCTCCAAATATGCTCCATTTCAATCTCTTTTTACATTCGCTGTGACTAGCAATTTTACAATTTCATCTTAACATTCCATCTTTGGTCTTCCCTTGGCCATAGGTCAAGGAAAGTTATCAGTTCAGGCCAACTTGTGTCTGCATATATCTTGCAATAGGTCCAATGCATTTCCCCTTTGAATGCATAATGTATTTGATAACATCCTATACACCTCTTCTTGATCTACAGGATGCTATCAAATCCATTATGATACCAACAGCAGAAAGGAATCCTATCTGCAACCATCATACCAAGCATATTCATTTCCATTCTTTTGTTGGTAATTTTCAATTTGTGAACCACATCCTTAGTTAAATTCCACATTTCACCAAATGCAACAAGCAATTACAGATAAGGTACATGGGTCAAAAACATTCCTCTTCAAACTAATTGGAATACTGATCTGTCCCAGATAAACATATGAATAATAGTAATGAATGAAGAGGTGAAGCATGCAATCTGGAAGAAGAAGATGCACTGTGGAAGCAGCACAAGATGAGTGGAAGTCAGTGGCGACTCGTACATAAGCACTGCGACACTGCAGCACCCACAAGGAAAAAATAAAAAAATAAAATTTTGTCTGTGTTTATAAATAATAACAATGCTTACAACATTATATAAATGCAATACAACATGTTGAAGGATATAGCTTATGTTTTGACATTGATTGAATAGTTAATAATTGGAATTGTTCAATTAACGCTTTAGATTACGAAACAAATGCACTGCAATCTAACGCCAATTTCGTTTGCGATTGTCATCGCATGTTACGTTATTCCGGCACTGCTGTTTGGGCAGTGTATCGTATGCTTGCACACGTTATTTCTGTGAGATATGAAACGTTTATTACTGATGAGTGTTCATGGTGAACTTTTTTTTTTTTGTAAATCTTATTTTATTTTGTTAAAATAACATATGATTATTTATTTATTATAGATACAAGGCTGAATTATTATGAGTGTCACTGTTGAAAATATGAAAAGAATTATATTTTTTGAATTATCGTTACAAGAAACAAATGCACTGCGATCTAACGTCATTGCTATTGATACAAAACTTTTATTATTGGTGTTTGTTCACGCTCAGGATGAAATATTTTTAAGAAAGCAATTTTTTAATATGTAAATTTATTTATTAATAAATTCGTTACTGATTAGGGGGAAAAAGTTCTTTTCCCCCCCTCACCAGCTGCCACGGGTGGAAATAATCAGTTACATGAGAAGTACAAAGAGCAAGCAAGGAAGGTGAGTTGCTTGATAATTGTAGAAAAAATGTAGTATGAGCAGCAGTTAGCAAATGAGGCTAAAAGAAATCCTAGGGACTTTTTTCAATATGTGGCCAGTAGAAGAAATGATGATTTTAGGAGGATGATATTAGTCAATGATAATGGCAGAATGATAACCGCATATAGTAGAGATGTTAAATGAGTAATTCATTAAATATTCCATCCTTGTGAATGTAGCATAATATAGAACTTGAGAGAGCTGGGAAGAGCCACTGATGGTGCAGTGGCATAGCTTGAGCTTTTGCCACCCCTCTCAGTACACATCAAAAATACTACAAAAAGTCAAAAATGATGTATAGGGAGATAAATTAAAACACTATGTTTATTTTTGAAGTAAAACTTTAATTCCAACATTCTAAAATAAAATGTTATTTTTCCTGCTTTTCTGTTAGCAAAATCGATGACACTGTAGAAGTCTATTTCATCACTCAGTTGCTGTTCTATAGACAGTATGGCAAGATTTCTTAAATGCAAAGTGCTGCCTGGGCGGAACCCCCCCCCCTCCAGTTATGTCACTGTGATGGAGAGTAAGCAGAAGATATAGGAATTGAGTAAACTTGATGATGTCAACAAAGCTGTAGACTTCATGGTATATTGCTATACCTTAAGAGAATGTTGCAGGGAGTTAACAACAGCTTTCACTTACCTCTTTAATATGAGTATTAGATTGGCCAAGTTCCAAAGGAGTGGAAAGAGAGTAAAATTTTTCTGCTTCATAAAGGGAAGATAAGAATTATAAGGCTTATCACCTAGCCTTATCACCCCTTATAATTATAATGATAAGAATTATAAAGCTGGAACAGGCCATGCTAGGCCTAAATCCTTGATACGCATGATGATGATGAAGAATTATAAGGGGTGATAAGGCTTTGAATTATAGGCCAATCTGCTTGCCTGGAGTTGGGGGGGGGGGGGTCAAGGTATTAAATAGCAAGTGAGGACCAGGATTCAGAACTGAGTTAGCAGTAGTAAAATTCTCTTTGATAGACAGCACGGGTTTGCTAAAGGAAGATCATGTTTTAGCAATCTGCTTACTTATAATAACAAGGTAACAAATGCATTGGAGAAGCAGGGGATGCACATCCAGTAATATGTTTAGAATGTGCAAAAGCCTTCAATAGATTGCCACATGACAAGGTGGCAATTAAACTGGAAAAAATGGGATTGGATGGTCGATTAGTGCATTGGATTGGAGATATCATTCTCCCTAATACACAACCTGCTGATAGATATCAGCAAATTGTGTATGGGGGAGTGATATCGTAGAAGAGGACAGTCACTAGACGTATGACACAGGGGTAAGTTTCAGGAATGTTGTTGTTGTTTAATTTGTATAAATGACATTGGAAAGCACTTGAATGATGATATATAGTTGTTTGCAAATGATACAAAGTTGAGGAGAGTCGTGAGGAATAGAACAGATGTTGTAGCCTTGCAAGAGAACTTGAATAGACTGGATGAATAGGCAAGTGTGTGTGGGGGGGGGGGTGTCAGTTCAATGTGGCAAAGTGTAAGGTTTCAAATTCTGGAAAGCAATGATGGTAAGCAGAGTATATAAGATTGGTGAGGATATCTTAGAGGAGAGGAAAGATGTGGTGGTAGATAGGGAGCTGAAATTTCATGGACATTTTTCTAAAATTGTGAGGACAGCACACAGGATTATGGCAGTGATGTCAAGAACACTGATATACAGAAGGAAGTTATAATTCCATTGTACAAGGCTTTAATCAAGTCATACATGGATTGCTGTGCACAGATTGGTCACCTGGTTTACAAAAGGTTGAAAATGATGAAGAGTTGCTGGAGAATGCACAGAGACAATTGGCTAAGTTAGTTTCAGGTCTCAAGAATGTGGAGTATGATGACAGATTGAGAGAATGCAAATTGCAGAGCCTAGTGACCAGGAGGAGGGGACATGACTGAGACATATAAGTTGGTAAAGGGTAATTACCAGATTAATGTGGATGAGAATTTTCACATTATGGCTGAAGACAGGAAGAAAAAGAGGCCATCTCTGGAAGCTGCAGAAGGGGAGAGAGAGAGAAGTAGGTTTTTTGCATGGAGAGTGGTGGGTGATTGCAAAGGATTGACTGAAAGTGTGTTAAGTACACACTTAAGAGACAGTGGATGAATTTAATGACAGAGCTGTGCATGTGTGTGTGTGAAAGAGTGGTACCTCCCATGATGAATGTCTTGACTCCATGGAGGTAAGATGAAGATGATGATGATAGTAATAATAATAATTTTAAAAAGTTATATAAATTAAGTGGATATTGAATCCAACATTATTTCCAAGCCGAATATAGAAACTCTAAGATAGAGACTAAGAGTTTCATGCCGAATATATATATATATATATATAGAAACTATAAAAGTTTCGGCAGATCCAAGCATAAGCCAACACCTGGTTTAGGCTAGGGCAACTCGTAGTAAAGGTGGATCATAGTAAATACATCTCCGTACGGACATGTATGACACTATACATTATGGAAGGTCATTACCCAGATTGGTTTCGACCTTTCTTGAGGTTTCTCATGAAACTCTTAGAGTTTCTATATTTGGCTTGGAAATAATGTTAGATTCAATATCCACTGAATTTATATAATTTTACATCGCCAAAGTGAAGCCTTTTTGGCTCTTTATTTCAGTAATTCTTGGTGCACCTTTTGGCAACTCACATGGTAAAGAATAACTTCTGCATCACTTCAACCTCAGTATTTACATCTGGGTCTACCTACTCACTGATGAAACCTCAAGAAAGGTTGAAACCGGTCTGAGTAGTGACCCTCCCTCCAAAATGTATAGCGTCATACATGTCCATAAGGAGATGTGCTTTACATTATGGAAAATACTAAAGACAGTGATCAGAACTTACTCCACCTTTACTACAAGTGTCGCCCTAGCCTGAACCAGGTATTGGCTTATGCTTGGATCCACCGAAACTTTTATAGTTTCTATATATTCGGCATGAAACTCTTAGAGTTTCTATATTCAGCATGGAAATAATGTTGGATTCAATATCCACTTAATTTATATAATTTTACATCGCCGAAGTGAAGCCTTTTTGGCTCTTTATCTCAGTAATTTTAAAAAGTTTAAATATTATATACAATAATATGTTATATTACATACATACAACTAGGGTGTTAAATCCTGAATACTAATTCTGCAAGTCAGTATGCCAACCTCTTTCCAACTCACTAGCTAACTTTTACTTAGTATGCCAAGAGTAAAATGGCAACTTATTTTTTCAATATAGAGATTCTACATGAGTTCAATATCCACAAAAAAAAAAGTTTTAAAAGATGAGACCTCTGAGAAAATAAAAGGTGACCCATGAAGAATCTGCCACACTTTATTCTTCCTTTATTACTGAAATTTGTTAAGCAAAAAGTTTGTCATTGCAAAGTGAAAAACTTGAATGATTTCCAACCAGTATAGAATTCAGTGTTAAATACTTATTTTAGAATCAGAATTAAAATCAATAAAGCTCTTATAATAATTGTTCAAAATGTCTTCCTAGTACTTAATTATACATTTCTGCATGCTGTAATCATGTATGTGGTGTTCTCTTTATCGTCAGTCATTTCAGAATGTAGTCAGCAGTATCTAAAATTCTTCGATGCGCTGTGTACCTATATTAACATTTCATCCATATACTAATGCTTTCGATTAACCCCAGATGCAATATATCACAAATGATTACAGTCACTATTTTTACCACTCTTCCAAATCTAGTGGGTAGTTGGGATAATAACATATAATCAAAAATCTGCTGGAAAAAAAAATGTGTTAGGAGTTTTATGACAGAAATACATGCTGTCATGCCAATAAAGAAACACCCTCTGAAAAAAAAAAAAGATTCAGCAGCTCATTTGCAAAATAATTAACATATGTTTCCCCAAAGAGACATCTAGTTAACATCTAGTCCAATTAGCAAGTCTATATATATATATATATATATATATATATATATATATATGTGGTGATCAGCTTTTACTCGGTTGTTATACATTTGAAAAAAAATAGATTTAATGACTCCAAGACTGAGATAATATATAAAGATTTTAATGATAAATACTACTAGTTTCGGCATATAGAGCCTTCTTCAGGTATTTATAAAGGAAAAGAATACTAATAAACATTGAATTATTTAAACAAACTGGAAATTACAGGTACAAATTGCCTCACATAATCGATACATTAAAATGTTGTATTTTTTCAAGTTGTTCCAACTGGCGTGCCATTGTTTGTTGCAATTGTGCATGCAGGTTCACGTGAACAACGCATAGAAGAGCATAAGAGAGACATCTCTTACAAAAGATCTCATGCAACTGCGTTATCCAGTCATGTTCTTTTTTCAAATAATTCTAATGATGACCAACAAAGCCACTCTGTATGCTGGAATAGATCAGAAAATATTTTTTGCTGTGAAGATGAGTTTGAAAGGAAAATCGTAGAATCAAGGGAAATCCTACTGAACCCGGTCCACTTAAACAATAATTTAAGTTATAACATCCCAGATAGCCATGCTGCAGTTATTCAATATTGGCGTTCACGTGAACCTGCACGCACAATTGGAATAACTTGAAAAAATACGTTTTTTTTCAAGTTATAAAAATACAACAAACAATGGCACGCCAGTTGGAATAACTTGAAAAAATACAACGTTTTTATGTATCGATTATGTGAGGCAATTTGTACCTGTAATTTCCAGTTTGTTTAAATAATTCAATGTTTATTAGTATTCCTTTCCTTTATAAATACCTGAAGAAGGCTGCTATATGCCAAAACTAGTAGTATTTATCGTTAAAATCTTTATATGTTATCGGTCTTGGAGTCATTAAATCTATTTTTTTCAAATATATATATATATATATCCCATTTACAAAAGGCTGTGGTACAACAGTCATCAGCACTAGTGGGTGGGCTAAGGATTAGACAATTCAAAAACTGCCGTAGAGACCAAACAGAACATTTTTTAAGCTGCTTCAGGCCTCCAATAAGTGGTGGCGGTATCACATCAGGTGATAAAATACATCTACTACCAAAAGACATTCACAAAACATCCATGCTCATAGCATGATTTAAACCAGCCTTTCTCAATATTTTTATCCTGGAGGAACCCTTAAAATAATTTTCAGGTCTCAGGGAATCCCTGCATAAAAATTATTATATTCTATAATATTTATAGATATATATTATATATTATTATACATATATTATTTCTATGATGTTCACTTATTTTTTTGAATCACAATCTCTTGCAAAACTCCTAGCAACACCCTGCAGAAAACTAGGGTTTCACAGAACCCTGGTTGAGAAACCCTGATTTAGACCCACTACCTGTTGGTTAGAGAGCAGATATGCCATTCACTCGGCTAACCAGGTCAATAACAATTTCCAGTGTTGAACTTTCTTTTAACTGTTGTATAAAGATTTTCATCTCAAGTAAATATCTCATCTTCAAAAAGTGCCAGTACACATCAAGATCTGTAAACCAATCTCATTGGCTCATAATCAGCCTCTTCATAGTGCTGGACTTCATACAAATGATATTGAGGTAAATGCTTTTTACTTTGTGTCCTCCAAACAATCATTTTAGGAGCCCTAAGGAGGGCAAGTATTTGGCCAGTACTTGTTAATTCGAATGTTAATTTGAACTTAATGATTAGCAACCATTTAAAGAACAACACATCAAACAATTCAGCTTTGCAGAAGACTTTGTTGTACATCAATAAAAACTTTCTTATTTAGGATGACATGGTTGAGAAATGAGTATATTTATCAATGGCAGCTCACATACTTTCATTGCAAAAACCATGAAGGAAATAGATGTCAATATACTCATCATTTGAAACATTGTACAGCAACTTTTCAGAGGAAAAAAAACACACAATCAAACATGGTCAACCCAGTAATCCAACAGAACTTTGCAAGCTCTAAGAATTGTGAGAACCAGATCTCAACTAGCCCATTACAAATGGGCTAGTTGTCACGGTAGTACTGCCCTACACAGCCAGGTAGTACTGCAATTACTAGCAAGTAAATATATTTCTTCAAGTGTCAGATTCTAACTCAAACTGATATAAACATTTCTGCTTAAAATGTCTCATGGTATCAATGGGTGAAGTTTGGCAGATTTCTCTTAAAACATCCTGCATAAACAGTACTTTTTTTTTCACAACAGATCAGCAGAAATCAACTTTCAAATTATGAGATATTTCAAAAAAGCAAATCTTTAAAATATTTGGAAGTACTCATACATGTAAAAAGTATGCATTAAAAAAAAAAAAAAAAAAAAAAAACTACTAATCAGTCCACTACCAGCCTGGTTGGCCGAGTGGTTAGCATATCCACTCTCCAGCCAAAAGGCTGCAGGTTCGAATCCCGCCGTGAGCATGGATGTTTGTCTGTGAACTGATAACTAATTTGCTATAACATATTTGTCACCAGCAATGTCTGAAGAATAATTATTAAATTGAAAATTTATTCCATAAAATTAATACCATAAAATTTATAGAAAGTTGTTGCAACAGAAAATCATCATTTTGTATTGCACTTTCTATTTTCCATTATTGTAATTGCAATATTCCAATATGCAATATTGGAATTTTCCATTACTGCAATGGAAAAATTGTTGGATCTGCTGTTTCCTATAAAGACAAACTTGCATAAATTTACTTCATATTTATGAAAGTTTTCATAAAACATGTCTAGCCATGTAGTTTTTTGTAATGAACAGCAATTATTTGATAAAAACAGAATATAAATACATCACAATTTACAAATGACCATGAAAAAAGCACTCAGTGTTATACGATGAGGAGCTGCAACATGGTTTGTGCAACAAGGGAAAGACTTTTTTCTCAGAGAATTGCAAGTGATGTAGCAGCATTATAATAATCAGGTGATAAACACCTAGAACAAAAATAATATTAAAACAACTGATATAACCACAAGAAAGAATATATCTTAAAACACTTTAACCCCATGTTTCATCAAACTGTAATAATTTGTTCTTTTTCTTTTGAGATATATAAGAAGACATGTCAGAGGTTTTTAAGAAATTTGAAGACACAGAGGTGAGGGCCAGTATCAAGTTTTTCATGCTACAAGAAAAGTTCGCAACTGTAATGAACCAAACTTTATGTGCAACTTGAGGGGACTGTGCCCCAGCATATCCAACAGTTGCCAGATGGGTGGCTAAGTATTTAAAACTGGGCGTCCTGACTGAGACAACGGATATCCCCAGGTCAGGAAGACCTTCCACAGCGATCACACCTGAAAACATCAATTCAGTGCGTGCCATGATCCTCGATGAGAGAAGAATACCAGCCAAAAACATTTCAAAGACTCAGGAGATATCCAAGGAACATTATCCATCAATATCTGGACATGTAGAAGCTCTCAGCAAAGTGGGTCCCCAAATGTTTGAATGCCGAGCAAAAAAGAGAATGTGCTGTCATTTCAAGGAATTTGGGATGATTTTTAGAAATCAGGTGCAAATTTTTTGGCTTGTATTGTGACTGTTGGTGAAATATGACTTCATTACTATGATCCAGAGACCAAACAACAGTCAATGGAGTGGAGACACAAAGTTTCTCCACGCAAAAAGAAGTTTCAAACCCAAAAGTCATCAGGGAAAGTTCTTGCCATTGTCTTTTGGGATATGGATGGTGTAATCCTTACCATCGCTCAAAAAAGGTTAAACTGTTACAGCAGCAGTTTAATCAACAGCGTTGAAGGAACTGCTGAAGGGAAAAAACACTGCAGGGAAACTGAGCAAAGGCATATTGCTTTTGCAGGACAACACACCTGCTCACATTGCTCATGAAACCCAACAGACAATACACAATTTGGGCTTTCAATGTCTGCCTCACTCAGTGGTGTAGCTAGAGCTTTTGCTGCCAAGGGCAGTCCCTGATTTTGCCACCCTCAATACACATCAAAAATACTACAAAAAGTCAAAATGATGTATAAGGAAATAAATTAAAACACTATGTTTATTTTTTAAGTAAAACTTTAATTTCAACATTCTAAAATGTTATTTTTCTTGTTTTCTGTTAGTAAAATCGTCAATGATATTGGCAAAGTCTATTTTATAGTAATGTAGGTAATTCTTAATCTATTTTATTTAGAAAAACTCCTCTCACAACTAGCAACACTTACACCATTTGTGAGGAAAATTCGCAGTAGTATTAATACAGTATTTGCAACTGAGTTCTCGAGACTGTATTTTAGAATTAACTACAAAAGTTCAAAAAGGTTCAAAGTGTCGCCTGGGGCAGACCACCCCATCCGCATCCCCCCTAGCTACGTCAATGGCCTCACCCACCCTATTTGCCAGACCTGGGCCCATCTGACTATTTCCTATTCCCAAATTTATAGAAACACTTGAAAGAAACAAAATTTAAGTTCAAAATAAAAACAAACAAAACAAATTTAAAAACTTGTTGCACAAACCAGCTGAGGACTGGTTTGTGCAACAAGGGAAAGACTTTTTTATCAGAGAATTGCAAATGATGCAGCAGCATTGTAACAACTATATAACACTTCATGGGGAATATGTAGAATAATGTGTAAGTTACATGGTTCTACCTCAATTCCTTCATGGTGATTGCTTTTAATTTTTCAGGAAATAAGAACGTATACTAGAATATTAATCATAAAATATAATTTAATTAATATTTTAATAAAAGTTGTCATTTCCTGAAAAATTAAAAACTATGTATAACTAACGTTTAAGCTTATCTACAAGAATTACGATCCATCATGGTGATAATCACAACTTTTCAGCACACCCTCGTACAAATGTCATGTTAGGAATTTTTTAAGAAGAGTTACTACATGTATATAGTCCACAAAAAAAAAGGCTATGCAGTCTCTGAGGTGAAAAACTGTTATATTCAGTTTATATACATAAATTAGCAACTAACCAGAGCTAACCTATATAATAAACATTCAGAGAGACTGGATGAAGAAATAAAGACAATGTTAGAATATTAACTAATCATCAAAAAAGATGAGATAGTAAAAACATAAGACAGAAATGATCTTCAATACGCCTAATATTCCTTTGAAAGAAAAGTGCTTGAAAATATCATAACATAAAAAATTACAACATAGCAATAAAATGATGATCTCATCATATAGCATTTTTTAAGCAGATAATGCTTACTTTTTCTGAATTTTCCAATTAAAAGTGAAATGATTTTTATCTGGATAAGCACTATCAACCATTTTTTTTACTTTCTGGGTTATCTAACAATGATTTTATTTTCCTGAATAAATTGAAAATAATCACAAATGGGGAAAACCAGTGATGCCTTTTAACTAAATAATGTAGAACTACACAGAAAATTTCCATCATGGATCAAACGTGACTATAATCAGTTGAAACAAAATCTGCTACTATTACATATTTCAGAGGTCTCTTTGAGCAAAACTTTGGTTCCCAATGTGAAATATACAAAGATCACTTGTTAACCAAAAAGCATAATTCCCACATCATTAAAAAGATGAAAAATGATCTCCTTGAATCTAGAAACTACAAATAGTCTACTGAGCATATGAAAATAATTACAAGCTTAAGTAGTTCAAGTTCATTAGATTTAAAAAAAGAAAAGTGGAGGTTATGATCAGTGCACAACAATGCAAAACCCTACTTACCACACACAAAAATGTATTTGTCCAAGATCACCCCCCCTCCTTACTTGAATATGTCATTTTTTTTAATGGTAAGTGTGCGTAAATCAAAATGAATTCCATAAAGTGATTAGTGATGCTGCATTTATGTCTTCTTAAAGTTAAAAACATTTTATTTAAAAATTTTTGTATTATATAAAAAACATTCTATTTTATACAGTTTGCAACTACTCATAAAATGACTATCCTAGCTGGCAAAATCTACCTGCCATGTGCAAGTGGGAAAGCATATTTGCTGAGTCCTGGTTATACCTAGTTTTGTAAAACAGGTTGAAGAAATTCAATCCATTATCAGAGGATTATAAATACAAACATCCTCAAAAAATGGTCTGCACTTTATATGTGTAAACTAGACTTAATGGAGTCTCCAAATAAATAAATAATATATATGTGTATGTTGCACATTAGCAAATTCCATCAAAGAAGCAAGCAAAGTCTTAGAAATAATCAGTAGTATTAATTTAAAGGTTTTTAAGCAGAAATTCTAACTCCAAACCTAAAGCAATGAATTAACACTTATTGCCAGAAGCTAATATATAATATATATTCCATTAAAAAAATCTACTTTAACAAAATAATAATAAATAAATAACTATATTAATAACACAGTTACACAATTAACATCTCTTTGCACACATTTCCTTTTAAATATCAATAAAATGTGCCATATTTTACTTTTGAATTTTAACGTTTAACTGAAACCTTATCAACGAAGTCTGTATATCAATTTACGAAAATTTAGAAAGGAGTCATTACCATTGATGAGATTTTTAATTTATTCATTTGATTTTAAACTTATTATGAAAAAGGATAAGCAGTCAGTATGCACTACAAGTTGCATCAATTTTAAAGAAGCACGCTGTCATATAAATAACAGCAATCAGTATATCTAAACAGTTTAATATAGTATTTCAAATAATTTTAAAACAACTTGATCACTATTACACTGCTATTACAAATCAATATACTATGTAATACAAAACAATATATCATTTAACCTGTATAGTATCACAGTACGCGATTGCATTCGTCTATTGTATTCATCTATTAACATACATTCACAAGCGGCTATGATACTCTGACAATACTCACCATCTGATCTCTGTTCATCCTGGTAAGCATAATAGACAGAGAAGTAGACAAATAAATCAAGCCGTAATTTCATTCTCAAATTATTACGATGTTTACGTTAGCAAAAATACTACAGGCGAAGTATTGCCATACATTGTTGTCACCAGAAACACGGAACAGCCGCCATCATCCTAAGTTACCAGCTGAGGATTGTGGGTACTAAGCGAATAATCCAAATGTTCAAGAGATTTGAGTAAATTGCATCATTGATAGTCCTTTGATTTTTGTCCTTTTTTTTGGCTTTATTTCATCTTCAAAGATAGTAATGTAGTATAGCATTTATTAAAAGTATTCTGATAAATATCTGGAATCCTCCATTATGATAATTATCAAGAAATAACAAAAAAAGTAATAATAATCGACATGTGAACGAATATAACTCAGATATATGTACCTATAAAAAACTTAAACCTTGGTCGACTATATTATAAGAGTTAGGGGAAAATTACTTGGTTATTTATCCGAGTCAGGAACCCGAGGCGTGCACGGCTGCAAAATTTAAATTTGTGTAGCAATTTTTTAATTAAAAAAAAAAAACTTGATTTCAAGTCTAAACTTAGGGAAGAATAATTCATGTGTCACTACACCAGCTGTAAATTTTGTCATGTGTCAGTTTTTATTTTTCCACTCTAACAACGCAAGATATTTCATACGCTTAAAGAAGAAGAAAAAATTAAGCCAGAGGTTCTCAATGTATAAGACATAACACTACACCTATCCTCAAGGAGAGATACATTGGATACTTAAGGATGGAGAACTCTTTGAATCGATACAATTTAAGCGACATTTAAATGATGTAATCTTTTATCTGAGAAAATTAAGTAATGTAAAAAAGTTTATATCTCCACTGAAATCGAGGGACAACCACTTGTTAGATACGCGTTACTACAAGCAGTATCGTGTGTAATCGATGATGATTGGTTTGCGAAGCGACGATAGAAAATTATTTTCAAAAGTGTTACATTGACTCTGATGCACTTTTTTCCCCCTGTTCCTCTTATCTTTCCATTTATTGCCGAATTTAACTGGAACGCACCAACACACACACACAGTGTGTGTGTGTGTGTGTGTGTGTGTGTGTGTGTGTGTGTGTGTTCGTGCGCTCAGTCTAAACCAACTGAGACTCCGTAGCTCAGTTGGTTCAGACCAGCCCTTTGGTTGAAAAAACCCGGCTTCAAATCCTGTCTCTGGCCTGAGGATCCTTTATCAGGTGTTATCAATCAAATGGTGAGGTAGCCGGGCTCATATGGGGTGGAGGTTTTTTTTTTTTTTTTTTTTTCCGGAAACTCGGGTTTTTGGTCCCTCATTAGAGGTAATCCGGTCGGAAGAACACCTGCAAAATACAGACATAGCACAGTTGGGGAATAAGGATTAACTAACCTATTCCGACATATTTGTTTTCAAACACTTGAAAACTTTTTTTTTTTTTTTTGAAAACTTGAATTAAAAATCCAAAACAGATTACTTCTTGTAAAGT
Organism: Typopeltis vanoorti; assembly: GCF_054136105.1. Lineage (NCBI taxonomy): Eukaryota > Metazoa > Arthropoda > Arachnida > Uropygi > Thelyphonidae > Typopeltis > Typopeltis vanoorti. Next base: position 164,037,169 of record NC_143549.1, on the reverse strand, counting down.
TCGGCAACTTTTCTCAGTAAATATAGTCATTCAGGCAATCGCTTTAGGACCGTAAACATGATTTACTGCAAATTATCAAATCCCTGTCTGACTATTATTATTATTATTGTTATTATTATTATTATTATTATTATTATTATTATTATTATTATTGCTATTTGACACCTCCAAGGAGTCCAAAGACTCATCGAGGGAGAGTGTGCCAACAGCATCGAATGATCGAATCCCTTCCAACTACTAACCGCTCTCAAACTTGCATAACTTTTTACGTGAGCCATTAATAGAAATTAATGAAGTTCAAAAGAAATTAAACATGAAAAAATATTGTTTATTATCGATAAAATTATATAGTTTGGTATAATTCAAAATTACTTAAAAATAAAATATATTCTGCTTGTTTTGTTTCGTGAAAAAATATTGTTTATTATCGATAAAATTATGCCGTTTAGTATAATTCATACGAACATTCTACTACTGGCACAAACTGCATATAAACAACAGTGGAACTGTGCGACGTACAGTGCCGCATTACGCTAATAGCTCGCATCTCACTATGACGTGTATATGCTTGCGTGCGTTGCAATATAATACTATGGTAAACACAGTGCTGCTAGCGTCCTTCCCCTTCCTAAGTGCTACAAGATGGATTTTTATTATTTTTTATACAAAATAAGAGAATTGTATAGGATTGTTGATGATAAAATTAAATATTACAAGCAAATATAAATAAATTAATAAATATATTTATATATCGAGAAAAATTGGGAGTACTGCAGTTCCGCAGGCCCTGTGCACGAGCTATCCCTGGCCATAGGTGAAGTTCAAACAAATCTACTTCGTTCAAGTTTATCTCGTCCTCTCAAGGTTATCATATGTGGCATCATCATTATGTATATATAATATTATTATATTATATATATTTACGGCTATTTTGCCTGCTTCTGTTATACCGTGTTCTCTGTGTTATATACTGTGTTCTGCATATTATCCTCAACTTTTGTGAGGTTCTCAAGGGCATGCATTTTTATAACTTGTATTAGATATAGTTTCTGAAAAAACTTTTAATGAAAGGGGAAAATACCGAATGACAAAATTTGTGTGTGTGCGTGTGCGTGATCTCCATTGTTGCTAGAAGGCGTGATTCGCCAGTTATTAGGAAGCTGCCAAGGCGTTATATTACTGTAATTATTTATTATTATTATATGACACCTCCAAGGAGTCCAAGGGCTCATCAAGGAGGACACTCCACAATGCTACACACATCTCACCATCTCCCACTACACACAAATACCATCTACGGGCCATCACAACCACCAGCAGTATTTTTTGTCTGTAAATTACGTGTGTTGTGATGGTTGATTTGCCTTTACGCGGGATGAAAAACCCGAGTTTCGTGAAGAAAAAACCCTGCCAGCTTTGAATGAAATCAGCTAAATCACCATCGATTGAAACAGTCCATATGAAGATTCCTCTCGTCACGACGAGAATCGAACTCGGGCTTTTTCCAATCGAAGGGCGCAATGTACCGTCGTTCTTCCAATTGCGCTAGGAAGGCACTTATTTATTAAATATATTTACGATGTGTGTAAATAGCATAATTTAGATTTATTTAAAAAATACAAAAGTTAGTGAACTGCTAGTGACACTGTTGAAGGTGCATATATATGTTATAATATATAAATAAATATAAAGATATAATATTTTTTATGCAGGGGTTCCCTGAGACATTAAAATTACTTCAAGGGTTCCTCTATGGCAGTGTTTCTCAACGTGGGGCGTACGCCCCACAGGGGGGAGTGAAATTTGAATATTTTGGGGGGAAATTTGAAAATGTACATGTACATATTTATATTATACTTTTTCAGAACTTGGCTGCCTATTATGCTAGGGGGGGAGGCATCAAAATCTTTGAGACGTTGAGGTGGAGCATCAAAATCTTTGAGATGTTGAGGTGGGGCATGATCCAAAAAACGTTGAGAAACACTGCTCTAGGGTAAAAAGATTGAGAAAGGCTTGTCCAAAAGCACATACACCGCCTAAGACTGATTTAAACATGAAGGTTCGTATTTCTCATTAAGATTTGTTCATTTAGTGAGTGAACATTTTTATTAATTTGTCTAATTTCTAGAACACTTATGTTACTTTATTATTTGTAATGCATCATATGTTTTCTTTTTAACATATTTTGCGCGAAACCGTTCATTGTCGTAATTTCCTTCTGAATAATTTTTTTATGAAAATTTTCATAGAATTCAACGAAAGAGAAATATTTTTATGAAGGGCTCCGCAGCCTCAAAAATTTTAAGAAATACTGTTCTAAAGAATGGTGAGCAGATCCTGATTTTAGCTAGAAAATACCGCTTTTTGAATATCAACCTCTCTCTCTTCACTTTTAATTAGCAAAATGTCCGGCTTTTTTGGTCTTTCTCTCTTATGCTAAATATCACAATCAGTACAGTAACGAGGGCATGAAGCGCCTGTGGCAAGTGTCTAACTTGCGCCGACTAACCCAAAAATGACAAAAATTTTGAAAAATTTAATGCAATATGTTAAATACTTACTATTAACCCCATCAAAATGAGTTGCAGTATGTTGCAGAATTTGTGTGTCTAAAGCGGCGTATTGCCAAAATTTAAAAATACAATATAAAGTAACGGACTTTTATATCTATTTATTTATTTTTATTTTTTACGTTTTACGCCCCAAACCTAGTTGCGCCCATGGCGGGCGCCTCTTTCTCCACGCCCTCGTTACGGCACTGATCACAATAGAAGTTGCGAAAGCTGCGCGTGTGTTTATTTTATTTTTTTAATTTTTTTTTATTTTAAATATATTGGCTAATAAACAAAAATGCTATTAAAGTAGCGCACCTTAAAACGACCCCATCTTGGTTATCTTTATCATATTATGATATTATATTTATGATATTATAATATAACAAAAAAGCGTATTACATATTTATGCAAGCGGTATATTTAATATGGCGTAAAAGCATGATAAAAAATATCATATCGCTGCATGCGAAGAGACAGTGATGCGACTCTTGTCGTGACTAAGGATTTATTTATTATTATTTTGTTTAGCTTATTTAGAGTTTAATAAGCCCTTAAGGATTGCGTTTAGTACTGCAGCGAAACTACCTTTTGCATTCCTTCGGTTCATTACTATTTCGGTGATCGTATGATGGCAATGCCATAACAATCAGTAACATTGCAGCTTTCACTGAGTCTAACGAAAGCAGGAGTCCTATTAATTTTTGTTGGTGGGAGAAAAATCGTTAGCCACACCTATGCTGGTACAGAAAATAAATTATGAGAATTTCCGTTTTTGTAGTTCTGGTTTCTTTTGGTGGAGTAAATAGGGAACGTGTGGTTATATTCTCTTACTAAACATCAACAGTTTGATTTCAGCTTTTTTTTTTTTTTTCATTGTCGTATATCCCATAACTTCTTAGTTTATAACAGTGGTTCCTAATCTTTTTCCACTTGTGTACCACTTTTAAACCCATTTCTATAAATTGTACTCCTTATTTTTAAAATAGCTGTTTTTAAATACTGACACTTTTGTTCAGTGTCTATCTTAATGTAAAATAGTGGAAATGAGGTAATGAGTTGGGAAAGGAAAATTATTACACTAAAAGTACAAACCACAGATTTAATTTTACAATATTCGTAACAAGAAATAAGTATAGCTTCATGTTAAATATTGATAATGATGATCAAGTATTTAACAAACTTTTGATTTATTATTATTAATAAATTCTGTAGAACTGTTTCTCTCTCTGAAAAGTCTGTAATAATCGGTACCACGCCCTCACTAATCATCATTCGCTAATGTGAGCTAGTTTTGAAGTGTCTCCATTACCGGTGATTCAAACTTAACCTTTATTGTTCCATAACTAACGTTTTGCATTTTGTTTATTTTACTTGTTTTTCCGCCATTACTGATTATTTTCGTGTACCCCTGAGCGGCCCAGCACGTACCCCCGGAGGTATGCGTGCCACTGGTTGGAAACCGAGGATTTATAACTAGGAAGTTATGAGGATAAGCGGTATGCACAATGATACGATGGTTAAAAATAAAGAACTTATTTCGAATTTTCTCATCATCATGTTCTTGTATAATTTAACGACATTTGCAATATTTCTTTTGGCATGGTTGAGAGTATTGGCTAACATCCGCAGATGCGAAAAAATAACCTGTAACTTTTGTTACAGATCATGAAAAATCAGATTATATATGCGAAAGGTTTTGGAATTATGAAGTCATGAAGAATGAGCATGGTGTGCTAAAATAGCACGTGACAAAGGAATGAACGAGTCATCGATACGGACACTAATTAAGAAGAAAAATAGAATCCAAAAACATGGAAGAGCCACAACATCTTATGTGACAAAATTGATCGTTAATCATAGAAGTCAAGTAATAGATAATATAGAACATCGTTTAATGATATAGATTAAAGGCAGCAATCAGGAAAAAAAATTCATTAAGTCTGATGATAATTCAAGTTAAAGTCTCTATTAAAAAGTAAAAGCAAACGGAAATTAAGGGGAAACTTTTTTTTTTTTTCAGTAAGTCATGGCTGGTTTTATAACTTTAAAAAAATATACGGGGTTCCATAACGTTCCCCCCCCCATCTCTTTGCTTTAATCCTTTAAAATTTTTATGTGCACTTTAATTGGTATTTCTAGTAAGTTTGCAGTAAACAAATTATGTGTCCCCCCCCCCCACACACACACACACCAGTACTATAATTGTCTGTTTGGAATGTATTACAATATAACATATTATAATAATATTTTAAACAGTGAGTTTTTGCATAGCGCGGAACTTTTAAGGCACCCAATAACCGTGCTATGCAAGAGGTTATTAAAAGCCAGTACATTATATAACTCTCTGTTAATTAACAATTCTCAGTAGGTTTGCCTGTGGTGAGATGAACAACCCAAACGAATATTGTCCCCTTGGATTGCCCTGTTGTCCGATTTGCCTGTATGCGGGACGAAAATTACGAGTTTCCGGGAGAAAAACCCTGCTACTACCGATATAAGCTAACTACAGCATAAAATATTAGAAATTGATTCAATTAAATTAAACAATATTTAATAGATTTTTGAACTAATTGACCATAGTTTATTATAGTTTAATACGCCCACTGTGGAACCCCCCCCCCACACACACACGCACACATTGAAAATGCATATTTAGTCTGAGCCAGTTGTCTAAAGCAATATCAGATGATAAGGAAATTATCAGGTATTTTAACTGGTATAGCACACGTTTAATTCAACAAACACATAGCATTTATGTTTAGATGGGCCGCAAAAAAGTTACTGAAAAACAAACTGGTCTGTGGCTAGGTGCGGTTTGGGAAACGCTGATCTAGATTAAAAAATAATAATAATTAAATCAAATTAAATTTGATTTAATTAATTTAATTTAAAGGAGGATTTTATGTTTTTATATATTTAAAAAATAAGTACTACTACATAAGTTCATACTGATAAGCAACTTGAGACACATTGTAAACTCGAAAATAGTGCACATGGTGATAGCAAACATTCGTGCTTTCTCACGTGTATGCTTGCTCTCAAGAATAAGGAGAATCATCTTTCTATTCTATACAGTTACTGCTACCACACACACACACACACACACACACACACACACACACACACACAGACAAAGAGAGAGAGAGAGAGAGAAATGCCCGCGCAAGCTGTTTGTTAACATAATTAGATCAAACACAAAAATTAGACTCATATGAGCTGGAAAATACACTTCGAATTCTTGTCAAAGACGAAAATTTCCTCGCAGTATAACGGGAACCTTCCCTAATAGACTCTGACCTTTTCTTACAAACAAAAACCATTTTGAGAACATACGTAGCTGGCAGATATAACACAAATATCTTATTTCTCAGCTGTGTCCGTAGATCGCTCTCTTACTCGATGTGTGAACTTGAATATTAGAATCATTTTGAAGTTGTACAGAACTTCTTGTTTTAGTTTTTTTGTTTAGTTTTTCAACGTCGACGATGCAACAAGAAAACCTCCAGTAAGCTAACAGCTACACATGATACAAATCTATTTGGGGACAATTCCTCTATCTATTTTTTTTATTAATTGCATATGTTTTTTGAAATAATAAAATCTGCTACAAAGACTTTAAATTTTGTTCATTATTCAATTTTATGTAAATACAAGTAAGAAAGGCTTTCGGGCTATGATACATTACTGTTATTACTGCCAGTGAAATAAAGGTTAAATAATCTGGAAATCCTGCTTTAGAGACTAAACACTTTTTTTTTCAGGTCATCTCAAGCCGCTAATAAGCAGAGTGGTGGTCTAGATTCCAACCCATCGCCTGTTGGTTGGAGAATATAGTTCGCCCACCGATTAGAGATCCCTCGACACTCCTGTGCATGTCAGAAAAAGGAGAATCCATTCCGATAATAGGGTAATCAATCTATCTTCTGGGATGAGTTTGTTTATTATTACAGGTCGGAAAATTTAGCTTTTCTTTTACGAACATTGCTGTTTTTAAAATGTAACTATTTTGCTAGTGTAACAGTTGAAAAAATGTACGTAGAGTTTTAACAAAATTAAAAAAGGCGTAGCATAAAACAAAAATTTAACTAAGTTTATTTTTAAGAAAGTTTTCTATAAAATAAAAATAATTGTACAGAAAAACAAAAAATTTTTCAAATGAACTAAGGTATTCTAAACTTAGAGTTGAGAGAACTGAGACACTTTAATGTCCTAAACCGATTAATTATTTATGACTTGTTGTGACTCTTTTAACAAACCCATGTAAAAAAAAAAATGTTGGAAAAACATACCATTATCAAATCCTTTTAATCTTCAGAGTCATCTGAATCGGTGTCCGAATCGCCATCACTTTCACTTAAACTGATCACCAAAGGTTCGCATAATTCTTCGATAATTCCGTCTCTGTCCCAATATATATTTTCCAAAGGTGACATGAGAGTAATATTTTCCCCAGTTTTGAACTGTAATACTTTCAAATGCCTGTTCTGAAAGCTTAAAAAGTTTCGCCATGTCAATATCTCCAGTTACGTTGCGATGGCGAATGAAACCTTTCACTTCTGCCCAAACACACTCAATAGCATTAATATCGCAATGATATGGTGGTAGCCTCAAAGCTAGAAATCCATGCTCTTTGAGCATCGTGTCGAATTTAAATAGTTTAGTTGTGGGCGAGTTTCTTTTGACCAAATTAAGCAATTCAATTTTTCGCATATCTGGGGAATGAGAAATGTTATTTGCAGAGAACCAATCCATAAGAACTTTCTTCTTATTAGACCAATTTTGAACTTCGTTTAATCGAACAGAGTGATATGAAGCGTTATCAATTATAACAACAGCATTTTTAGGAAGGTTCGGAATCAGTTTTTCTTATGCCCACTTTTCGAAGATCGTAGAATTCATTTACCCATGGTAATCTCCAGTAGTTGAATTGGCTTCATATAGTAAGTTTGAATTCGGTAAAAAAAAAAAAACCATTTCTTCATCCATACACCTTTGTGTGCGGATGAAGAAATTTCCGGTTTGTAGTACCGCACATTCTTCTTTAGACTGCCAACATTTTCCATAAGTTAAATTACTATCAATCCAAGTTTCATCTTGATACACAATCAGTCTTTTCTCCTCCCTGAAACGTCTTATTGCTCTCAAATACTGCGTTCAAGATAAAACAATGTCACTTCGCTCCATGATAAGTTTCCTTTTATTCTGGGACTTTTTGAAACAAAATACGATTTTATGAAGTATTTTCTTTAAGGTTTCTCTTTTCCAAGGAAAATTAATTTTTTCTTTAAGCGCAGGAATCAATTTCGGAACAGTTAGCACTCTTTTCTCGAACACGTAAAATTCGTGAATGATTCTTCTTTACTCTGGCACTTTTTTTTTTTAGGAGATTTAAATTTTGGCTTACCTTCACCTTTTGATTCCCTACGAATTCTTTTAACAGTCGACCTCGATACCCCCGCAATTGCACTTGCACGTTTTATGACTTGAGAAAGGGGAACAAGGAGACGGTCTTCTGACGATTCTTTTTCGCAGAATGTCAGCATATTATTCAATATTCTTTTGCAAGAGCTACTGAAACGTTTAACAACAGAACTTGTTGACTGTACCGAATCCATCATATAAATTAATAATAAAAAATAATGCAAAAAAGCGACAACAAAAATCAAGCTAGTACTAGTACAGCGACAGACAAGAAAGCATGTGATTTCACATGTTGGTCACCAATTCGTACATCCTTCATTTCTTTCTCCCTTTCAGCATGAATCGACTATTCTTGGCAAAATGCCAAGGAGAGATCTACAAACAGTGGGCAAACTATAAATACGTTAACCACTCGGCAAACAAGGCTGACTTTAAGGTAATTAATTTTTCTCGAAGGAAAGTATTTAATAACGAAATCGTCTGGAAGAATTGAATCTCAGATGGAAAAATAAACATCGAAATTTATTATGGGAATAAGATGGTAGGCGTAATAAAAATAACAAAAAAACATAAAAAGTAGGTAACGATTCCAACTCATTCTGCTGTTTCACGTGTAGAATTGTGGAGACAGACCACCATGTCAGATGCAATTTCTAATACGGGAGTTTGTCTCTATAAATAATTTTTAAGAAACAAGTACAATAATGGATTTCCCATGATCAGCCCGAAGAAGATAAAAAGTAAATAAATAAATGCTCGTCGAAATCGTATTAATACTCGCCGACGGAACAGCTGCCGTATTTCCGTTTGAATACATTTTAATTGAATCGCCATTTTAATTGAATTGACCCGTGCTATTTATTTGCACTAAATCTTAATGCATCCATTGAAATCGATTTTCAGTTTCTCTAATCTTATTCCTCAAGAGATGCTGATAAAAGCTAAATAGATTTTGTTTCTTTTATGTATACTGATTGATTACAGCGAGGAAATTGGCTATGCACGAGATAACCAAAAATAATGGACAGATGTATATGGCACATATTATGATAATGAATTGTTTGCTATATCTTTTGCATTCACCAGAGAAACTTTATGGCTTTACTGTATTTGTAAGTTGATGGCTTTTTAAATCATTGTAATTCTCCTATAATGTATTGTACAAGGGAAAATGCTGCAGTTCGATAATGAAAAACAAACTATTGTCGACCTGCTTGTAATCATTATATTTTATGCAAAACGGTCCATTTTTGTCTATCTAACCAGCCAGAAACTATTTGTCTGTCTATCCGTCTGGTGTCTTAATGATTATTTAAAGTTAACTTAAAACAAGAGTAAGTAATCATTTCAAGCTGCAAATGCATTTTTTTTTTTTTTGTCTTTCTCTTCTTTCTTTTTACCTAACACGAGCAGCTAATTTCATATTATTTTCAGTTAATGCTAAATGAGTTCACATATCATCATTCATTTTTATTTTAATTATTTATTTATTTATTACTTGGGAGAAATCTACAAGTCCGCCTATATTTATGTGCTTCCAGCCTGGTTAGCCCTTTTCTTTCTTTTTTTTTTTTTTTTTTTCAGGCATATCACGTCTGTTAAGGGAGTATATATTCTCGCCGGTTTGCCTACTTACTCTTGTTTTAAGTTATTTGCAGAGAACGTTTAGTAATGGGTAGGTCATTTTACACTACCGTGTAAAATGACCTACCCATTACTAAACGTGGAGCTATGAAAATAAGATGCCAGTTTGATAAGTAAGCTTCTATGGCAAACCCGATCAAATAGGTTGAAAATGACATCTAATCCATTTGGTGTCTTGTATCCAAAGATGGATGATGAGGATCGAAAGCGAGAGAAACCTCTTGTTGGTCACTGATTAACTGAGAGGATTCCAGGTCGCGAAAGTGTGGTGTCGTTGACTTTCGCCATTATTTTCAAAAAAAAAAAAAAAAATTAATGTGAGGGTGATTATACAATAATTTGATAGCAAATTTTTATCAATGGAATGAGCTAAATAGTGATTGTAAAGACATGTAGAAAATGTAGAGGCTGTGTAGAATATTGATATTAGACCGAAGGAAAACGTTTTGGCCACATTTGAGAAGGAAGTAAATATGATCATGGAATTAACAATTTTTTTTTAATATATTCAAGGCTCTTGAATATATTAAAATACATTTCTCGCTGGTAAAATCCTGCGAGAGTATGCAGCGCGCTATTTTTTTGCATTGTAGGAGATGATTTGCCTAAATTATATATTCAAAAGAAGAAGAATGACGTGATACTAGAACGTAGGGTTTGCCTTTGAATGATATTACTATGGTTCCATTTGGGTGTGAGAGTAATGGACGAATGGAAGGAGAAAGGGTGTGCCCAATGGCATCGACGAATAGTAACAACACACGACCACTGTTTGAACCGAAGGCGAATTTTCTGCATTTATCATTTCAAAACAAGATTTGAATTTGTTGATTTTGTAGAGGTTTTCTTCCAAGTCATTTGTGATGTGACTTGTTACTTGGCCAGTCTTAGTAGATGTAGAACGAGCAAAATATTAAATAACTGCTTAGTATTTTGAATGAAATTTAGGTGCATGCATGCATTCATTCCACCTGGAATTATCTCAGGATCTGGTCACAGCAACTATCTGGACCAGATGATCAGAAACAACGATCACAACTTCGGCGGGATGCTATATCTCTGACATATCTCTCTGCAGAGGACACCCAGTTTCCAGATCATAGCATGACCTCCACAATAATCACGCATACATAAGTATACTTCAACTTCTTCCAGAAACGATTTGGTAGAGTCACTGTAAAAATTATGTGTTGGTTGAAAAGCCTTCCTGAAGGCTTACCATAATAAAGTTTTGTGCAATCTATGACCTGATGTGCAGTAGTAAAGCGTTTAGCTTTATTACTGCACCCTCGAATGGGAGAGGTTCTAGGTCTCTAAAGGATGTTTGACAGACCTAAAAGGATAACCTGCACTGCTTGTAAGAAAAGGGCGAATTATGAAACATGTTCTGCTTTGGCAACCAAATATGATATCAGCCACGATGTATCGCATCGGGGAGGAATGATACAATATTACACGAATATATATATGAGTACCTTGAGTGGGGGGGGGGAATACCACAGGTAAGGATTGGGGGAAAAGTTAATCGACCTTTATTTTCTGAAAGTGTTCGTGGTTGTTAGTTGTTTGGGCACACTTCATGCGGAAGACTGTTCCAGAGGAGGTCAGAGGCAGATGGAATAAAAAAATTAAAGGGGAATTAAGTACGGTGTCTTTGTAATCGTACTGAAAAGTGATCAAACTGGACAGTCGCTATTCTTGTTTAACAAGCCCAATTGAAAATGAAGGGATGATAGTTGCCAGTTCAGTGGAGATTGGTAGAATTGGCTTAGTTCGATAAGGTGTATGTTGCACATGGCCACCCGTTAGTAGCTCTAATGCAATGAATGGCTTACAATATCGCGTTTATCTACTACTAAGGTGGCAGGGCTTTTTCTCGCGGAAATCTGATTATAATCAGATTTTTCGGATGAATAATTATTCGTCCAAAAAAGAGACAAGCTATAGAGAGGAACATACACGCAGTACGGTCGACAGGGTGTAGCATAGAGGCAGCCTGCCTCACGGCGTGGCTTAATAAGGGCATTCGTTCAGCCATATTGCGGTAGGCGCCGTTGCTACAATGCAGAAAGAAGTTTTTCCAAGCTTAAACTGGTTAAAAATTATTTGCGAACAGTAATGGCCCAAGAAAGATTGGTTGGCCTAGCAACTTATAACTTATAACGTTATAGTTATAAAACTCTTTATAACTAGAACTTATAAAGAGTTTTATTGTGCGATATCCCAGTAGAGCAAACATTTAATTAATATTATTATGCGATTGTTTTTCATTAATGTTTCTCTTGTAATAAAAACAAAATAGCAATTGAAGATTCTCTTATAATTTTGTCTTATAATCCATCAGGGGCGATATTTAATTGTTTGTCTCAGGGCGCGATCTAATCTTGCGACAGCCACGCATACACGTAATTAACAAATAAAACATTCTAGCCTTATAGCCTTAGCTGCTTCGGCCATAATTCCAGTCAAACAAACAAACCAAGTGCATTGCTCCTGTCTAATCAAAGCTGTAATTTCAACTTTGAATCGCTAGGCAATTGATCAAAACGAGGCCGAGGGACCATAAATGGTTCTGAGACCTCTTTTTTTACCCCCCCCCCTTTCAGGATCAAACGTCAGTATATCTCTTTGTTCATTTTTAAGTACATTAGATGCAGACCACGACTTTATAATCGTTATATTTCCATTTAAAACTATCCCATAATGCAGTGGTCACCAAAGTGGTCGGTATCGATCCCCAGGGGTCGATATAACATTGTTAGGGGGGTCGATTCGGGCTCAGGGGTCGATAGAAAAATATATATAAGTCATCATTGTACGGGTAATATTTAATTCGGTTAGCTTGAATTATCTTCATCCTGAATGACAACGCAATTAAGAGTGAATCGTGGGAACAGGTGACATGAATAGGACCTGTAAGATGGAGCAAGGTCATGAAAATAGTTACGGAGGCCAATCAAGTAGGCCAAAATGACGTATTTACCAATAAACGGATGTCAGTGGTTCCCGCCCGGCCGGCGCGGGGTGAGCGAGATTGCAACACGTGCGCGGTTGCTTATTTACTTATACTTACACGTATACGATCCCAGTCTCATTTTTGCGCATCGACATACAACTGAACGTTAATGTTCTAAAATTCATCAGCATACATATTATAATTCAATCGTTATTCATTCACGAACTAAACTTCTCTACGTTAAAGAGTTGAGCAGGGCTGGTAGTTTTGTACATCCTATAGAAATACGTGAGTAGGTATATTATCTAGACTTATTACTTTTGCTTACTGACTTCAATTGTAATTATTTTGTTACAACCCCAGTAACCACAATGCCAGTTTCAGATTCTAAAAAGAAATGCAGACAATATTCTAACGAATATTGTCTGCATGTAAGCCAATAAAATAATATATATACAGTACTATATTATACATACAGTAAACACTGTAACTATAAAATAAACGATCTAAAAACTCACATAAGCGTCTTTTTTTGCTTGTCCTATTATAATTACGTAATAGTAAAATAGAGGGGGGGTCGATAAAAAGTCAAGAAACTCTTGAAGAGGTCGACAGTCAAAGAAGTTTGGCGACCCCTGCCATAATACATTAAAATAATGCTATAATATCACGCAACCCATGCCGAAGGTCTTACATTCGATGGGAGTTCTGAGGATGTCCTTTATGGAGGTTTTTGGTTTCTTAGTGCAAACAATTGCTTGCCTTAGTGTAAACTAAGAATATTTTATGACTTTTAAGGTTCTCCCTATAAAATAAGATAATTTAATATTTGAGTGAGCTTTCTCTCTGCCAGTTTATAACAATGTTTTTTTTTTTAAATTTTTATAATATTTATTTTTTGTTGTTTTATAACAAAGCTTTTTATTTTTATACCATTCACTTAGGCTAGGTAAGATTTCGTAGTCTCCCTACGAAAACTTCTGATTGTATTTTTAAGGTATTACTTTTTCCCATACTTAATCATATGTATGTAGTAGTTGTTTTTTTTTTCTTTTCTTCTTAGTTACTTATATTACAGTCCAACAATCAATAGCAGAATATTACTGTTTTAATGCCTACTTTCTGAGTCAATAATAATTCGAACTTCATATATTCAACATTTGATAAATTCGGCTTTTTCTAGAATGAAAAACAAATATTCAAAATTATTCGAATTTGGAATTAACATTTGTTATGACCGATAGATGGCAGCAATGAGTTATTGCATATTAATACTGCTATCATCAATTATTAATTTTATTCAGATCCATATTGGAAATCTCTTACACGATTTTTTTTTCTTTTTTGGGGAGGAAGACAAAATTAACAGTATCTAAAAATATTTTCTGTACTTCTGAAATATACTGGTCACGTAGTTTTCAAAAAGATGAAGATGTATTGGAAAAGGTCCGGAGATGATTGATTAAGGTGGTCTCTGAAATGTTGAGTTCGAAGACAGATTGAGAAAATGCAATTTGCAGAAATTTGTGAATAGGAGGAGAAGGAGGGGGGGGATATAATCGAGACATATAAGCTGTTAAGAAGTTATTACCAGATTAATGAGGGGGACGTTTTGCATAGAATGGGTAAAAACAGGGAGAGAATAAGGGTCATCCCTGAAAGCTGGATAAGGAGGGTGTGAGAAAGATGAGCAGCAAGTTATTTTGCGCGTAAAGGTAGTGAGTGATTAGAATTCATGCCAGAGAATGTGGTGAGCGCGGAGACAGTGAACATATTTAAGGCATTGTATGATAAATTTTGTGTGTGTGTGTGTGTGTGTGTGTGTGTGTGTGTGTGTGTGTGTGTGTGTGTGTGTGTGTGTGTGTGACCTCCCATGATGAGGCTTTTGACTCCATAGAGATTTTTTAACATTTTTTATGTCTCAGATAAATTACATACATACTCTTCTTCTTCTTCTTTTCCATCTAAGACGGGTTGAGTTGTCCCTTGAGCAGAATCTTCCAGTCTTCTCTATTCCTTGCTGTTCGAAAAAGTTCCTTATATGTACTGCATCCCGAAATGTTCTTTATTAATTTCAGCCAGGTAATTCTTAGTCTTCCGAGTCTTCCTTTTTCAGTTGGCAAAGTATTGATTTGGACGTTAGGAAATCTGTCTGCGTCCATAGTGGCCAAACCATCACAGTTGTTGTGTTCTAATTTTTTCTATTATTGTCTTTTTATACAATAGTTCTTGTCTGACTGTGCTGTTTGTTTTCTTTTCTATCCAACTTGTTCTATGTATTTTTCTTAAGCATTTCACTTCAAATGTCAGCAGTTTTTTTCTACTCTCTTTTCTTAACTGTTCACGCTTCTGCTCCATAGATGACTGTTGGTATAATTATTGCTTCATATAATTTTATTTTGGCTTGCTTAGATATCTTGTTTGTTTTCCAGATTTTCTGTAATTTTCCCATGGTGGTCCATCCTGTCGCTATTCTGTGTTTGATTGTTTCGAGTTCATCTATTGTTTCTGTTAGTTTTGATCCAGGATATATGAAGTTATCTACTTATTCTATTTGTTCTCCATTTAGAGTGGCTGAGATAGTAGTTCTGTTCCTGTCTATTTTCATCACCTTTGTATATTTATTGTCGTGTCATATGTTTTACAGGTTTCGTTTAGCTTGTTTATCAACCTTTGTGGTTCATTTTGGGTTCTTGCAATAAGGAAGAGTTCATCCGCATATCTGATATTATTTATGTTTAAACCATTGACATTGATTCCGGGCTCATTGTCTATTGCATTCTTTACAGCTTCATCTAGATATATGTTGAATAGGCATTGGGATAATGGGCATCCTCGCATTACTCCTTTTTGGATCTCTATGAGTTCTGTTGTGAGTGTGTCCTTTTTAATTATTGCATTTGTCTTAGAGTAATATTTTATCAGAAACTGTATTACATATTTATCTGTTGCTTTTTCTAGTAGAACTTTAAGTAGGATTTCTCCATTGATGCTATCGAAAGCTTGTTTAAAGTCCACAAAACCACAATATAGTTCTTTATGGTCTTCCCAGCTGAGCTCTGCTAGTTGGTGCAATGTGAAAATCTGGTTTAATGTTGAATAGTTCCTCAGAAACTAGCATGTTGTATGCTTATCTAATGCCTATATAATTCTTACGAATATTTCATAGGTGTGGGAGAGTAAATTGATTGGTCTGTAATTTCTGCAGTCTCTTTTGTCTTCTTTCTTGTATATTGGGATTATTTTTTCAGTTCTCCAGTCATCTGGGATCTTTCCTGTTTGTAGTATTCTATTGAATTGGGTTGTTAAATATTCTATTGATGTGCTGTCTCCATATGACCACAGTTCAATAGGGATAATATCAATGCCTGGTGCTTTATTGTTTTTCATCTATTTTGTTGCATATCTAACTTGTAAAATTTTTGGCTGGTCGTTATTTTCTTCTGTTGTTGGCATTGTAGTTTTGTTTCCTTGGTAAAAGATAGTCTTAAAATGTTTTGACCAGATTTTTCTTATATCTTCAATATTCCCAGTTTCAGTCATCTTATTGCTTATCATTGTTACTGCTTTTGCTGAGAATTCCTTTGTAATTTCTCTTATAGTGTCATAGAAGACATTTAGGTTGTTTTGTTGGTATACATCTTGGCATTTCTTAGCGATTTCTTCTAACCTTTTTTTTCTTATTTGGCTTTTTCTTTTTCTTTGTTTTTTTGCACAGTCAACTTTATTTTTAGTCCTCTGTATTTTTCTCTATTCTCTTCATTGTTTTGTTGATTTCCAAGTATCTTGGCCTCTCATTTTTCTTCTATTGTAGTTTGGATTTCTTGGGTTATCCACCGTTTGTTTATTTTGGGTTTGATACCTAGAGTGTCTTTTGCAATTGATAACGCTGTTTTTTTCCTTTTTCCCAGTATTTTCCGCTGTTCTGGAAGATGGAGGGTTTTAATTTCAAGCACATCTGTTCTAAAAATAGACTTCTGCTTGAGCTATCTTTTAGTTTTGATAGGTTGATGTTTTTTTTTTCTTTTCTGATATTGTTCTTTATCATTTATATGGCAGTTAATATTTCGTGATCAGTGTCGAAATCAAAGCTTCTTAATGTTTGTACATGATTTACTGATCTTTTCCATTGTTTGTTTATGATGATATATAGTCTATGCGGTTCTTTATATTATCATCTGGGAATGTCCATGTATATTTATTATTAGGACGTTGATAGAAAAATGTGTTTGTAATCATTAGATCGTTTGCTTTACAGAAGTGGAGTAATTGTTCTTCTCTGTCGTTCAGTTCTCCATAACCACATTTCTCCATCACATCTGTTTTGTCTGCTGTGAACTGTCCTATTTTAGCATTAAAATCTCCCATCACTATCACGAGTTCTCTATTTTTGGAAGTATCTATTTCCTGTTGTAGTTCTTCATAGAAATTTTCTATTTCTTCCTCTGAATGGTTACTGCCTGGTACATATATTTGGGTTATTTTAATTGTTTGACCTTTTTCTTTTGCTTGACATTTGACTATTCTAGGAGACACTGGTCGCATTTCAATAATGCAACTCCTTCTCTGTGTATGTTATCTTTTCTTCCTGAGAAGTATAGTCTTCCTTCTGGTAAATCCATGAATCCATCTCCGCACCAGTATGTCTTTGATAAACCCAAAAATACTCCATTTCAGTCTTTTTAAATTTTCCTGGACTAATTGCAATTTTCCAGGTCGGTATAATGATCTTATACCGACCTGGTGGCTACGTTTTTCACATCCTTTGCTGACCAGATTGCTGATTTCTCACCTACTCTATGTGGTCTTCGAGTAGGCGCGTCGGCTGTCCCCTACGCAGTAGCACTATCTCTGTTCGTAGACTTTCTCCTGCTCATGAAAGTTACTGGCATAATAATGTAGCCAGCTTACCATGCCTCTGCTACATCCTTTGGTCCACGACTCTCTTTATTCAGAGCAACCCATTTGGTTTTCTCCCTTCACCACCCGGGGGAGGTGCCTGGTAGGAGTGTGGTCTCCCCCAAGACATATATACAACAATAATAATAATTTATGTATATATAATATTTATAATACATTACATGAACACTTTTCTTCTTCTTCTTCTCTCTTCCATCATCTATGCGGATGATGATGAGACCGAATGAACTTTTTCCACTTTTGTCTGTCCCGGGAGAGTTCGGACTCTCCCGGGACAGACAAAAGTGGAAAAAGTTCAGTCCAGTTTGGTGTCGCTTGTTGTGATTTGGTTTTCAGGTCCTCTTTTATTTTGTCTATCCATCTAATTCTGGGCCGTCCTTTGGATCTTTTACCTTCCATCGTTGTATTCAGGGCTTTAGATGGTAGTCTTTCTGTTCCCATTCTGGTCACATGGCCAAACCATCGCAGTCTTCTTTCTTGGATTATGTCTATTATTGTTATTTCTTGTTTTAGTCGTTTCCTTATGTCTGCGTTTCTTAGTCGATCCAGCAGAGATACTCTAAGTAATCTTCTTAGCCAACCCACTTCAGTAACTAATAATTTTTTCTCTTCAGCCTTTGAGATTCCAGCATTCACTTCCATAGAGGAGTATTGGGAGGACCATTGTTTCATAGTGTTTCATGAAAACAGCAGATACTTGCGCGTACATAATATTCTTTAAATAATAATAATAATCATTGTTTACAACGTATATTATTATAATATTAACAATTATGATTATTAGTTTTTTTTTGCATTTTTATACTCTATATATCAATAACAATAAATATAATTTCTCTACATAATAATTTTTTTAATAATAATTTTTTTCTATTATCATCATACAGAGTATTTACATATGACAATTAAGACATATTACATATTCTGCTCTGTACAAAATTCTGTACGCAGTTTAAGTACCTTATTTCTTTTAATATTATTTGCTTTGAATATAAATACACTTTTTTTTTCATATCAGTATCATCATTTATTATTATACACGGTAATGAACACATTACAATAATTTGCAGTCTGTGATTATGAGGATTAGTTGAATGAGGCGGGCTAATCCCACCTACTTCGAAGCTAGGGTTAGCTTTTATGAAGAGAGTGGGATTAGCCTTCACTATTTATGTTGTTTGGTACTGTTTATGGATGGAATGTAGGCGTTGGATGCTGGTGATTTGTGATGTGTATATAAGTGTTAATGCTATATTAACTGTGTTGATGTAGTTTCCAGAGTTCGTGTTTCAATGTTCTGTAGTTGTCTATGTCTATGTCAAGAATTTTAAATTTCTTGGTAAGTTGTTGAGTAGCGTGGGTATCAGGTGTGATCTCACAAAGGAACCATATGAGTTGTTGAAGTCGTGTTATGCGATATGTGTGTGTCTCTGTTGTTACGATAAGTGACGTTGAAGTAATTCCTTAGTAACGTTATGTAGTGTTTCAGATTTTTAATGCTCAGGATTCTGTGTATCTCCATAAGTGGTTCGGATATTGGCTGTTTATAAGGTCTCCAAATCACTGTTGACACAATTTTCCTATGTAATATTTCTAATTTTGTTAGGTGGCAGTTTGATGTGTTTGCGTAGACCAGTGATTTTCAATCGTTTTCATAATATGGCACACCTAGACTAATTATTAAAATTCTGCGGTACACTAAAAATATATTCTTTTAATTTTTTTGATGATCTTGCAAAAAATAGGCATAATTTTGATTGATTTACGCACACAAGATATTAATAATAGTAATTACTTATCCTTTTTGCTCCAAAATTTTTTTAACTATATTTTTGATATTTTGAGTAAGAAAAACAATACTCAAAAATATTTAAAAAAATTTTTATTGATTTTTTCAAATGAATATTAAATGTATTAAATAATCTTGCAGTTAATTTTAATGAGGTATCTGAGCTTGATGTTGTTTCAGAATGTCTTTTGTGCGAGGTCGAATTTTAGATAGGCATACTCTTAAATCATCTTCCAAGGCTTCCAGGCGCAATCTATATTTGTTCTTAATAATATTCATTGCGGAAAAGCTTGTTTCGCACAAATATGACGTGGAGAATGGAAGAAGTACTTTTATTGCTTTTTTTTTTTTGGTAATATTGGAAAATTCACTTCTTAGAGATAACTAAAACAAAGTAGTATCTATTGTTAAATGTTTTAGTTTTAAACCTCTGTCATTTCTTATATCTGTCCTCTTTTGTAATCTTTAAATTTCCCAATTTACACGCGCTTAAGACAAACGGATCTCTTATCCAATCGAAGGATGATATGTGAAGTAAGGGAAAATATTTTTCCATATTTGTATTTAGTAATCTTAAGTTTTGTAAAATTAGATCAATTAGATTTTCATTCAGTTTGCACTTTTTCGTTAGTTCAAACATATTTACTACATTTTCTTTTCTGATTCTTTCTTCCCAAAGCATTAGTTTTTCCTTGAATGCGTTAATTTTGTCAGTGGAAGTAAGAATGTTTTCACACTCTCCCTGCATACTTTTATTAAGTGTATTTAAAGATTGAAGTAAATCAGCAAGAAATGCAACCTTATTGCACCAAAGCTCGTCGCTAAGAAAATCTGATACCTCAGATTGTTGAGTTGTCAAAAAAAATTGAATTTCCTCTTTTAGTTCATAAAATCTTGATAAAATTCGTCCACCACATAACCATCTCACTTCTGTATGTATTAATAACTGCGTGTAAGAAGCTTCCATCGAGGAGCATAGTACTGCAAACAATCTCGATTGTAACGGCCTGGCTTTTATATAATTATTTTTTATAATATATAAAAAAGTACTCGTCTAGTACTTTTTTAAGCTCAGGTACCAATGATTTTGACGCTGGCACTTCTCTGTGGAGAAAACAATGTTTAAATATAATTCGAGGATTCTTATTTTGAGCCAGTGTAACAAATCCTTTTACATTTCCTGACATCGAGCGGACACCATCCGTGCAAACACTGATGCAAGAATCCCAAGACAAGTTATGCAATTAAAGTAATTATCAACAGCATCAAAAATATATTCTACCTTTGTTGTTTCCGGAAGTGGTCGACAAAATAAAAACTGTTCTATAATATCTTCCTTATAAATAAATCTAACGAAGGCTAGAAGTTGAGCCTTCAGCCTTCAGTTACATCAGTTGATTCGCCCAACTGAATAGCAAACATATCTGCTTCTTTAATGTGAGATACCACTTGCAACTCGACATCTTTGGACAAATCCTGAATACGTCGATAAATGGTGTTATCTGACGTATCACCTATCTAGGAATTTTTAAAATCTCCTATTCATATTCCTCGCCAAAAATGATATTAACAATTTTACAGCATGCTGGCAGAATTACAGATTCTGCAATTGTGTAAGATTTCATTTTTTAGCAACAATTTCTGCGATTGCGTAATTGGCTTCAGACACAGTTACAAATTTAGTCCATCTATTAGCTTGAATAGTTTTATCCGGTACAAGTCTTTTAAAATATTCAGCCGGTTTTTCGCTCAAGTGAGAATGTTTAGATTGCAAATGTCTTTTTAATTTACTTGGAACCATAGCGTTGTTTGCTAATTCTTTGCTACAAACTAAAGAAAATAAAGGAAATAAAGCGAAATGACAAATAATTTTTGTCGTAATGGCAAACGTTAGTTTTTAATTTAGTTTTAGAAGAACCAGTACTAGATATGGTATCAGCTGCTGATGTGCTGGGCAAAACTAGCTTCACTTTCTTCATTGTCTTCAAATTTTCTTTTTTTTTTTTTTATTACAAATTTATCCATGTTACAGGAATCCTATTGAATAAAATTAACTGAATAAAAAAATAATAATAATAAAAAATAAAAGAACACTTACCAGCGTTACCTTAAAAATAAAAGAATTAAATGAAGTTATTTGTGAACACACTTATCAAAAGATTAAAGCTAATTAAACACACAATTTTAAATCGATCACCAACCGTAAGTTTCGTAAAATATAAATAAGGTAGCTTCAGGTGCGGATGGAAGATTAGACACTAATAAATAAATACGCAAATTACGACATTATTTCTTTCAATTAATTTGTTTTCACAAATCTCGGGGCACACCGGTTGAAAATCGCTGGATAAAAACAGTTATACGGTACCTGAGTAGAGATTTGCAATATTGAATATTTGAATATAACAGAAACCATGCCTATTCAACTAAAAAACCTGGTATTTCCTTGCCCGACTCTATCGACGGTGCAAGACGTGCATTTACACTGGGCGACAAGTTTTTTTGGGGCGGAAAAGTTGGCATTAACTATACAAAAAATAAAGGAGAAGGGGCGGCAAAATATGCTACTGCAAGGGGCGGCCAAATTCCTAGGGGAGGTCCTGCTTGCCGTAAAAAGCACATGACACTGACGGCCCTACCTGTCCATATATAATATTTTCTGTGTACGAGATTTTCATAAACAAAAGTCAAAATCAGATAAAATATATTTTAAAAAATTCAATGGATAATATTCAAGAAGAAAAACTAAAAAAAAAAAAAAAAAAAAATTAATTTCTTTTACTACAATAGGGAATACCCGAGGCCGTTTAAGCCCATCTAACTTTTCGATCCTAGGGACAGTCATTAGAAAAGAAAATTAATAGTTCCATAAATGTCATAAGCTTTTCTATAGAGTACGGACTGCGCGATTTGAGTGTTGATATTACGGCCACTTTAGTTTTCAAATGGTTTTCCTTTATTAGTGTGCATACACTAGCATGCATTTCCTCGATTTAACAGGAACTCTGGAATATCATCCAACCCCCCCCCCCCTAAAAGAAGAATATCTGATGGTTGTATACTTTCTATCATGATATATGACATGCTCTGATCTAACAAATGAAATTAGTCTTGCTGGGACGAATTCCTTTATTTTCCATTTCACTCAAAATTCCCGACTATTATCAATGCTAGTGTACGCCAAAGTCTCTTTACTTTCATCTGTACGCTTACATTAATGATCATCCACGCACATTAACACGTTTCTTTTATTCATTTAAAACCGAGAGCCTCCGTAGCTCAGCCAGTATAGATAGATGAAGCTCTTTGGTCGAAAGACCTGGGTTCGATTCCAGTCTATGACGTGAGGAATCTTTATCTGGTCATCTTTCGTCGAAAGATGAGTTAGCCGGTTTCATACATTGGTAGATTTTTTTTCACCCGGAAACTCAGGTTTTTGTCCCTCAGAACAGGCAAACCGGCTACACATAGGGATTTACGTCATAAAAATATATATACTTAATCCCTCATTAGGTGGGCTCAACCCCCCCCCCCACCAAAGGACGGGGGGAGAAAGGGGAACCCCATTCGAATAAATAAATTCAAAGCCGTTTTAGACTCAAGTTTCGAGATATTTTCTAACCAATGCCTTAACCATTGGTTAGAAAAGATTCTTGTCGTTCTCATCTCAAGTGGAGTGACGATAATCCAGTGAATTTTAATGCTACCAAAACAGATTGTTGAAAAATGTAACGTCCAGTGAAAGTGGGTTTTCTATAAACTGTTTGGTAAATTACCTGATGGTGAGCGGATGTCTAACATTCTTCAACAATCCACACATCATCCTTCTCAAAAGACAGGAATCATAAAGACAGGAATTTATTTATTCCTTCAATACATCGATTGGAACTCGATGTATTGAAGGAATCAATACGTCGGGTTCCAATCCCATAGAGCGACTTTTATTCCTATTAATAAACTCTCAACGTATTCCCCCTCTTCTTTAGATAAACTCTCTCGTATGTCTCTTCCAGATGTATACCAAGTTCCGACTGCCAGCGTTCCTACTTCGGACAAACTAGACGCTCGATAGAAAAAAGAATACAAGAACATCAATCATATATTTTCCACAAAAAATCTGATAAGTTTGGATTAGCTCAACACGGAATAGAGGCAGACCACAACATCCTTTGGTCTGAAATACGCCCTCTGCATGGATGTACAAATTTGAACTCCTATTTAAGGAGAGTGCAGAGGCCATGCTTCACCAGCCTAACTTGAATCGGAATGGCTGCCTATCCTTATAAATATGGAAATGTTTGATGTGAATAACTCATCACTAAAGTTTTTGATTCTTATTAAGACCAAAAGCGATATTTTATAAAAACATAAGGTATTAAGAAACCAACTAGATATACTACGTCTATCTGATGATCTGTTAAGTATGATATAAGTTATATATATATATATATAATGTGTGTGTGTGTGTGTGTGTGTGTGTGTGTGTGTGTGTGTGTGTGTGTGTGTGTGTGTGTGTGTGTGTGTGTGTGTGTGTGTGTGTGTGTGTGTGTGTGTGTGTGTGTGTGTGTGTGTGTGTTTTAAAGAATTGAATGACTAGAACCGAGATTTAAGTAAAAAGGTTTTAATATAAAAACATGACTAGTTCCGGCTTGTAACTGCCTTCATGACATTAAAAAAGAAAGAAAAAAGAAAAAACACTAAAACACTGAAGCTTAAATAAGCTATAAACATCATAGAGAGTCTCTATATATAATTGACATTAAATCGTTGCGGTTGTATTTAAAGCTGTTCTTTCGTTAGTTGTATTGTTGGGAGAGTGCGTGCTAGGATTAGGATTATTTAGATAGGGAGATTTAGATTAGGAGAAGTAGTATTAGCCGAGAAAAGTATTTGTCGGCTAATCCTAATGATGAAAGCCAAAGTCACAAAGCCTGCTGGGAAATATCTACTAACATCTTCCGTTGCAATGATGAACTAGAGAGAAAAATCGTGGAATCTAGGGAAATCATCTTCAATCCTGTTCATCTAAATAATAACTTAATAATGCACTGGCTCGCTGTCTCTTGTAAGTAATGTCCCTCATGTGTTCTTCCATAAGCAATTCAAGAGATTTGTCTGTCTGCCCAAAATAAGGAATATCACAATCACACAATATTTTATATACATCAGGGTATTTGAGATGATGATGACAAGGTTTCGGGTAGCTTATTAAGAAACAGCTCTTTGGAAGTGGAGTGAACAAGGTTCTGATATTGTATTTTCTTAGAACTTTTGCTAATTTATGTGAAACTGTACTTATGTAAGGAATAGATATATTGCCTTTGAATCTATTTGTTTCTTTTTCTATTTGAATCTTGTGTGTGTGTGTGTGTGTGTGTGTGTGTATACACACACACACACACACATATATATATATATATATACGAGATGCAATTTATTTTACACTGTTGTGATTAACCTTTTTTCAGTGAAAGCATACCGCTATTGGCGATTTAACATCACGAGGCTCGTTCTATTTCGAATAAATCAATTACTTGCATTCTTTCTTGTAACAACTGACGTTTTTTGAAGCCACCACTGACGATGGTCTGTTAATTTCAGACTGAAATATATGGCAGTATATTTAATAAATAATACTTTTAACTTATGTTTTCGTGTATATATTGTATAGAACTAGGTACAAGTTTCTCTAAAAACAAGAATATAATGGAGGAATTTGGGGTTGCAGGCCTTTGTCTATCAGTGGACATAAAATGGCTGATGAAGAAGGAGAGGTCTCCCTAAACCAATACTTTTGAACCTTAATCTATTTTTAATCATAAATTACTTTCTTATCAGGATTATTATAATTAAATCAGGATTAGTTGAACTTAAGTTTTTGTATTCTTATTCATTTTAATTCAAAAATCAGAAAATGTATCAATGCGTAAAATGAATAATCATTCCGCTAACGCCTTTTAATCCCAAAGGGAACAAATAGCGCTCTTTTAGGCTTACTTTTTCGAAGATCGCTGGGGCAGTCGGTTTTTACTCTAAGCCGATTGAGCTCAAGGCTATCAGTGATATTTAATACGCATCGGGGGGAGAGTATGGAAGATAACTACCACTATAATTGTTGTCCTAAATCCTAACACACATCCAGTGTGAGTTCTACGGGCGATTATTTTGAGTTGGGTGATTAAAAACCATTTTTCGTATGGGAACTCTATTGCCCATGCGAAAGATTGACTGACTCGGGAATTTGGTAAACAAAATTAAAAAGAATATAACTATATAATACATATAAATAAATAAATAAATATGTATTTATTTATGTATGTGTATCTTACATTTTTCTGTATATTCTCTCAGAGCACGTGTCCTGAAATACAGAGAAAATTTTATGAAAGAGAATGGGGAAGATTTTGGTAAGAATATCGAAATTAAGTATCAGGAAAAAGGTTCTGAAAGCTATTTGCATCTTATTACAAAAAGAGGAAGGAGTTCTCTAAATGGAATCAGAGATGATAAAGGCGACATGAAGACTGAAGACAAAAA
The DNA here is from genome assembly GCF_054136105.1 of Typopeltis vanoorti. Taxonomy (NCBI): domain Eukaryota; kingdom Metazoa; phylum Arthropoda; class Arachnida; order Uropygi; family Thelyphonidae; genus Typopeltis; species Typopeltis vanoorti. The sequence goes on along the minus strand of NC_143549.1, from coordinate 164,011,347 downwards.
TATTCTAGATATCTATAGTAATATATCTTGTTCTATCACATCTTGTTGCAGTTAACAAAAACTGTTAACTGCAACAAGATGTGATAGAACAGTCATAGAAGACATTCAGGAAGAAGAGTGGCGAATGCGTCCCTATTCACATTTTAGACATTATTATTTTGAATTTTTTGTCTCTTTCTTATGATATACTTTTAAACCTTTAGAGCCAACAATATATGGGCGATTCGAACTTTTATTACATAGTTTTCTGAAAGATGGAAGTAAAGGTCTTGTTATCGTTGAGCATCTTTAAATGAATAATAATAATAACAAATCTACTCTTAGTATTATGCACTGACTAAAGTTGACATTTCATATTGTCTGATCATTGCTGCTTGTTTACTCTAACAGAATAGTATTGCTTAGTTCAAATTTGAATCTTCAAGTACTTTCATTATGACTCGAATTACTATACAATAACTAGTGTCTATTTACGTAAATGAATAAATAGATTCTGACATTGAAATTGCTGCAATGATCTGCTAATTATCAGCTAATTATATCCAATCGTTTATTTGTTGTTATGGAAATTTCGTCAGTACAAAAATTAATTAATGTTATAATATAGCGAACTGTTTACACACATTTAAAAATATTATAAATGCTAAGATATTATATCATTTCTGTCTAGATATTGGAAAGCAAATCTTTAAAAAAATCTGAGTATCAGAAAGCAGAAAACCGTTAGAGAAGAAAGTGAAAGGAAATTATTTTAATTGCTGACAATGTTTTGGAGAAAATAAATGAAATTCCGAGAGAGTGGGGAAGGGAGGAAAATACCAGTGCTATAGTTTTAGATGAATGTAGCAAAAATACGCCACTGATAAAATCGAATGTGAATTTACCTTTTACTTCCGTGCAAACCATAACCGATGAATTTCAAGAAAAACTGGAAGATAAAATTTCCATTAAACAGATTCTGTCGGTTCAGGCATATGGCCAAGTAATTTGAATATTAAACCAAGGGACGATCTTCTTGAAAATTATCCTCCTGAAGTAAGAAATTTTAACTTTACAAAAGACTGTACAGGTAGAAAGTTTTCGGAAACTTTTTACACGCCAATTCTACCAAATTATGACAAAAGTATTACGTCCTGGTTACTTTATTCTACCTCCAAGGATTCTGTAATATTGCCAAAACTCTTGAGAAGGAAAAAATCAATTGAAGAATGAGAATGGATGTAAAGATTGGCAGTATTTATCATATCTAAAAAGTTCTCGACCTCGACCATAGATGGCAACACTATCGGCAAGATTGCTTTTTCTAAGTTGGCAGATCTGTCGTAAGCATCCATGTGAAATTGCAAGTCATTTTATCAAGTAGTTTGCTTTATACAGCTGAAGCAAAAGTGTTGTCTGTATCCCTTGAAATGGATAAAATTGAGTATCGTGCGATTATAAAATTCTTTGTAAAAGAAGGTTTAACGCCAAACGAAATTCATTCGAAGGTCATAAAAGTTTATGGGCACTCTTCTCCTTCGTTTTCGACAATTAAGAAATGGGCTGCCGAGTTTAAACGTGGCCGTACCAGACTTGAATATGATCCACGTGAAAGACGTGGATCATCTCCAAAAAGTCCATATTTTGCATGAAGAATTGCAAATGAAAAAGCTTTGCACAAGATGGGTGCCGCGCTTGATCACAGCAGATCAAACACGCACTCGCAATGAAATCTCTTAACAGCGCATCTGCCCAAAAAGGTATTTTGGGAATGGGAAAATTAAGGGATGTGCACTATGAATTGTTGAAACATCCACCCTATTCCCCAGATTTGGCTCCCTCTGTCTTCTATCTCTTCCCAAAACTAACTTGGAGCGTTTTAAGAAGAATAAAAGTGATTTTGTGCGTCGATTTATTACTATGGATGAGACTTGGATTCGCCATTACACACCACAATCCAAACAGCATTCAAAACAGTGGACAGAAACCGGTTGTTCAGCGCCAAAGAAGACAAAGTCGGTTCCATCAGCAAGAAAGGTCATGGCATTGGTGTTTTTTTTTTTAGGATGCTAAAGGCATTTTATTTATTAATTATCTTGAAAAGGGTAAAGCAATAACCGTGTAATATTATTCCGATCTTTTAACCAGATTTTTTTAACGAAAAAATTCGTGAGAAAAAAAAATACCCCGCTTGAAGAAGAAAAAAAATCGTCTTTCTTTAGGACAATGCACCTGCCCACAAAGATATTTTGGGAAAGGGAAAATTAAGGGATGTCCACTATGAATTGTTGAAACATCCACCCTATTCAGCAGATTTGGCTCCCTCTGTCTTCTATCTCTTCCCAAAACTAAAACTCTTCCTCGTTGGTCAGCGTTTTTCTTCGAAACAAAAGGTGATTGCAGCTGTAAAGGGATATTTTGCAGATCTTACTGAGAACCACTACAAGGACGGGATAATGACGCTGGAATAAATGTATTAGTCTGAAGGAAGATTATGTTGAAAAATAAAAATAATTTTGAAATTATAAACTCCTTTTTTCATTGTTAGGCCGAGAACTTTTTAGATCACCCTCGTATATTCTCAATATACACGAGTGAAGTAAAATGCACATTGACAATACGTATTCAAAACGGAAATATTTAAATATAAATAAGAATCCATTCTGAAGAACAGAAACCGTATGAAAATGAGAAAAATAATATTGCTGTGCTGTTGTTTAACGCATAAATATACATGATTCAGTTGTTTGCGAAGCAATGTCTAACGTTCAGAGGATCATAGAAGAAACTTTATGAGCGTAAGAATCGGAATAGTAGAATATCTATTTAGAATACAAGCCTCTACACAAAATAATATTACACATAACTAGTTTTTGGCTTCTAAAAACTAAACCTAATAACCACAAACAAAATAACAAAACCTGAAAGACACAATACGCACTTGTTGACGAGTATAAACAATATCGTCCGGATTCTCAATTTCGAAACACTTGGAGATGAGTCTGTAAGCAAGATAGAATGAGAGGTTGAATGATACAAATATCTACGTTCTGATGTTATCTCTCTTTCGATTAAAATCTTCAGCCAATGGTGTGAAAGAATCATTGAATTAGTTTTCACTACTTTATCTACGAAAAATTAGCATAACTGTAGTAAAGCAGGTTCTGTTAAAAGTGTAAAGAGAGAAATTTTGAATGGCACTCAAAAACGTGTTCTATCATTCTTTCAGTTTCTTCCCAAGTTAGTCAATCTTTGTCACAGCAAATAAGGTTTCGATGTCCAGTTAGGGTTTATGAGTAGGAGATTGCAGCAGTTGTTTATCATTTTCCCCATACCTGAAGTTTTTAAATCGTCGTCGCCTAACAATAACGCCTAAGGCCGGCTACCCACTGATTTCCAAAAATAAAAAAAAAAGTTAGCTTGGCTGAAAAGTTCAATCCTATCCCTTTAGGGGGGGGGGAATGCGTTTGAGGATTTATTTGGATATTATTTTCTTTTAAAAAAGTAATACCCGTGACATGAGAAGGAAGGGGGAGTATGAACATCATTTACAGATTATCCTTTATTTATGATAACATGAATCAGTTGAACCGATTCATGTTATGGAATTAAGCATATGAAAATATGGGATATGTAGAACTTAATTTAGCTGATCATTTTATTGTCGCAGCTTCTGATCACTTAGTTTTGAATTTTCTTTTTGCAACTATAGTATTTGTCTACTCTGTCTTTAAACTCAATTTTATTTATTTATTTATTTTTTTAAAACGAAATTAACCGAAGGTGAATAAATATAACGATAATCCAATATAAAATTAAGGCAACGACATAAGGTATAGTTTCCATACTGAGGGCGCCTTCCTGGTGAGTCGTGATTTCGTTAGCAAAGGAACGCGAAGTAATGTGCAAGTAACTTTCGGTTACATTGTATCAGAACTTGCGTAATCAGGGCCAGAAGCGAACATCTTAACTCCTACATATGAGATTGGGTGACTTGGAATCGATTCCAGTCGCAGTACGAAAGGATCTTTTATAAAAGCTTTTCAGTTAAAGGTTGGTCACTCAATCTCATGTGGAGGAGTTACGGTTTCAATCCCCCCCCCCCATCCTCTTCTGTTATCTCGGATTTTTCATGTCTCAAATCATGCAAACCAATCATAGAACACATATAGTTCACAGATGCAAATCCTTTCCCCCGATAATAATAACTTTGGTTTAATTAGATGATATTGTAACTGTCCTTATTGGACTCATAACCATCATATCATTGGACACTAAATAAGTTATATCGTCTCTGTGATATTAAGTACGCATCTGATTCTCTTTAGTCATCATCATCATGCTTGTCAAGGATTTAGGCGTGAGTGGCCTGTTCCAGCCTCAGAAGTCATCGTTGAATCTCTTAAGAGAACGTTCTGGTTTTCTTTTTCCTAATGGTTTGTAATTTGAAATTCAAGAATAATTGAATGCAATTTGAAATTCAAGGCGTAAGGTAATATAATATTGCTGTGCTGTTATTTAACGCATAAATATACATGATTCATTTTTTGCAAAGCAATGTCTAACGTTCAGAGGATCATAGAAGAAACTTTATGAGCGTAAGAATCGGAATAGTAGAATATTTCTACTATTCCGATAATAGAAAGGGAGAGAGAAAAATTCTAATGAAATTTTATTTCAATATTTCAACACAAGCTCAAAATGTTTGTTGATCGTCGAAATTAGCCTGCCAAAGCGTCGAGTAGTTTATAGCGATAAATGAACTAGTTTTTCTTATTTACTGGTCTTTTTTTTTTAGGTACCAATCTGAGTGAACTACTTTCAGCACTCTGAACTGCCCCTCTCCTCTAGAAGAAGAAGAAGAAGAAAATGTTTAAAGTTGTCAATTGATCATTATGCAAATACTTTGACATCTGCGGTAATCTAAATGCCATAATTAGCCCTACCATTCCTATTGTATGGAAGTGAAATCTGGACAATAAAACAAAAAGAAAAACGCAGATTAATAACAGCTGAAATGAAGTTTATGAGAAAAACTGCGAAGTATACGCTATTCGATCACAAAAGAAACAGAAATTATGAAAGAATTAAATCATTAGGAATCAATAATAGAAAAAATTAAAAAATATAAACATAAATGGATGGAACATGTTGAAAGAATGAAAACAGAAAGATTACCAAAACAAGCTTTAAATTACTAACCATTAGGAAAAAGAAAGCCAGGACGTCTTCTTGAGAGATTCAACGATGAATTCTAAGACAGAAACAGGCCACTCTAGACCTAAATCCTTGATAGGCATGATGATTAAGAATTATAAACACGTTAACACAAGAATATTTTAATGTTTGTGAAATATTTCAGTCTGAAACTAACAGACTATCCTCAGTGGCTTGATAGGAACAGTTTTTTACAAGGTGGAATACAAGCAATTGATCATTCAAAAGTAGAACGAGTCGCGCGATGTTATATTGCTAAGCATTAAAGAGAGGTAAATTTCATCAGGTGATGAATAAATTATAGTAGTAATTCACAATTTCATATAACAATCTTAATTTATAAATTCAATTAAAGATAACATTAGACTAACGTAAGAAATACAGGTCTCAATTAATTTTTTTTTTTTTAGTGTGTTATCCGGATTACACTTTCCCATATTTTTGATACGGATATACAATCATTTCGATTCAAGTTAGGGCGTTGAGGTAAGGCCTCAGCACTCTCTTTGAATAGGCTTTCGAATTTATAGCGATATCTGCGTAGAAGGCGTCTTGGACCAGAGAATGTTGTGGCTTGTCTCTGTCCCGTGCTGCGCCAATTCCAGACTTATCGGATTTGCTGTGAAGAATGTATGATTGATGTTCTTGTATTCTTTTTTCTATAGAGCGTCCAATTTGCCCAAAGTACGACAGATTGCGGTTACAAGGAACTTGATATACACCAGGCAGAGACACATGCATATACGTTGAGCGTTTATCTTTAGAAGAAGGGAAAAGTAGGTGGATAATTTGTTAATAGGGATATAAGTGGCTGTTAAATCATATTTCTTCAGAATTCTTGAAATTCGTTCTGAAATCTCGGAAATATATGGAATTGATTATTGAATCAATTCCATATATTTCCATAAATTGAATCAATCGACGTATTGATTCTTTGTTGTTCCGGATTGGATTGTAGGAATCGAACAGATGTCGTGTAGTTTTTTCGGAGAAGCCATTTAATTTAATGTGATGTTTGATAGTTGAAAGTTCTTTCTGTAATTCATGGGGAGTTAAGCAATTAGTTCTAGCTATCGAATTAAATATTTTATGATTCCTGTTTTTGATAAGGATGATAGGCAGATTGTTTGAGAATGTAATGTCCAGTAAAAGTGGGTTTTCTGTAAACTGTTGTTGTCAGAATACCTGAAGGTGAGCGGAAAGGAGGATGTCTAAAAAAGGATAATAACTTGTTGTCTTTTTCAATCTCCATGGTAAACCTAATACGAGGATGTCAGGAATTGATTTTGGCTAAAAAGGAAGGTAAGGAATCTCTGTTGTGAGGCCACACTGAAAAGATGTCGTCTATATATCTCGCCCAATATATAGATGAAAATAGGAGTTTTTTAGATGTTCCAAATAAACGTTGGCTAGACCAGGTGAAAGTGGACTTCCCATGGCCGTTCCTTCAACTTGGTTGTAGAATTTGTTTTGACACAAGAAATATCCAGAGTGCATCCCGAAATCGAATAATTTTACGATATCTTGTGAGAAAATGTCAGCAAGTAATTTTAAAGACTCTTTGAGAGGTACATTAGTATATAGAGATTCTACATCGAAGCTCACCATAAGATCAGTAGGTTGTAATGAGATATTTTTTAATTTATTTAAGAAATCCGAAGTGTTTTTCAAAAAAGAGCATGATTTGCCTATATGCGATTTCAATAATTTCGCTAAATATTTGGCTATGCGATAAGCAAGTGAATCAGTACAGTCAACTATAGAACGGAGAGGAATGTCTGTCTTATGAATTTTTGGTAGACCATAAAATCTAGGAGGTCTTGCAAAATGTGTTTTTAACCTTTCTATCGTGTCTACATCTAAACTTATCACCTTACTTCAACGTCCTAACTGGAATCGAAATGATTGTATATCCTTGTCAAAAATATGGGAAAGTTTAATTCAGATAACACCAAAAAAAAAAAAAAAAAAAAAAAAAGAAATTTAAAAAGTAGTCGAATTAAGGGTCTCAATTTTTAAAATTTAGACCTTTAATTCTTGCATTAATCTAATGTTATCTTTAATTGAATTTATAAATTAAGATTGTTATATGAAATTGTAAATTGATACCTATAATTTATTCATCACTCTGATGAAATTTACCTCTCTTTAATGCTTAGCAATGTAACATTACGCGGCTCGTTCTACTTTTGCAAAAACTGTTCCTATCAAGCCACTGAGGATAGTCTGTTAGTTTCAGACTGAAATATTTGGCAAACATTAAAATATTCTTTTGTTAACGTGTCTATAATTCTTAATTTAATGTCACAAGTGTCTCTCAAGAATAGGCATGATGATGATGATTATTATTATGCGACACCTTCAGGAAGTCCAAAGACTCATCAAGGGAGGGCATCTACTCTACAGCTCTGTCTCCACCACTAAACCCACCCACCCACCCACTACAAAGAACCGCAACTACACCAACGCCATCTACTGCCCACCACAATCACTAGTATCTTCAAAGACAATCACAAACATCCATACCCACGGTGGGATTCGCCCTCGCAACCTTTTGTCTGGAGAGCGGATTCGCTAACCACTCGGCCAGCCCGGCTTATGATGATGATGATTATATTGATTCTGTTGCATGCATGTTAAAAATATTATTCAACTGTTAAATAAATTATATAAAATTGTCACAGATGTATATTAAAATAATTCAAAAACAGAAACCATCCTTGGCAGTGTCTGATATTTAAAAAAAAAACAAAAAAAAAAAAAAACGCTTATTTCAAGAAAGGAAAGGGAGGTGAGAATTTCCGTCTTCTCTAAATGTTGGCTGGTTTTAACAGGCTAAGTTGGTACTCACGTAACAGAGAACAAGGAAGGTAGAAATAGTTGATCCAGGGTTGGCATACTACTGTACTTGGAAATGCCTTCCTAGTGAGAGAGTAAAAAAAAAATTAAATCACTGAAATATCAGTTAAGAAAAATAAAAATACAAAATTATCACCATTAAAAACTATGTTAGGATCAACTGAATGTATATTATACATTTTTGAAACGAGATTTTGATTTCATTGACGATAAAAATATTAAAGTCGTCATAACATGAGTGAGACCCATCAGACAATTTTTAATTGTTAACTGGCGCTCCTGAAGAAAAGATAAATGTATCACCAAAATCTGTTGTTAGATATTTTCTTCTAAAATATTTTATGATTATCATATCATCATCATCACAAACTCTACAAAAACCAAAGACTCATTGCGGAAAGCTATTAATATTCACTTATATGCTTCGCATTCATCATTCCCAGCCAGTACATTCCTCTTAGTTAGCATAGACGCTGTCTTTTGGTTGAAAATATTTGGATTCGAATTCCGTTAAGGACGCAAAGAACTTTTAGTGGGGCTTTTCAATGGAAGGTGAGTTAACCGCTCTCACATTTTACTCCAACACTCAGTGGCGCACTCAGGATTTAATCTTGGAGGGAGCCGAGTTCTCATAACTTAATCTTGGGGAGGGGGGGTGAGCAGAGATGAGTAGACGATTTGAGAATACACACTACGCATTGCATGCGACCTATGACTAAGCATCTGCAGTGATCGCCAATACATGATACCTGTGATCTCTGAACCGGCTCGGGCAAACAAAGTATTTCCCGAGCACTACTTCGTTTGCTTTGCGTTCACAACGGCCGTGATCCCCGAGAGCCAGAGGGTATTCCCACCTTATGCGACCGCTAATTCATAAGTACAGTAGTAGAGAAATAGAAGACACGACACAACAGAAAAAAAAAAAATAATAATAATAAATTTCATTAGGAAAAGATTTTTAGAAAATTTTGGCGCACCCAGGGGTGAGCCAGGGCCCCTTGGTCCCCTCCCTGGGTGCGCCAATGTCAATACTTATTTGCTTTATGATAAATTCATAACAATACAACATTCCAAAAATATTTTTAAAAAATGTGTTCATCATTCCCTTCACATATTTATAACATATCACTTCCGATTTCTTGTTTTAGATTCCCTCGTGCCATCTAGTAAAAACTCAAACAATTCCACAAACTCCTCTCACAAAATTTCTGCAAGCTATTCTGATCGATTCCAAAATCCCAGTGACTAGTCTTTGGACGTTTGCCAGTTTTCTTATTCTCGGAAATCCATATGAAATATGGAAGAAGTAATCGAGATGCGGTCTTCCTCCTAAGTTTTCGTGTGTTTGAATAAAAGCGATATATTTTCTTTAGCTCCATCATGTATCGCATATTCAACATATGAAAATATACAACGGACTAACGAATCGATGAACAATGATCTAACATGACACCCTACTCATAAACAGAATGATAGCTTAGGAGTTAAGAAACTGAAAACTTCTTAGGTTTCAGTTTCTTAAAACTGAAAAATGCCAAAATAGACTTACAAGTAGCTATTGCAGCAGTGGCTGCCCGTACATAAGCACTGCAACACTGCAGCACCCCCAAGGAAAAAATGAAAAAAATAAATTTTGTTTGTGTTTATAAATAATAACAATGCTTACAACATTATATAAATGCAGTACAACATGTTAAAAGTTACAGCTTATGTTTCAACAGTGATTGAATAGTTAATAATTGGAATTGTTCGATTAACGCTTTAGATTACGAAACAAACGCACTGCGATCTAACGCCGATATTCGTTTGCTCTTGTCATTGCACGTTACGTCATTCCTAACTGTAACTGCTCAAACGGCAGTGTATTTTTAGTCTGCTTACGCGCCTTATTTCTGTGAGATATGAAACGTTTATTATTGGTGCGTGTGCGTGGTGAACTATTTTTTGTAAATCTTATTTTATTTTGTTAAAATAACATATTATTATTAATTTATTATAGATTCAAGGCTGAATTATGACGAGTGTCACTGCTGAAAATATGAAAAAAATTAATTAAATTAAGGGGATATTAAATCCCACATTGATTTAAAACCGAGTAGGAAACTCAAGGATTGGAATCAGAGAGTTTCATGCCGAATATAGTATAGTATAAAAAATTAAAAAACTATAAAAGTATCGGCGAATACTAGCGTGAGCTGAATACAAGTAGTCTTAGAACGTAGTACAAACACGGGCAACTCGTTGCAAAGGAAAGTTCTGATCGCTAATCTTGGAAAAAGAAAGAAATGAAAAGAATTATATTTTTTCAATTATCGTTACACGAAACAAATGCACTGCGATCTAACGCTGATATTCGTTTGCACTTGACATTGTTATTATTGGTGTTTGTTCATAGTGAGGATTATATCTGATGCTAGTTCACTCAATGAGTTGTTCAGCTTATAGGCTCTTCACTCACTCCGTCTTAAATGAATAACTCCTACCATATTAAAAAAAAAAAAACGGCTTTGGTGTAATCACTGTTTATAATAATATATTTATTTCAGGGAGAGCGACAGAGGGAGCTATCGGCACTATTATCATGAGATTCGTTGCAATCAGCAGGTGGCAATTCGTGCTAGTACCTCGAACTGTGACCGCGGACTGTTGCGCACCTCTAGGGATCTATTGTTTATCTGGTACGGTTCTTAGTTACCTTCGCGGCTGCTCACCTCCCTTTCAGGAAGTGAGATCACGTGGTTTAGGAGCGTACAGGAAACACAAACACAGACTGTTTTAAAAAAGTGTCTCTCACGATATCCGTTTATTATTATTTTCTAGTGGACCTACTTAAGCTAATCTTAGTTATTGTGCGAGTTGTCGACTTAATACTTACAGAATTCGTGCACGATTTATTAGGAACTATTTTCTTCTAAACTAGCATGTAGTTATGTATCTTCCCGCCCATGTTTCTCTGTATCGAACGGAGTTGCTAAGTGGAGATAATTCTCGGTACCTAGCGGCAGGAATGCCAGAGTGACACTTTAACATGTAGTGAAGCCGGCGCGTGGTGTTTGTGTGTGTATGCATATATCCGTCCAAGAAATGTGGCTGTCTACAAGATGGTGAATAAATGGCGATGGAAGAGGAAACAGACACTAGTGTGCAGCAATTACGTCAGGTTTTTGACCTTTGCGACGAAACAAACTGTGGCTTCATTCCCGTCCATCAATTGCGTGACATTGTGAGAAAAAATCTTGGCAGCAGTGAGGAGGTAAGTTGACCACTGGTCATTTGTGACTATGAATAGTCCTTGACCTTTCTGCTTGCTTTGGATTCAAGCGGCTAGGAATTTGAAGCTTATTTACAACAGTTCTTAATCGGAAAAATTATGCAGAGTTTAATTTAAGATGTCAACCAACTGTTGATTGCTTTGTTTTTTTTACTGTCAACATATTTAGAATTGTACATTTAAGAAAAAATTAAGAAAATGAACTATGCAAGCTTCTGTTTTTAATTTCGTAAACAATATACTTTTACTGTCTAAGAATTTAATTAAAAACTATTCGGATTTTCTTTTCTTTAAATATTTAAATTTAAATGTTTCATATGAATGTGAATATACAATCGATGCCAGCTAAAATACACGGAGGCGAAAGTAGCAACCAGATTTGTTGTTTGTTGAGTGTTTAAACAGAAAATATAATAATAAATAGCAAGAACAATAAAAAAAAGCGCAAATTTAAGACTACTTCAGTACGAGATTCAGTGAAGCTGTCTCATACTTTTTTGTATTTTCTTAACACTATCGACAAATGGGAATTAATCATATATCTGTAGAAGTGCTTTATTTTCCATTATATTCTCTAGTTTTTGTTCTCGTTAGTACATATATTATAATATAAATATAAATCTTTTATATTTGTTTCATAACCTTTCTATAACCAAGAATGGAACCAATTCATTTTTCTCTCTTCATAAACTTCAAGTCAGACAACATTTGATTATCACAATTCTTTCGGATGAGATCATAAACCGCCCTAAGCAGTTTACTTCGAATGAAAACGCCTTTAAAGCTTCACTTTACTCTTTTATTGCAAACGTATTTAATTTGTGAATTTTCCATATTATTATACTTTTAAGAGTTAAGTCATAATAGTCTCTGTGTGGGATGTAGCTGACACTATTTCCTTTTAGCAAAAACCAGGATTCCAACCACACAATTTTCGGAAAGACCTAGATTGTAACTTCCTATTTAATCACACTTGGGTGTGATCGATTTATTTCCGTAATTAAGCTGTTTCAGACGTGCACGCAATATTTTTTTCCTCCTCGCGAGCATAGAGAAAGAACTGTTTCTCGATGTAATATAGTTAGGTCTCTATATTAATAAATCGCTAACATCTAAAAGGCTTGTTTGCTACCTCAGTTCAGTTGAATTGCTCGGAATTAACCCCGAGGCACCTCAGTTTCACAGGGGAAAGTGTTAATTGTATATGCTGTCTAGCCCGTTTGCGTGTTTTATACGTGTATGTGAAGGGTGGGTTACGAGACCAGAAACCATCCACCGGAAGCGTCATTGCACTGTGGTGTGTAATTTTATGGTAGTGGGAAGGTTTAATAACTGTCAATACTTTGGGAAAATTTATGTCCAGTTAGAAGGCCTTTGGAGGAGGAGGAGGAAGTGGGGGGGGGGACTCGTCGTAGGAGAGTTGTGTTTTTGAAACGTTTTTTTTTTCTCCTTTTTCAAGTTTTGTGTATTCATTTAAATTTTGAAAATAATAATTTACATTTCTCATGTATTTCTCTTGTTTGTATTAATTAACAAGCTTGGTATCGATGTCATGTTGACATTTTTATTCGCAGAAACGAATTAACTGTTGGTGTCCTTTTCAATAATTGTACTGCGGTTTAAAATTTACGCCTGAAAAAAAAAAAAAAAAAACGTAAAATTATTAACTACTTTTATTTCTATTTTATAAAACGTTTATTAAGTCGTCTTTTTATTTAAATTGTAATGAAGTTTTGAAATGTTACAAATATGATTTAGAATAAAAATTTTAATTTTACCTTATTCACAGTAATTATCGTAGTGGTTTTTATTTTCGGGCTAAGATTTGCCTTATAAGGCATATAAGGCAATAGATACATTTACTAAGATACATTTGCCTTATAAGGCATATATTGAAAGAATTCTGAATCATTTCAACAATACGAATTAAAAAAAAAATTTTTTTCGTGACTTGTCATTACATTAGCACTATAGAACACATTACTTAATCTTCAAGTATTGCTTGTCTTCGACGATTAAGCGTTTAATAAGGCATCGAGGATATGTTTAGTGAAACAGACTTCAATGCAGTAGTTGTAATTCCGACTCTGTCTGCATTAATTACTTTGAGACAAATCGAAAGAGAAGTAGAGCGTGTTCGCTTTTTTTTTTTTTTTTAGATTCTTTAACTCTGCAGTTAGGTCGTTTAAATATAGAAGACTTTTCCGCAGATCCCATTGTTCATGAACCGTGACTTCATATAGACGTAAATTATCTTCAAATTATCAGACTCTCTCTTATCTCCATCTTTCTTTCCCATTATCATTTAATGATGTGCAAATATTCGACATCAAGTTCACCTCAAGCAGTGATAGTGGGATGTAATGTATGAATAAATCTTAACGATTTTAAATTATTATTGCCTTTTTTTCTTCCTATGGTAATTATATCTGCGTGATGCATATCACACAGCCTAACGTTTTTATTTTATTTTATTTTTTTTTTTAATAATTTCCTCTAGTAGATATGTTAATATGTTCTTCCACACCCATTAAACTGAGAGTGTGATTATTTCTCACCACTTTTGTTTGGTGTGCGGATTCATAGATCACAAATGAGTACTCGAATTTTGCATTTTATCGTTCAGTTTGTTGATTATTAACGCAAGTTCGATATATATATTTCTCTCATCCCATCTGATTTTCAAAATTGGTTTAATTTTTAGGTAGTGTGAAGAAAATTTACAATCTTTACGTTCTCTTGTAGTACCGTTGACATATGAAAGTGGAAGAATATGGCGATTCAGTCAGAGCTTTCAAATGAAGTTTCAGTTATCTGACTCAAGGTCACTGTTCTCTCTCTCTCTCTCTCTCTCTGTGTGTGTGTGTGTGTGTGTGTGTGTGTGTGTGTGTGTGTGTGTGTGTGTGTGTGTGTGTGTGTGTGTGTGTGTGTGTGTGTGAATTAATCTTAACGATTTAAAATTATTATTGCCTTTTTTCCTGCCTATGGTAATTATATCTGTGATGATGTATATCACACAGCTTCCCCCCCCCCCCCGAACGAAATACACGAACGAGTTATTTTGTTCAAGGTATCTCCTTCAGCATTCACGATTTCATTCTCGAATATTTCTCTTTTTCTTTTAATGAATATACTTCATAAGCAAGACACTATTGGACTAAATGGTATAAGAAATGATATGATAAAAAATATACTAATATTAAAAGTATACTAGTTATTAATGAATCATGGTTAGTCACCATAATAATGCTGCAGGTTGAAATAGGTAAGGCGTGTGTCTTTCACGGTCATGTTGCCCACTTATTTCTCTCATCCCCCCCACATCTTAAGAATGCTGCTTTGGATAGATATTGTCATTGTATTCAATTTTTGTTACTTATTAATCTTTGTTATATTTAATTTCTAATAGTATACTAGCAGAGCCTAGTAAAGAAAGCTAAAACCCACTTCAAGAAAATTCAGACTATACTGTTAATGTCTTCTGTAAAATTGTTATTATCTTAAGTCTTGTCTCTTTTTTTTTTGCCCATTTCGATGTCTTATATAACATGATCAGGGTTATAAAGTTGCCAAGATTGTTTTTCATATCGAGAAAGAACAAACTTAGATATTTCATATTGAAATAAAACGTTTAAGAAAATGCTCTCTTTATATATATAATTATGGACTTCTACTCGGTTGTTGTGATACATTTTTAAAAAATATAGATTTAATGACTTAAAAACCGAGTCATTTGACCAATGACTCGGTTTTTAATTTTAAGTCAAATGACTTAAAATTGCAACACAATTATGTGTTGCAATTTTTACCTGTAATTTTCAGTTTTTTAGATGCTTCAATGTTTATTACTATTCTCTTCCTTTAATGAATATCTGATGAAGGCTGTTATAAGCCGAAACTAGCTATATTATTCTCATAAAAAACTCTATAAGTTACCTCGGTTTTTAAGTCATTAAATCTATATTTAAAAAAAAAATAATAATAATAATAATAATAAAAATATATATATATATATAATCACGGATTTGCATTTGTGAAAACAGGTGTTGCTACTTATGTGTCAAAAATAGCCTTTGTTATATAAGGCTATAATTTCCTTTATTAAGCACAACAGAAATTGATGCTATTTAAATTAACAGAAACCAAAAAATCTCCCATTAATTCCGCAGTCTTAAACATGACTTTAATTACAGGAAAGGTTTATAAATATTTTAGAAACTAAATCCAAGCATTGCGAGTGTCATGAGTTTCGTGTTGATATCATTTGGAACAAATTTGTGTTTTGTGTTTAGGTCAGCTGCATTCTATCATTTCTTTTTCTTGACGTCGATGCTATATATATATTTTCTGATTCGGAATGGAGGGATTGGAAGCAAAGCCTTTGTAATAAAAAAAAATAAAAAAGTCACATATTTCAATACTGCATGTGTGATATCGATGAATTGAGAGGACAGGTTGTGTTAGTTCTGGAGCACAAACTTTCAGTACAGCAGGAGAAATATTAAGGCTAAGCGACTTGTTAGTATGAAGACTATTATTGAGTATTTTTCTGATGACTTTCTGACGAAAGATCAGAGAAGGCACACTAGACAGTTCGTGAGATGGGGGGGGGGAGATTTGCCTTGGTCGTCTGTGGAGTAAAATTCAGATGCGCCAAGAGATCTGCCCTAACTTTAGGAGATGTTACTCTACCGCCATGAAAGGGCAGTAAGTTGTGCCTTAGCGGCCAGAAGACTAAGCCGCCATTCGAACAGAAAGTAAAATTGCTGCATTTGGCAAAGTTGTGTTTTCACTAAACTTTTGTTTTTCAACCAGTTCAGAGGGATAAATGCCTTTGAAACTGGCTTTAAAAGAAGTATTATGTTGATTCTGTTCAGTGACAGGGTGTTTTGATAGTTTTAATGTGCTAGGAATTATACTGATGTAGAGCTCTCTGTCACAGAAAAACAAATTTGTGAAATAGAGAATCAGTTTCAAGAGATGTCCATGATGACAACTTGAACCAAAGACATGCCATTCGATGAACTGTTGTGTGTGTGTGTGTGTGTTTATCCAACCCGGCCAAGAAAGACTGTAAGCCGTTCATTTACAATCTTTCCCCTGGATTAGTAGTATTTGCACCGTGTGGTGGCACAAGGATTAGGTAACCCGGGTACTTTACTCTAGAAACCAAACATGAAACTTTTTCCAGCGCCTCTTCATGCTTTCAAATAAGCTCTTCCGAGTAATAAGATTGTACAGGATTTTATTTTATTAATGTATCACACTGAGAGGTGAAGGTCATGGACCAAATAACACTTTTACAAACATATATAACAATGGATTCGAACCCACACCTCGGCCTATGTCAGTTGAAGCTGAAAGATTCATTCACTAAGCCAACAGGCAGATTAAATGTTGATATTTGGTGCAAAATGATGTGTTTAATTATTAAGAGGACTCTTAATGTCAATAGAGAGAGAGATCATAAGATTAATTCGAATTGGAAATGTGTCTGAAAAATGATTAAAATAAATCAGCACTTTTTTACCCAAAAAAGTCACCTTGACCACGTCTTGGCTGGCCTTTTCTATTCACAAAATTTAAAAACTACCTCGAGCATTTCACTTTCACTCCATACACGACATCCAGAAATATGCTCTGCCTACTTTTTCTTTTTTTAACAACTCTAGAGAAAACGATTTTGCTATTTATTTCGAAAGCCAGATAGTACTAGAAGTAATTTTTAAAGCATAACGTACTACTATGTAATAGCCCACTATGCAGGTAATAATCACGATTACCGGTAACCCCCCCCCCCACCTTAAAAGTATTCATTAGGAGACATGTCGTGATGAACTCTGTATAATAATAATAATAACAATAATAATACCGCATGGCCTCTTTTCTCAGAATGAACCAAGATTTTTTTCACACACACACACATAAGGAATGGGCCGAGTCCTTGTTTCAAAATTTAGAAACTCATCTATTAAAAAAAAAAAAAAAAATGCCACGTAGAGTAAAATAAAATCGACGGAAGCAGAATAATGTTAAATAAATGAAGAAGATTACGCAAATCAAAATCTATATCATAAAACTATTCACGCCACCCTTTTTCGTTTACATTTATAATTAAGATAATATAAAATAAATGAGGTTCAAATTGAAATATTTATATTGATGAACTAAATAAAACTTAGTTTATCAAAATATACAGAAAATCTACCATATGTTTTTTCCCCTCTCCTCTGTGTTCTGCACTCCAACAGAACCCTGAATATCAAGCAGTCTACAAATGGGAAATTTGAAAAACTCATCAGTGTGTGCGTGTATCGCAATAGTAGTGAACCAAATAAGATATACGAGAGACTAGATGTTTAGATTTATAAAAATATTTTATGAAATACTCAAATTATGCAATTCCTCATTGGAATTTCTTGAAAAAAAAAAAAACTTCAGAAAACTATCGGTGAGTAAATGTATATTTTGACCAAACGTGTCAAGAAGGCTAAGCAGAGTTCGACGAAATGCTTGCTTTCAAGTCAAGAAGATGGATTTTAAAGTTACTTAAAGATTCTCTCGATAACAGAGTTCGATTGATGCCTTAAATTTCTAACAGATGTCTGCATTTCTTGTGCCTTTCATTCTCGTAACAGAGAAATGAATACGTTTCGTAAACTTGTATTTTTCTGTCAGTACTTTCTGCGGTGCCCGTAGAATATTGTTGTCACGGCTAATGTTACATTCCGTTCAGAGATGTATTTGGTGTGACGAAATGCAAAAAAGTCTTCAGCATCTAAACAAATTCCAAATGCTGTAATTTTATTGTGTTTACACGTGCTCTACGGGTCAGTAGGAATGAGACGTGTGAATGCAAATCCCGGAACCGATTCCATGGTTCATTGACTACAATGGATTCACCCTACGCCAGACAAAATACTCCTGCGAATGCCACAGAAGCATCATTTCACGGTAGCCACTGCTTTAGCAGTGAATGAAGAGAGGCATTCGTTAGAGTTGCTTGTGTTTGTACTTAACGGAGTCGAGATATTTTATTTGCATATGTCCGAGCTAACTGTACACGCCCCAAAATACAAAGTAAACGTAAAAGACGTTGTAGCAAAAATAAATACGTCAAACAATTTAAAAATTATGGGTGTTTGTAAGTGCAGACAGGGAATATGGTGGTCAAGAATATAAAAATAAATAAATAATACAATTATTTATAATAAAGTTCAACAGTATTAATTATGTCTATCTGTAAAGGAGCGTTTTTTTTATTTTATTTTATTTAAGAAAAAAAAAAGTCTCAATTTCATTTCCATGATTTTCATGCATTATTTTGGAATACTGTTTATTATTATTATTAACCTGGCATCCCCACAGAGTCCAAAGACTCATCGCAGGAAGTTCAACCTAACCACATTTATTTATCGCACGCGGTGTAATTATCATCCCCCCCCTTAAACTAATTCACTGACAAAGTACTAACAACCGTTGTTGGTGCTTTGTAGCGACAATTCATTCTATTTGTTCGCTACTATCTAAGTAAAAAAAATATTTAAAAAAATCAATCTAGTCGTCACACCCCTTCAAACTACACCTAGTTATAATACACGTAGTTATTTCTTTGTTGTGGTAATAGCAGTATATTAATAACTGTGATGTCATATTAAAGTGAAAGTAATTGTCGGTAAAAACAAACAAAAGGCCATCATAAGACATGTACGCAGAGTTTCAATGGGCATTGAGATTCCAAGGTCACATTACGCGGTTCGTAACAGCTGATAATTCAGCATGCTCACAATATTACAGCCTTGTATTGTTTTGGGTAACCAGTGATTGTCACTGTAAAAAGTGTCGAGTCACCAGACGTAAGTTAGAACAAAGCGTATACATAGTTAAATTTGTCAATTATATAGTATTGTGTCTTCCTCTCCAGCGCCCTCTAGAATAACGATTTCGTGTAACATGCTAAAAAGAGCGCGCTAGTGCATGCTTATTTTCATTCTCAAAGGAAATTTAGTTTTAGTTGACTCAATCGCGATGTATGATCGACAATGTCGGTTAATGTAGCAAACGGAAGGATAGACGTGGACATATCTACAAAATATAGTACTGCATTACAGTACATAAAAAAAAAAAAAAAACACTGAACATATACGTTTCAAATATAAAAACGTTTACAGTGTAAAGAAAGTAATTTTTCATATGCTACCGATGAATTTTTTTTCCCTCCTGCAGACTGCTTAATCTAATTTCCAACGTACTTGGCTTTTCATAAAGCATAAAAGTTAATGAAAGGAGATTAAAATCAGCGCTACCGCAATGAAAAACATTGTTTGCTTGGGATATCCAAGATACAAACAAGGTATCTAGAAAAGTCTATTGATTCGTTTCTAAACGAGAAAAGAAAACTCTTGTAAATATTAAAATAAAAAGAACAGCAAATAAAAACAACAGGAGCGCTGTTTTTACGAAGCAACTAAGACTTGATTACTGAAGTCAGTAATTAGTGTTGCGAGATGAAAAACCCTGCTACAAGCCGATTGAGACAGGTTACCTCCCTCGCCTTCAGTTAAAAAGGAATTTAAAAAAAAAAAGTTCTTAGCATCGGATTCGAGCCCAGATATTTTAAACCAAAAGGCAAACATCACTCATGTGTATATGTGTTTGTGTATGGTGTGTCTTTATATTAATGAAGTGCGCGCGCGCGCACACACACACACATACATACAGCTGAGACCGCTCTCAGCAGTGAAACACAATAAATAAAATAATTTCTTTTATTGCTGTCGTAGAAATAATTAAATAATCCTTGTGAGGTACATATTTTGCCAACGAAATTCATTCTGGTTAGTTCCTGCGAATAAAATTTCCCCTATTTTCAGTGGGACTGCAACTGATCGAGCGCCTTAATAAACAAATTTTGTTGAATCTTTTAACAACAACAACAACCTACATCAAAGTTTATTCTGCATCATCCAGTCTATGGTGCGCGATTAAACACTCAGTAAATCTAAGATTTCCTTTAATAAAAACTGAAAGCGTCTATCAGTGAAAATGAATTTTATTTTACTCCACAAGTTAGAGGTGCTTGAACTAGAAATATTTCCCTATGTGCTAACTGTATCGAACAATAAAATCTGACGCAGACCACACCAAGCTACTATATAGGGTTGTCCACCATCTTCAGGTTCCGATCTTTTAAAATGTTTCTAAATGATCATCTAAAATAAGTAACTGGACGAAAATGATTGTTTTTAGGTGGAATTTTAACCTGTGCTGTTGCCAAAGAAACGAAAGAGTCGATTGACAAAATAGGAAGTACAGCGGGAAGATTAATTAGTCTTAAATCAAGTGTTTGTTTGTGGAGGGGAGTAAATCACGTGTGATTACATGTAAGTTTCTCTGTTTTATTTTACAGTAAAAAAAAAAATATCATTGTGCCTTCATTTCAGATTCAGTTTCTCGGATCATAGAAACATAGGATTCTTACCAAAGGAAATGGTCTTTGTTGCACTAAGGAAAGCAAGTGTTATAAAGCACCGTGATGGTTACAAAGCTCCTTATTTCTCTCACTGGTATCAAATGGTATCATATTATCAATATAGGCGATATAATTCCATTTGGTTGTACAGATCTGAGTTCGTATCCCGTCTAGGCTGCAAAGAACCCTTATGAGGACTTTTCAGTGGAAGGCGAGTTAGGTCTCATACGGAGGTGAAACATTTTTCCTAACTCGCCTTCCACTGAAAAGTGGAAGGCGAGTTAGGAAATTCACAATTAACAGACATAATTAACACACAATTAACAGACATAATGGCATTGTAGCCGTTTTTCTTTTGCCGTAATTTCAAACAACCACAACCATCTCTCGCTTTCTTTCTAATAATCGTCAAAAGAACTTGTCATTTTGTATTTTCCCCTTTTCTTTCTTCTTGAGATGAGATGTGTTGCTTACCTTCATTTAATTTCCTTCTTCATTACTTGAATTCAAATCGCCAGAATTGGTGCATTCTTTTTCTGCAGGTCGTTTTGTATTCTCTCAACTAATCTTCAGAAAATTACACGACTCTTCTACTATCCACTCTCCACGCTAACGACCTTAAATAAATTATCCGAGCAATTCCATTAGCGTCAAGATGACATTCCATTACGTAAAATGAAATGAGGTTTCGGTCATAAATGTGCACGTACTCACACACAATCACGCAAGATTAAAAAGCATTGGCAGTGACCCAACAGTATGAAGTTGTGTCAAATTTTTTCTCGTTGTCCACTTTAGCTGGGATTTCCGTACTTTCTTTTTCTTTCTTTCTTTCTCTATACTTTTTGGTATGGTGAAAAAAGGAAGGATCCGTTTTATCCATTTATTCTTAGACCAAATAATCGGCTTTTATATACTTTTGGGAATCTCTGAAAAGGGATTCATTATTCTTGGGTAGGAACGAAAGTGGACCATTTTTTTCAGATTTATAAATGGTCGTCCTTCTTCCAACGCACTATGAAGATTCAAAATTGCACTGGTGTACAAAGCCACAATATTTGCTTGTATAACAATATTTACATGTATTTACAATTTTAACTGCAGAGGTTATATTAAGTTTTTTTCTCTCTTTTTTCCCCCTTCTTATTTTGGTTATTGTTGTTCATCTTTGGATAATTTCTCACTATTCTTTCTCTTCAGAATTATAGCAACGAAAGACAAACTCTCATGAGACTACAGTATCAGTTTGTTGTTACATTAATCTAGACATTTCATGACTAAACAAATTCATCCGTGCAAAATTTGCATCGATGAAAAAAAAAAAAAATTGTGGCGCTAGTGCTGGTAGTCAAGTAATTACAAAAATACCATGCCGACATTGTACTCTAGCTAGTGGCGTAGCTAGGACTTTCTGCCGCCCAGGGAGATCCCTGAGTTTACTGCCCCTCCTCTCAATACACACCAAAAATATTAAAAAAAAAGTCAAAACGACGTAGGGAAAGAAATTAAAACACTATGTTTATGTTTATTTTAGTTGTAAGTATAGTTGTTGAAAACTAATTATTAATTAAGTAATAAAATTACTAAGTTAATATAAATAGAAGAATCGTCGAAAAATAAAATTGTGTCTCACGTGAAAAGTGCCGCCCGGGGCGGACCTCCTCCTCCGCACCCCCAGCTACGCCACTGCGACATTGTTGGTGTTACTGAGATAACGCATACCAAAGCAAGTGAGATTCTTCCAAGATATAAATTCGCACAATGAAGGTGATAATAGCTTTAGTATCCATTTCTAAATTCTAAATATAAAGATAAACTTCGTGAATGGAATTGCGAGTTACGAAAACAAACGCACATAATAAATTATAAAAAGCTAGTTTTCTTTAACAGAGTTAAAGGTAATATTATAGATAAGGAAATGTTTTAGGAAATTTTGAACAAGGCCAAGCTATCAATAATGGCAAATTCCCGCTAGATTTCTACTCATAACGCGGATTCGTCATTAATAAGGCGTATACCAACATAAAATGTGTATAAATCGGACACACACACACACACACAGATGATGCACGAAACAAGGAAAACCTTACCGATTGTATTATGGTTGGTCGTGATATCTTCCGGCTGGTTCAAGATGCTAACCTAGCTGACTGAATAGATAGCGCTTCTACTTTCCAGCTAACAGACTGCATTTGAATTCTTCTGAGAGCACAGAAGTTTGTCTTTGGTGGCAGGCGAATTTCATTACCCGGGTGAGACCACCATCCTGCTTATTGAAGGCCTGAAGTATTCGGACTACACAGTAGAATTTCCAGATCATCTGAACCTTAGCAGATGCAAATACTTCCAACATTTCTTTTGAAGTATTTACATTACCTACCAATTGTATGTATTTCTCCGATTTGCCTGTTTTAGTGATGAAAAAACTGGAGTATCTGGGAAGGATAATCCTGTTATCTCTATATGAGACTAGTTCGAACCCAGTTCTTTGCAGCTTAGGGTTGAATGTAGTGACATCCTTACGACCGCGCTCAGGCAGGGAAATATGCGGTGAAGTTATCTGCAGAGAGAAAGAGAGAACTCTGAGAAGCACATGAAAGTTATTAGTCAGATATGCTTTAGTAAATATGCATGTGCTATTCGCTAATCAAAGTTACATAAGAATATATAAAAGAGAGGGAAATGTTGTTGAGACTACGGGGGGGGAAAGAAAGAAATGGAAGAACAGCACGGAGTAATTACTTAAAAAACATGAAAAACGCATTATTAAAAAAAAAAGAGGCCTTATACATTGGGATACGTGTTTTTTTTTTTTTTTTTTTTGTGTGTGTGTGTGGGTGGGTGAAGATGGAACGGTGTATATCTCAAAAGAAATCCAGAAGGAAAGCGTATAATCACAAACATATTTCGATATATCGAATCCACATAAATTCCTTTATTTGAAACCAAAATGGCAGAAGGAATAATCGGAGAATAATAAAGATATAAAGTAATTGATGCAGTCAGATGTGCTTTAGAGGACAGAAAAAGGTAAGAAGGGGGGATCATATCACTTTACAAATAAGAGACCATTTGGAAGAAAACTGTTGCCTGGAAACAAGTACATTGTAATAGAATTATGCAGTACATCCTTATGTGCACCAAAAGAAGATTATGACAAATTTGTTACGAAACCAATCTGTTGCATAATATTAAACAGGGGAAGTCGATATAACCGCTATGTCTACATCAATCACAGCTTGTACGAAGCACTCAGTGACAGTATCAAGTCTAAGTATTGAGAACATATGTAATTTGCACTTTGCAAAAACACATTATTAACATTGTGGGAGGCTTTGCAACCTGGAATCCTTGCCAAATGATTCAGTTGGTCCCCTCAAGGTATTAGACGCTGGTTTTGATGTATAATAAAGCATTACTAGTCGTCTTTCTTTAATTCTCTTTAAGTGGAAATTTAAAAGGAGGGAGAAAAACTATTTGCAGAAAAGGTGAGAGATGACAATGCAGCAAAATGTGTCTATTGGATCAAATGTGCCGTAGAAACAATCTGATAGAGTACATATTTTATTGAAATAGGGCAAGAATACTTGACTTTTCTGTGTGTCTGTTTGTGTGTGTGTGTATGTATATGTGTGTAGGGGAGGGTGGGGGGGATTTACGCTGCGTAGTAGAGTCTAAGTGAGCAATCATCCTATGGGAGAGAGCTCCTAATCTGGGTGTGTTCTGAAGATAGTTGCCAAAACTTAAATTTCTTGAGATTTCCACTAACATTACCAGCTAAAAAAAAAAAAAACGATAGGTTTCTCCTCAAATTGACTCCATCGAACCTATCAAAGAATGGGTAGTGTAGAAAATAGGTCTGAGCAGAACTACGAGAAGCACTCACATTACATCATTAAAAATATACATTGAATTAAAGACGGGGCTTCCAGAATTTTGAGGCAACAACACGCATTGCAATAGTAAAATATGCTTAATAAGGCGTTGAATAAGAGTTAAATATATTTCTAGTCAGAGAACTTGATCATGAAATGACTTCAAGTTAATGAAGAGAAAACCCAGAGCCTATCACGCTGTTGTTTTGTACTCCAAAATCAAAACAGTAAAAGTCAAAAGTAACTCTCAAAGTATCACCGATTTCCTAATAACGCTAACGCAACGAATTGTGCTGAATGTTTTATCGAACATACTATCGATTGTTTTTATTTTAGAATTTGACTTCACTAGAAAATTAATTCAGTTTCTTGTATCATTATGAATTCATATTTTTTTAAATATTCGTTTTTTAAGTCTATCTCACAGTTAAAGTATGCGTTAAAGCATTGTATTCGTTATGCCACCTTTCATTTTGGTTTTGTATGTGAATATTTTATAAGGAAGTAATTGAAATAATACTCGCATTTTTTTTTTATCGTAAAAATATCCTCCAAAACTATCAAACAATATAACGTTTCTCCTACAGCGCACGTCTGTATTGTACAAAGGGGAACACAGATTGCCTCTTCGTGCGAAATGAGCACTTGCAAAAAATATAACAAAAAAGAAACACTCACCTGGGAAATAGTTCGCGTTCTTCGTGTGAACTACTGACCTGTTACCCTCGCATTTACGTAACCACATACTGTGTATGCGTTCGTTCTATAACCAACAAACAAAGCTCTATAATATTACGAAATGGACATCATTTCTTCCCTCTAAGCAGCTTAGAATATCTTTTCAGTAGATACCAGCTTTTTTTTTTTTTTTTTTTTTTTTTGTCCCACGAATGGAATGAACACATAACTTGTCAAAAAATAATAAGCTTAACAGACACTCTCTCTCTCTCGGAATGTGGAAGTGCTTGATCTTGTGACTTTAAAGCACTGAATAATAGTGCGTCATATTTACCTTAGAGATTCTTTTGGGAATTGTCCCCAGTTCGTGTAGATGGGAAATAAGATGCGATTAAGTCATTGTACTGAGTAGTAGAGAAAAGAGCACAACTTAAGACAGATGTTTGCAATTTATGCATGTGAAGTTTCCAGTGAATAGAAGTGATCGTTTGTAATTTTCACTTTCGAGATCACATAGGTTTTCTGCATTCCGTTTGGAGAATAATAAGCATCATCCGTTTTTTTACTGACAACTAGTTTTAGTGCAACATCAGAATTAAATGACATTGCAACAACACTAGCTAATGAAAACCGAAAAAGTAATTCTAAAACCGAATTTGATGTCGAAACGAATCTTGATATGTATGAATAACGAAGTCATATTGCCTCTTTATAAGGCTTTGATAAGACCACACCTGGATTACTGTGCACAGATTTAGTCTCCCGGGTTCCAATGGGATAAAGAAGCCGTGGAAAGGATGCAAAGAAGAGTTACAAAGATTATATCCGGATTATGGGATTTAGATTATGATTACAGATTGCAAGTATGGGATTACAGAATCTGATTAACAGGAGAAAGAGGAGTGATATGATAGAGGTCTATAAACTTTTGAATGGATGCTAAAGGATATCATCTGATGAATGTTTTCGTTATTATGGAAGGTGGGGAGAGAACACGGGACATCCATGGAAGTTAAGTTTGTTCATAATTAAGAAAGGAGTAAGAGTTAGGTTTTTCTCTAGCAAAGTAGTGAGTGATTGGAATAGTTTGCCTTTAGGTATAGTGGGTGTATCTAGTGTGAATGAATTTAAGAGAAGTATGGCAGCTGGTTTGGGTGATTTATAGCCTCCCTCGATGAGTCCTTGACTCCCTGGAGGTCTTAGATAAAAAAAAAATAATAATGTATTGCTAAAATTTAAATACAAATTGCATTTATCATGCTGTAATAACTCTTCTATAGAGCTATATTGGGAGTCCCACAGAATATTGCGTCCATCCAAAGGTTTTAGTGATGATCTTTCTGAATGAATGAAGGCCGACATTGTTTTCCTTCTGCTGAGGTCAAAGTTGTTGGCTTGCTTTGCAATATGCTGTCTTCGACCTGCTTTTGTAAATATGTTATGTTCTAGTATGCCCCTGCAATTATCAAATCCCATGAGAATTTGTACTATAATAAGTATCAGAATGTAAACAGTGTCATAATTGCAGAAGGTCTGTGGTATACATAGGTCATGTTATCTATAGTTAAGAAGTTATGCAGATATGTTAACAAAATATCAAAGCCACAAGGAAAATATTGATTTTTCTTAGAGTGAGGCCATAGGAAATATAACACCGAATGACATATCGCATAAAGTTCTTAGTATACATCGTATCTTGTGAAATCCTATTCAGATATTACAAATATTTCAAACAAAGTACTGAAAATTTCTCTTTTGAAGTTTAGAAGCGCGTCATCGCCTGTCACTGGAGTAATAAAGAATAGTGTTAAATCCAGAGCCGCCAGTCTCAATAGGATGAGGAAAACAGAAGTAGTTTTTCAGATAGATTTGAAGTTCCTTGGCTTTGAATCCTGAAACACGGTATGAAAATCGGTAATGAATAAAATAAATTCATAAGTACCTGATTCCGTAAAAAGGTTCAGGCTTTGAATCTCATTTTAGAAAAACGTTTTTTTTTTTTTTTGTTTTTGTTTATAAAGACATTTAGTTAGCTGAACACAAAAGGCCGAGAGGCTGTTCTAATAGGAAGGTATTCATTAAATTTTATTAAATCTATGACACCTTCACCAACGGCTGCGTGTTAGACAGGAGACGATCCTAATGCTAATCCTAAATAGTATTAATTTGTATTTTTAGGGTCGATTTTTCTGAGTTGTTTGATTAAAAATCTGAATTTTTCCCCTTGAAGGTGGGGGAAAAAACCTTACTTACTTGCTTGTTCCAAAGGTTGTCTAATCCTGGAATCGGTTGAAAACTGTCCTATAAAAAAGATTCCTCTAGTTAACAACTAATCGACTCCGTAAGGCTTTCTTTCTTCATGGAGTTATGGGACTACGCATGCCTCTTCATTTTTATGTATTACATGGTATTCAACGATTGTATTAACAAATAGGATATTTTTTCTTTATAATTTGACTAATGTTAATAAATGTATACTGTATATGTATTTATATGAGTTTTCGAAACAAGCACCCCATAACATTCTTTTTGTTTTTGTTTTGAACCTAAAAAGAATCTTTGAAAGCCTTTCACTTTAAATTTTGAATCCGTTGAACTGGTCACTGTAATTCCTCACTTACTTTTTAAATTTAAAAATAAGACAACGCACGCGTTTTTGTGTTACATTACACGGACTAAGCGACCTGACTGGTTTAACAGTTCCAAAAATATAATATACATTAAAATATATATATCAATGCGAACATCGTAATTTAATTTTGCTGTTAGCATTTAGCATTCTTTCAAATCGACTGCCTATGGGTAGTGATATTATTTTTTAATTGTTTCTAAGTTATTTATAAAAATGGCTCGATTCCTTTGAGTCAGTACAGAAGATATAATCTTGTGTTTATTACCATAGTTATGTATCAGCACTGGAAGTATTTTGACACAAAGGAGCTATGAAAGTGGAAATAACACAGAAGAATGTGGGGGGGGGGGGTCTTAAATGGTCTGGATTTCTTTCAGAAATGAAAGAAAGAGAGGTCAAAGTATGGTCAAAATGGCCAGCCGTTACGTATTTAGTCCATTAGCTGTATTAGCTGTGAATAAGAATTTTAATTAATAAGTTTGTTCCTAATAATCGTTCTAAGGAATTCAATGTCGTAACTTTCGTATATGACTACTCGTCAGACAAGAACAGTTGTTTTCACAGAAGAATGGATGCATCCTGTATCTGAAATGGTGGTGGTTTGGATTGACGGCCGAAGCAGCTAAGGCTATGAGGCCAATCTAGTATGTATATTAATTGAATATGATCTTCTGGTCGGTTTGCCTGCTTCTGTGGAATGAAAAACTTCACTACCCCGTATAAGACCGACTAACCTGTACTTGAAAAACTTTTATAAAAATCCTTCGCATCCTATTTGAACCCAGGTCTTTCTAAGTCATACTCCACAGTATAATATGTCATGAATAAAGTTTTGAAAATAAATAACAATAAATATGACTAAATTAGAAAAATGTAATGCAAAGTAAAAGAAATAATAATAAAAAAGATTCATAAACATTAGATATTGAACTATGCTTCAAAAAGGTTTGCAAACTTGGTAGAATGTTTTGGCTTATTTGGCGAAATATAAAACCTCGCAATTTTATATTTCGAAATATAAAACCTCGCAATTTTATATTTCGATTGACAGAATGTAGAACAAAAACACATTTTTCAGCAAAACGTTTTAAAATCTAATTAACCACAAATATAAATGTCTATTTATAAGTTATAAAGTAACCCTTCAGTTCCTTAAAAATGAATGTATTTTATTGTACTGCATATCTCTGTATTTCCGAGGCACATTGTGATTACAGACAGTCTAGAAATTAGTTTGTATTATGTGTCATAAATTAATTTTCATTTTTTTAAATTTATTTATTTACATTTGTGTTTCCTTAACTGCATTACTAGAGAGGTGCGTAATTATTGTGACACATGGCAACAAGTAGATCTACGTCTGGCCAAATGTACTGTCTACAGCTGAAACGATCTCTTGAAGCAAAATGAACATCCATGTGGATGTATGGTCAAATACGCTGTCTAACTGTAGAAAATATAACCTTCTAATTATCTTTTATGTATATAATTTAATTACAGTATTATATTTATGCGGTTGGGTCAAGTGCATATTTATAATGTATATTATAGAGTCACGTTGATCCAACAAACCACCTCGTTGAGTTAACGTGATCCCTCCTCCAACAATTTATAAATGAACTCTTATTTTTTTTTTATTATTATTTTCCTCAGAAATACAAGATTGATAGATGGGATGGCAAATTGCTTTTCTATCTTTAAGCTCACGTGGCCTGTCATGACCACTTAACTTAGTTTCATTATCAACCTAACCAATGTAGTGATAGGGCAATTAAGTCAGCATATTCAATGCGTGTGTATTTCTGCCTTGTTTGTCTATTTTGTGAGAGACTTTCCCCGAATAAAAAACCTTGCTACCTTCATATGATACGTTCATTTGATCGTTCATTTTAAATGTCTTTATCAAGGTTCCTGCTGTAATAGATGGGATTCGAGAACTCAGATCTTTCATGGCAAAGACGTTGCATCAACTGCGTTTACGCAGGAAAAGGAGTTTCGTGTGTTTTTGCTATTAATATTAAAGTAATTAAAATAATCGTATTACTGAAAATTAAATAGCATTTTCATAAGGGGAAAAATAATCTAAAAGTTACCTTGATTAAGTGGAAAGAAAGCCAGAGAGAGAGAGAGAGAGAGAGAGAGAGGTATATAATTACTAATGAAATAGGTTTGAATCTGGATATTTTTAGAAGAGCCTATACAAAGAACCTTCTTAAATTTCCATTACAAAAAAAAAAGTGTTGCATGTTAGATCTATGATAAAAAATACAATGTGTATTATGTAAATGTGGTGCTTGTTTTCTTTTGACATCCTTTACCTTCAGTCAGGTTAGATTTTTGGGAAGAATCTTTTGTCCCCGCATCTGGGCGGGCTTAGAAATGACTGTCATTGAGTCAGAATGGGAGTTTCTGACTCCCATTCTGATGTTTGTATATTTTCTTATTTGTTTCTCATTTTCTCTAGTTTTGAAAAACACCAAAACGACAGTAATTTCGAACCTACATGTAGTACTCAATGTATCAAGTCAATTTTTCTCAATTTTTTTTTATCATGATTAGGATAAATCATGATCAGCACTTAGGACATCTGACGCAGACTATCTTGATGTGTGAAATATTATCGAGGTGATACAGGAAACTGATTTATGACACTAGTTCTAATCAACTTTCACGCTGATGCATTGAACACCGGAAGAGATGTCTACAACTAACAGTGAATCTCATACTCGAAGCAGGCCGCTGAGCATATCCATTACTATAATCACCGTTCTGTGTACACATGCTGTGCTCGGTAGGTGCAACCTCATCATCCCTCCTGACTTTTTTTTTTTTCTTTCCCTGCCCTGCATCGGTCTCATTTGCTATCTCTATTAACAAGTAGAGCTTCAATATCTCGCCCATTAGACACTCGAATTCATTTTCTTTTCACTGCCCTTTTCTACCTGATTACAAGTTGCACTTATTACCACAAAATGTACGAGCATTTCTACTTCATGCATCCTTGAATTTTCAAGAGCTGTTATGTGTGCTTTTCTGTTACTTTCCTCCACACGAGACCGTTCCGCTCATTAACACCGCTAGGTTTCATCGTACCCTTGTTCCACGGCACTAGGAATAGATGTTTGACCTTATCAGTAATTTCCACATGCAATGATATCGATACGAACTACATCAGACTAACCAACCGGTTCTAACGCTCCTCTTTAAGTACGTTATTATTATTATTTATCGAATGTTTTATTCACCGTTACTTCTTTCACTTTTTTACGTTAGAAGTTTTTAATGTTTCATTCGTATAAGTGATGGAGGCAATGAATTATTAAGAAGCAATATATATCACCAGCTCTACTAAGAACCCACATAAACCCTAGTTCGTTAAATCAACGTAAAGACCAAGTGATTGTTTTCCCACGCCTTCTCCCAGTAAACATCAATAGACCATACTGACGTAACTCGTCTACCTGTTTCTCACGTCATGGAGATATATCAGTACATTAAAGTCATAATTTTAATTATATGAAGAGCCAGAGGCTTCAATAAGTAATTTATTAGGACACCTTCCTAGCAATTCTCATAGAAGGGATGTAAGTTCTGTTCGCTATAAACTTGGTATTAACTAGGTCTGCCTACTCACTGATGAGACCTGAATAAAGGTTGAAACCGGTCTGGGTAGTGACCTTCTCTCATAATGTAGAACAGTAATACAGCTCCTAGGAGCTAAGGTCACATTATGGGAAAATACCAAGAATAGTGATCGGAGCTTGCTCCACCCTTACTATGAGTTGCCTCAGTTTGCACTACCAAATGGGTCAGGTGTTCACTATCCAGGTATTTGCTTACGCTTGGAATCGCCGAACTTTATATAGTTTCTATATTCGGCTAAGAAACAATATGGGATGCAATATCCCTTAACTTAAATAAGTCATAATTTTATTTTATTTTGGTTCATGATCGTACTGGGTGTGTGTGTGGGGGGGGGGGGGGGAAGCGATCACTGAGAATACTTCCATGTGTGCTATTAATGTTTTTGAGATTACCTTCAGTGTACTGTGAGGTAAATAAAGAGAATATTTCCATAGAAAACAAGAAACCATTTATCCTGTGGGGCGTCTATTGATAAAAAATGTTATCACTTATCATACGATCATTTCATGATCTTTGAACAGGCACATTTTCTAAGCTTTGTTTTTCGTGTGAGGTAAAAGCCACACGTGGCTTTTATCAAGTAGTACGTTCGAGTTGCAACACCAAGCTAAAACAACAGCACAACTAGTTAGTACCAGTTATATTTACAAATATTAATAGAAATTGGCAGATTCTAAAAAACCTTATCAACACGTGCTTAAAGTGTAAGGAAATTTCTCTTTTACGGTACCCTACTAATAAAATACCAAACATTCTACTGAAAGACTTGGGTTCGATTTTCATCATTTATTTTTTCAGAATTTATAAAGACTTGTTATTCTCGAAGAAGACGGAAACTTAATATTGGGAATATTTTTCACTAAAGAAACACACACACACACACACACACACACACTTTGTGTGTGCGTGTGTGTGTGTGTTTATTTGAAATAAAATAAAGAAAAATCAAAGAAAGAATTTGTCTTATATTTAATTGGATGAAATAACAATCTCAACACAATACATGCTTCATGTTAAGATTATCTTTATATGATTCATTGGGGTGGGAGCTCGGGGGGGTCTACATGTGACAGTTTTCCTAAGATAGATTCCATGCCAGTCACAGCCATGGCAAATGGGGACTTACAAAAATAAAAGTGTTGAAGTGATCATCCTGTCCTGTCTTGAGAAATAGCTAAATTTGTGCATATTTAAGTGAACTATAAAGCAGGAAACTGAGGAGTATGCTAGCTCTCTCTCTCTCTCTCTCTCTCTCTCTCTCTCTCTCTCCATAGTATCGATTGCTAGATGGAAAGAATACAGTGCATAGGAAGCATTTAAGCAATACTTAAATGATGCCATTTCAGAATGTGTCCCTAGAGTTCGAAAAATAAATAGGGTAGGAGTGAAGTGGATGTACAATCTCATTAAGAAAGAGATTTTTTAAGAAAAAAGATTATGTCAAAGAAATACTGTGTGCATAAGGATAATGTCCGTTATGAAAATTATAAAGGGAGGTCAGAAGAGTTACAACTATTGTATGAAAAACAGTCTAAATATGAAGAGAAACTGGCTCTGCATGATAAAGGCAACCCCCCCAAAAAACTTAATCGTTATGCTGTAAGTAAAAGAAAGAATAACCACTGAATGCGGATAACAGATGTAGAAGAGATTGTTCGTCTAATGAGTGTCCATTTTGCTAAAAACTATCATCCTGGTGTATGCAACATTGTGCTCACGACTATCTCGTCACTGGATGAAGAAAAGCAGGTGTATGAGAAGGAAGTACTATTACTGAATAAGCCGAATAAGATTTCGCCAATAGGAGATGATGGGATATCAGCATGGATGCTAAAAGAATGTTCAGCTGAACCTGCTTCTTTTTATCAGGTTATATAATTTGAGTCTCAGAACAGGGAAGATTACACAGGAGTAGAAAGCATGTATGATAGTCCCATTGCACAAGGATAGCTAAAATATGATATGTTTAACTATCGACCTATCAGTATCTCAGGAGTAGTGGTGAAGATTTTGGAAAAGTTGGTAAGAGCTCGCATACAAAAATGCGTTGACAGAGAATCTACCTTTTGCAATGAACAGCATAAGTTTACTAAGGGAAGGTCATATTTGAGCAACTTGCTCACTTTCTATAACAATATTACCATTGAACTAGACAAGAAGAATGGATACACCATGATACTTTTGGATTTTGCTAAGGCTTTTGACAGAATACAGCATGGTAGACTGTATTCAATTGGATACAATTCAATTGATGCAGTTGGAGAATATGGGTTTGGGATTATAGAATATTAGCATGGATAAGAGGATGGCTGACTGACAGAGATCAAAAAGTTGTAGATAGGGGATGTGAGTCTGCAAGATTTAAGGTAATCAGTGGTGTACCACAAGGATCAGTTCTTGGTCCACGGTTATTCAATCTGTACATTAATGATATCGGAAATGATATTTGACAGGCGACATACAGCTATTTGCTGATTATGCAAAGATATTCAGGTTAATCAGGAATGCGGCTGATATGCAGTACTTGCAGAATGATTTGAATAACCTGGAATTGTGGGCATGTGAAAATGACTATCAATTCAGTGTTAGTAAATGTAATGTGCACTTTGGTGTGATGAGGCCTAATGTCATATTACATTGGCGGGATTATGCGAGAAGAAACTGATTACAGTAAGGATCGTAGAGTTTTAGTAGATAGGAAGTTGAAGTTCAAGAGCTGTGATAAATATGATATCGGGATTGTAGATTGAAATGACAATAGCAAACAGTAGGAAGAGGAAAGATATGTTTGAGACTTACAAACTTCTGAAAGGATTATACATTATTTCAGTAGATGTAATTTTTCGTTTTATGGAGGGCTGGGAAAGAACGCCAGGGCATCCATGAAAGTTGAGAATGAACGGTCAAGAAAGAGTGAGAGCTACATTTTTCTCTCATAGAGTGGTGCGTGGTTGCCTTTGGAGGTGGTGAGTGCAAATAGTGTGAATGAATTCAAGAAAATGTATGGTAGCTGGTGCGGATGATATGTGGCCTTCCTTCATGAGTCCCTGATTGGAGGTCAGTTTTTAATAATAATAATAAAAACTAATTAAAAAATATTTATTTTTTGTTCAGCAAAATCTTCTACAATTTTATCAAAATTTAAATTTCTTGCTTCATCGCAAGGGTGGACTCCCTATTGGTTTCCTGGCTCTGTTCCATGCGGTTATCTGATTTTCCCAAGCAATTAAATTAGAATTTCGATGACACGAATTTCATCGATGTTTCTTAAACAGAAATGGCAACTTCCTTTAAATTAACTTCCCTCTCCCTGTTATTTACAATATGATATTATTCGAAATACATGAAGTATTAACTTTTGTACGTTATTCATATTAAAAGCTTATTTCTAAATAAGATTTAACTAAAATGTTATTTAACCGCAACAGTTTAAGATTGCACTTTTTTTTTTTTTTTTTTCCTATTTCAAATCCAGTAATGATTTTAAAATGTGTTTTGCTGGAACTGTTATGTTTTAATTTGAAATCGCAGAAAAAAAAACCATTTAATGTTTCGGTTTTGACGCTTTTCGATGAATTAGAAAGATCATCATAAGAGATAGAATTTTTCCCAGATTTTTAAAGGACTACACGTGTATATTCCGAGTTGTGCATGAGAATGTGTTTCGTAAATATACTCTTTGATCGTGAATTATTTTTCCAATTTTCATTTGTGCTAATTACATCAGAGTTTTTTTTTTTTTTTAGTTTAACAAAGCAGGACAAAGGACTCTTTAACACGTTCATTGCCAATCACGGGATATCGCGCGATGCGAGTTCTCACCAAACGGCCGATCACGCGTTATCGCGTTGACGTCGCTAACTAAATAAAAAAAAAAAAAAAATTGGCCACCACACGAAATTCCAATTTTCAGCTTGGCAATGAAAGTGTTAAAAATACAGACTCATAGTTTATGCATTACAAATGAATGGGAATCAACATCGAATTCAGACTATATATGAACTCTGGGAATGGGGATGGGACAACCGCATGCTTCAATACTGCTAATATCTTTAAACTGTAGTCAACTTCGTACACGCCTGCAGTTTGTGAAGGGCGAATTTCACTGCGTGCTATTCTGCTAATTCCATGGATTCCACACTGTGGGAGGGAGCATAGCGAGGCGTGACACGGTGTCAAGGAGAATGCGAAGTAATCCGAGTAACTACTTCAGTTAGGTTGCGGTTCAGACAATGCCGAATTTGTAAATTGCATTAAGAACCCCGCCATATGAGAAATTTGCGCTGAAAAACAAGGCAGGGCTAAGCATTCTTCCCCTTTTAAATAATAAATTGCAAATGGATTCGTCTTACCATTACAATATGATATTATTCGAAGTACATAAAGTATTAACTTTTATACGTTATTCATATTAAAAGCTTAGTCCTAACATGTATTCATTTATTGAATTTAAATAAATAAAATACGTTTCAAAGTAATTATATGTAAATATATTTAATGAAAATAAAAGGGATGCAATGAAAATATTTTTTATATTAGTGATGAGTCGCTACAGAAAGTTTGGACACCGTCGTACAAGTTCGTGCCTTTCACTAGCGATCTACTCAAGGACTTGAATGATATCCATCGCTTTAAGTCACTTAATTATCATTTTTTTCCTGTTTTTCATTCGTAAGTTCCACCGCATTAGATTTTATGCTATTTTAATCTTCTCCACTCACGCGGGTTTTTCCAAACCCGTGACTGGCAAAATGTCTTACTGGTCTTATCGCAGATAATTCCCAAATCAATTCAAGAAATACACAACATTAAAACCGGATCTTGTTAACACTATCGTTTAACGTGTGTAATTAAGAATAGTAAAAGGTACGAATTGGGGGGGGGGGATCAGAAAGTTATCTGTTGAATGCAGTTTTGAAAGACCAAAGACTCCATAAACGATACAAACAAAGGAAGTTGCAATACACCGGATTGAATATTAGAATTTCCTCTGAAACAAAGTTCTACACCAGTTTCTTAGAAATATCAGGTAAATGACAACATCACTCGTTGATGACGTACGCATGAAATAGGAAGAACTGACACTCAAATGGAAATCAATAGTGGCTATAAATACTTGTTGCGAACTATGAAGAGGAGGAGCATCTGACTGGGGTAGTTGAGACTATTATTTTTTTTAATTTTTTTTAAAAATTTTTATAAATACAGAACGCTATGCATCTTGTGACTGTATGGTGCACTGGCTTGAAGGTACGTTTGTTGGGAGAGAGAGTCGTTTACTTCCTGCAGCTTAAGCAAACGCCCATCAATAACTAAACAGTATTATCATGTGTGGTAGATTCTAGTTATTCCAAAGACACCCATGTTTTTAACAATAGTCCCAACATGGGAACGATACATAAAATGAATGTAGCAAAACTTTAGTTCTTTCCCTTAACTTGTCTCTGCAACCTTTAAAAGGAAAGCCACGCCCATACATTTATTCATTTAGCACTGCAATCCACCCATTGCAATCCTAGTTCCACGATGCTTCCTCATTATAGAAAAATAAACAAAGAAAACTAAAGACTTTGTGGCACACCAGCACGAAACAATAATTTATATATGGAAGACTTGTTTAGTGACCGAAAAAATAAAATTAGGGAGCAATAATTTTTTACTTTCCACCGAGCAGAGAGATGTACACAGAACTAAGAGTTTCGTCCGCTAACGTTAGCTTTTTTTTATTCCCGTATAGAGAGTAGCCAACGCCGGTTATAGCCTATCTAACTTTCAGTTTCATATTAATATTAAATGATTTAGCATTTTTAAACGATTTCTATTAATGAAAAGATATCGTTGAAATGAATTCCAGTTTCGATTATTGCTTATAAATTTCGACATCATTTTGTTTACGTTCAAACTATCGATAAAAGCAATTGTTCCAAGGCGCTTGCGCTATGAAATGTAGGCCGTTAGATAAGGTAAACATATAAAAATCGAATGTATTTTGTATTCATAACAAACATATATTTCGTCACGCAAAAATTCTATAGGTTATGTTTTATTCATAAAAGGGTTTCACAAAAAAGATCTTTAGACAAATATTGACAAAAATTGACTTCCCTGCATACTGCTGGAGACTAATAAATATGTATAAACAACAAAGAAAATAATTTTTCATCTGTATATCAGGCATCAACGAGGAGAGTGAGGAACCAGCCTCGTCAACCCAACATGAGAGGGCGTAGAAAAAGACAAGTTTTATAATTTTTCTTATAATTTTAAATAATATATAGGTATGTAATGTGCGCAGTGTTACAAGTGTATATCTCGTAATTCTTTATATATCTTTTAACTGAAATAAACATTTATATTAATCATAATAGAAATGATTGTTTTAATCTAATATATGTATATATGTTAGAGATACCAAGCTATTTTAAACCTGGTTTTAATCCATTTCCCAAGTAAGCAAACACAAATAAGTCTAGTTTGCACCTGCAAGTAGTGCAAGTCTTAGGCAACTCGTGGTAAAGGTGGAATAAGCTCTGATCACTATTCTTAGTATTTCCCATAATGTAAAACACATCTCACTATATATATATATATATATATATATATATAAATATATATATATATATATATATATATATATATATATATATATATATATATATATATATATGATGAGAGATAGAACGCCGGAAGGTTGGTCGATTGGTAGAGCCTCTGCTACTAATGGCTCACGCAAAAAGTTAAGCAACTTTGAGCGCAGTTAGTAGTTGGAAGGGACATCGTTCGATGCTGTTGGCACACTCTCCCTCGATGAGTCTTGGACTTCTTGGAGGTGTCAAATCATAATAATAATACCCCCCATATATATATATATATATATATATATGCATATACACACACACACACACACACACATACATGTATATATATATATACAGGGTGTTCGGGATAAATTTGACATATTTATAATTAATTATATTTTTCCGTAAGTTACATGTATTAACACACACTTCTCTTCATTTAAAAGTTTGGACCCTTCTTCATTCATATACAAGATGTCAGAAAGGATGGATAGCTGGAACCCACCTGAATCATGGAAGAGAATAACTTGTATCATGATGATTCGTGCCCGCCATCAAAATAAGGATATTACGACTGCTGCCCAATGCTCCCTGAATACAGTAAAAACAATCAGGCATGAACTAGAGACTTGCAATGGTGACTACGAGGATGTAGCAAGAAGAAAGATCCCTAGCAGACGATCTGATTGCGTTCGTACAGCAGAATTCCTCGCAAATCTGCAGGAACAGGTGTTGAAGAACCCTGGCATTGGAATTCGGGCTTTGTTCGTGGAGTTGCTAACTGTAGTCAAGCCCTGGATAACAAGGGTAGCCAATGGTAGGCCGTATGTATGGCAGCAGGATTCGGCCCCTTGCCACACCTCTGGGAAAAGTCAAAAATGGTTGTCTGAAAATTTCTACGACTTCACCAGTCCAAATGTTTGGCCTCCAAACTCCCCAGACCTTAACCCCATGGATTATTTTGTATGGGGCGCAGTTGAAAAAGACACCAATCGCACTTCCAGTAATACAAAAGCCCAGTTAATGGATAAAATTAAAACAGTTTTTGCGGCCCTTCCCAGGGAGACTGTAGCATCAGCTTGTTCGAGGTTCCGAAGCAGAATTGAAGCTGTGATCGATGCTAATGGTGGTTATTTTGAGTAAATCTTGTTGATAGTATTGTAATTAACTCTGCCTGTAATGTTTTTTTGTCAATTCATTAAATTTAATAGATACAAAGAAGATTTTCTTTTTCCTTACGAAACTGTCAAATTTATCCCGAACACCCTGTATATGCATGTACGCAATAATATCAAACAGTGAAAGCTGAATAATCTCGAAACCAAATATCAAATAATGATTTTCGATTATAAGCTGAAATTAAATGTTTGGTTTCAAGACATGGCGACCACCGTTACCGCTAGATGGTCTCATTTTAAAATGTAAGTCAATTTTTATAGGTATCTGAAGATAAGTAAGGTAACAGAAGTGTTAGCAGAATTATATCTGCTAACTGCATGTGTTAATGCCTAGTCAGTTTGTGGCAGGGAAAAAACCCTACCACTTCTGTATAAAACCGGCTAACTCACCTTCAGTTGAAAAGCCTTTATAAAGGTTATTCGCCTCTTAGACGAGTTTAAATCTTTCTTACGAAATGATATTGTCGTGATGACTGAGCTATGAAGGCTCCGAATTGGAGCAAGAACGAAAGCGTTATGCTTTGATAGATTTACAGAGTATGGCAAATATGAATCAAATGCAGTGGTAAAACAAAGGTTGGTGAGCAAACTGTACCCCCCCCTAGTATGTGCACGTACACATACCAAATATTGTAGTGTAGGAGAGATACCTAATTATGTCAATATTGATCTCATGGTGGTCGATTCGCTAAAGTTTTGAATTCATTTCAAATCCCACTAAATGAAGTCCCATTAAATGATATATTTATTGATGCGGCCTTCACATTAATTTTAAACTTGGCACTAACCCATAATTCTTATGATATTTCTAGTCAGTTGAGTTCAAAAGTTTAATTACTTTAATAATTGTTATTAACTGAGCATTTGTGTGGAATTTTGCGAAATGTGAACTTAGCCCTGAGCGAGAGGAAAATAATTTTATAACTATTAAATCGCTAGGAGTTTGTTCAATGATAGCGGTTTTTAACTGTTGGTTTACTTGTACATATAAAAGCTGTGGTTGGAATTGGTTCGTTAGAATTAGGGCAACAAAAAGCGTCTGAAAGCCATATGCAAACAGTGTGAACAGGCAAACGTACAAGTGCAGTTCTGTATTTTCTTTTTAGAACTCGTAGTTAAATACTAAAGACGCACGCACACGCACACACAGACACACACACGAGAGAGAGAGAAGTAATAAATGTGGATTTTTTTTATTGCACCAGCAAATATGGAAACTATTTAGACAACTCTAGGAATAAGATGTGAATGAAAGCTTGAATATAAACAAATATGAATGGTGAATTTAGATGAAACGTTTAATATAAGATATTACAAATAACAAAACAGAAAGTGAACCCCAAATAAACAAAAGTTTTGTGTTCACATTAGAGCATTTATCCGTTAAGAATTTCAAGATAAAACTGCCTTATTCTTATCTTCCAAAGCTATTTGTAGTTTATTCCTCCCCTTTTAAGTATTTAAAAGATAGGAACAGTTCACATTAGGAACTTGAAATAGTTATCCAAAGATGGTGAGCTTCGTAGTCTGTTCATTCGTAATTATTAGAGCAGCATGCACTTTCGGCAAAAATTCGCCCGCAATTGGTACGCACTAAGTTATTGGTCTGTACTAGTTACTCTGTTTAGCGGAGTGAAAACCGTTTTCCATTGAAAAATCTTCCTTCAGAATCTTCCTGCCTTCTTCCAGAGCCCCAACCAACTGAGTACAGATTAAAAGCCGGTAAGGAGGTGGCTGAATTCTAAAAAGTTCTTTGGGTCTGTTATTATAAATACCTTTCCACTAACAACATAAGCTTTAATCAGTACAAATTTCAATCGGTGTTAATCTAAATTAGCTGATTGGTAGATAGTTTCTTTGCTGGTCTGTTTGGCCGAGTATATATAGCATTTTCACTTTCCATTCTATAGATTGCCCGTGATGTAGGTGTTTTGGTGATAGATGAGGTTTCGCCCTTTGTGAGACCTTGCTTGCTTGTCGGCGATCTCAAGTGGCTGAAAGGCTCCCTATTTGGTCTTCAGAATGGAGTTTACCGGATTATGTAACTCTTAGCTCACCTAGAGTACTGATGTGTTGCTGGTTTACAACTGTTCATAAGTGGAATTCATATAAAAAAGAAAGTTTTTGTTAGTTTCTTTTGCGTATTTTTTGTTTTACTTAAAGTAAACATGTATGTGAATTTTCATTCAGATTTGCTGGATCTTTTTCTCAGCTCTCTCTCTCTCTCTGTAATTATTTTCAATCTATCTCGTAGGTTATACAGGTCTTTTGCAGCTTTTGCAAAGGTGAACCGATAAGAACCTGCTCAGGATAAGCGAGATCTGATACAACATTAGTAAGCGTTTATCTCCTCTGTATCCGATCTTAGCCATACAGAGATTATCTTATGGTAACGACAGAAGCTTTGTGATACTCACTTAACACTTATTTGTACAAATGAAAATAATCATAACGATCGAATTTTCTAAACAGAATGACGCAATCATATAATTTTTAAATGCCCAATTTTAAATATTGTTAATACAACATTCTGAAAGTGGTTTCGAAAATAAATAACTGAAAAATCGATGTCTTAGAAACATTTAAAATAACTCACACAGAAGAGACTCAAGTCCTTGATCTTGCACCTGTGTATAGTCCCCCCCCCCCCTCCAGAATGTAGAAATCGATAGGCCATGTGGATTGTTGACCGTCAAATATATTTTGTCGTACTAGTTGAAAATACTGGAATGGCGAGAAGGCTCATAGTACTTCGCCATCTATCATTCCTGGACTGCAACTGTTTATTATTTTTAATAATGTAATACACATAACTGTTGCTGAACAGTTACTTCACAGAAAGTAACAAAACATAATGGACTTACATTGATGTAATAGCAATAACATCAAGGACATTGCGCAAGCCTGGCTTATTATCGACATACGCTTTATGCATCGAAAAGCCTGTAAATTTATTATCGACTTGTTTTACGTTTGCAGATCGATAAAATTAACATCTAACTTAAAAAGAAGCAGAAAAAAAATTAAATTGCTTTTGCTTACTTGCAAGTTTCTGTAAAATATCCTATACAAGTGTGTTTAATTACGATCTGTACACCCTCCCCATCTAAAAAAAAAAATTAAATGGACTCCACCATTTTGTTCATTATGAACTTGCGTGTCGTAACCTTCATATTCGTTGACGTGGCCTTGCTTAGCACGTTTATTTTATAGAAAATCGAATCCCATTATATTTACGCCATAAAAGAACATGCGTGGTAATTTTGTGTGCCAAATACACATTTTACATCCCCTGGCTGTGTTATTATAGAATCATCTGTTGTATAACCAACGGCAATTTTGTTTGTTCCATTCGCATGCATGAAGATATAGCGTGCACTTTTTGGAGGTCGCACGCAACAAAGTAGCGGTTCTTTCCAGTCTGGTCCCAGCCTTGGACATCGTACTTCTTTCTATGGTTTGGTCCTCAACATTTCGTGAGTTACTAGAATGGAAACTTAACCTGATGGTTTCGCTTTCCAAACGAACAGGCAATTGCGAATGGTTAAAAACGGTAACAGAGAGGAGGTGCACTGAAATTAAATATCACATTTGTGATAAATCAGACATAAAGATCCACTCTGTTTCCGGGATTTTAAGTTCCGTTAACTCAGTACAAATATTAAGTCATGCAAACTCCAGACCACCACGTTTCCCACCTCCCTCTGAAGTTAATTACACATCCATGAGAAGGTCGTGTGCGGAATTCATCTGAAATCCGTACTCGTAAAGGCGTCTTATGTTTACGTGATTTTATTTTTCTCTGCTGGGAGTTATCCTTGGGGAAATTCCTCCTGGGAGTGCACCCTTAATTCCTCTGATAATATCGTTAATAACGAAGTGTTAAACTGCTTTAGCCGCATAAAACATCCGTATGTTGTTTCGGTAGAATAAGCACACCATCCTTGAACTTTCGGATCGATGGTCCGTTATTTTTTGCACGCTCTATAAGTCCTCC
Source organism: Typopeltis vanoorti (assembly GCF_054136105.1). Taxonomy (NCBI): domain Eukaryota; kingdom Metazoa; phylum Arthropoda; class Arachnida; order Uropygi; family Thelyphonidae; genus Typopeltis; species Typopeltis vanoorti. Next base: position 163,967,963 of record NC_143549.1, on the reverse strand, counting down.
ATGTAGCATCATTCTCCGCGTACAAACACACGTCTTCATATATTTAATATTTTACAATTCGTTGCTTTTAGGTCCTTTGCTTAAACTCTTTACCGATTGTGGAATGCTTTAGTGATGGGGGGGGGGGGATTTGCGGTAAAGTACCGAACCGAATAAGAATGTACTCAGAATAATGTACTGTTTGATTCCTAAAAATAGAAACACTTACTTAGGCGTATCTGTTATTTCAATTTGTAGTCGAATCAGGTTAGGCTTAGCCATAAATCGTAGCAATGACTCACCATTTATTAAGCAGATATTCTGTAGTAGCGCTTCTCAAATTTTAACAACACGATTAATCCACATTTTCAAATAACATTCAAATAACTCTCAAGCGATAGAACATTCTAATGTTAAAATTACTTTAATGTGCTTACTGTTCACTTTTTTGTTTATCCAAGTATTCAAGCGAATATGCGGACCAGGGCAGAGTCCGTGTCTTTTAAGTAGTGCAACCCGTGGCACCTCTGATGCCGATGGTTACATTCTTGTAAGTTCTCTGGTCAGTTTTGAAACGTTGTAAGTTTGTCATATCTGGTTATAATAATGACGGATTCATAACATCCTTAACATGTATAATATTAAGGATGTTGACTTCCTACTCATAATGTACGATGTATAGTTGTCCATGAATGTTTTTAAATCCCCATAGCATCTTTGTTTATTATTGTATATTACATGAACATTTAAAATAATACAAAACTTTTGTGTTATTTTAAACTATGACACGAATCCCGATACTAATCAATCATTTTATCTCTTACCGTTTAATTGCTCTTTCTAAAACAGAATATTTCACATAGACTTTGCCCATTGCTTTATCTCTAAAGCTGCTTTATGGATAGTAAATGATCAAACATCATGTAGCAAGAGTTATCATCGTGCACATCAATTTTCTTTTATTTCACATGTAGCCTGCCTGTTTCAACGAATTACTGTAATGTGCGTACTATTCGCGTTGTTTTTATTTTCGGGACTCCTGGCATCCGTGTTTTTTACGTACTGCGAACGGTGGCATCTCCAATGCCGAAGGTTACATTCTCGTAAGTCTCTGGTAAATTTTGAAACTTTTTTTTTTTGGTTTGTCATATCTGGTTATAATAACGACAGATTTATAATATCCCTAACATGTATAATTTTTTCAAAGGTTTTATTTCCTCGTAATGTACAGTGTATAGTTGTCCATATTTTTTATTTTATTTTTTTATTTTATTTTTATTTTTTTTTTAAAGTACGGATTTAGCTTTCTTTATTGTTATGTATTATACACCATCGTAACTTTGAGACTAAATTCAAATTGATAATATTTATAGAGATTCCTTAGCATAAAGGCATCCTTCCTCTTTCTAGAAATCTTTGTATTAAACTATGATAAGAAGCCCTCAACTTAATAATTTTATCTCATACCATTTAATGAATTTTTCTCTTTCTAAATACAGGATATTTCATACGGACTGTACCTTCATACTTTATCTCTAACGCTACTTTATAGATAGTAAACAAACATCATTTAGCAAGAAGTTATCATCACCTTACTCATCAACTTTTTATTTGACCTTCACCATTAGCACTGCAATGTCCAGCCTGTATTCAACTCCCGTTCGGTTCATTCATTGATGCAATGGTTTGGTAAATGTAAATATGTTCCTTAACATACGAAGAAGTCCAGTGAAAGTTATTTTAGAGAAACATAAATTGTGCACTGTTGAATGGAGTGTGAACCCTTGATGGGCTGTAATCACACTTTTATTCCTAACATTGTATGATGTTAGGAATACAAGCTGATCTAAAATAATGTGTTCATTATTTTAGATCAGCGGTCGTCAACCTTTTCAGACTCGCGGGCCACATTCAACTTTTATTTTTAATAATCGGGCCACAAGCGTTTAATTAAGTGAAAAAATATTTGCGTTATCAATTTTATTATATCAGTCTTAAAAAACAGAAATATTTAAAGTACGAGATATGAAACAAGCATGAAAATGAAACTCAAAGAAAAATTATTATCACTTATAAACAAAGTAATATAGCTTATGCATCACAATATGTGTGTCTCCCTGCTTTTTTGGCAAGCATCGATAAAATTTTTGGATATTTTCTAACGAAAATGCGTTCTTTAATATGCGCCAAAATCTCGGTTGTTGTCTGATGAAGTCGCCTTTGTTATCCCCACTCATGATGACTCGCACCAAGTTGCACGGCGATATCAAGAAGTATAGGTATAAAATTATTTTTAATTTATTATTCATATTATTATTATTATTATTATTGTTCCGAGCAACTCCAAGGAGTCGACAGACTCATCGAGACCTAACATCATGTCAAGAACAACTATTCGACATTGACACAGTATCTATCATATCTTGCCTTGAACTCATTCACGGTCGTAGCACCCACAACAGACTCTGGATGCTTATTCCACTCATCACCACTCTCCAAGTAAACAACCTAGCTCTAACACCCTTGTCAACCACGCTCTTACCCAGCTTCCATGCATGGCCCCTAGTCCTCCCACCACCAGTCCTATTTTCAAAAATATCTTCTGGATCAATCTTATAGAAACCCTTCAGTAATTTGAATGTCTCAATCATATTACCCCTCCTTCGCCTATCGTCCAATCTCACAAATCTTCAACCTATTCTCATAAGGTTCATTCCACAGACCTATCATCTTGGTCACTCGTCTCTGGATCCTCTCCACTTCCTCCCCATCACGAAGAAACCCTGGTGCCCATAACTGGGCACAGTAGTCCAGATGGGGGTCTTATCAAGGCTCGATACAGAGGAATAACAACTTGTTTGTCTCTGCATGTTAAAGTATTTTTCAGAAGCCAAGTGATTTGATGAGCTGATTTAGTCACTTTTGCAATGTGCCCCCTAAACTTCAATTCCCTATCCACCAACACTCCCAAATCCCCGGCCTCATCAATCTCCTGGAGTACGGTTCCACCAATGCGATATACTGCTGCTATTCTTTTCACCCCAAAGTGCATAACCTTACACTTTGCCACATTAAATTGACATCCATTTTTCCTAGCCCAGTCCTCCAAACTATCCAAATCATCCTGTAAAATGTTGACATCCTGTGCACTCGCAATTGCTCTACCCAACTTTGCATCATCATCAGCAAACAAGTGAACACTTCCTCTCAAATCCTTTCCTACATCATTGATGAACAAATTGAAAAGCAGTGGTCCAAGAACAGAGCCCTGCGGCACACCACTAGTCACAAGCCGTCTTTTAGACTCCACTCCTGCATAAACCACTCTCTGGTATCTCTCCTTCAACCACCCTCCTGTCCATCTCACTAACCCTATATCTATCCCCATCTGCTCCAGTTTACTGATTAGGGTTCCATGTGGTATCCTGTCAAAGGCCTTGGCAAGGTCCAGTAGTATCACTGTAAACCCATTATCCCTATCCAGTTAAGCCGTCACTGTGTTATAAAACGTGAGCAAGTTACTGAGGCATGATCTACCCTTCACAAAACCATGTTGTCCCTCATACAATATCCCATTTTCATCTATCCAATCCTGTATTATTTTCTTGACTAATTTCTCTAACACCTTGACAATGATTCCTGATATGCTAATCGGTCGGTAATTTACAACAGCAGTCTTGGAACCACCTTTATGCAGTGGAACTATTTTCCCCTCTTTCCACCCCCTCGGGACTAACCCAGACCCGAGACTCAAATTAAACAAAATGGTCAAGGGTACTGACAATTCTTTAGCTGCTTCTCGTACAACACGAGCTGGTATACCATCCAATCCCACGGATGTATTGACATTGAGGTTATGCAATAGACTACTCACCTCCACTTCATTAACCACAATTCCCGTATAATCTACTGGTTTATTCGTTTCTACAATGTCACCACCTGGATGATATATACTTGCAAAGTGCTCACTCAGTAACTCAACTATATCAACTGATTCAGTTACCTCCCTACCATCGGCATTCTTTAAAATCATTCTGCCATGTACATTTTTCCTTTTACTTGCTACATATCTAAAAAAACTGTTTAGGATTCTCTTTAGCCTGCATGGCCAATGTTCTTTCGTAATCCTTTTTTGCTTTTCTTACCACACTCGTTACCCTTCTGGCCTGCGCTTTATACCGTTCATGTGCCTGCCGGTCCCTTTCTCCTTAAATTCCCTCCATAGTTGTTTCTTTTTTTGCAGCTCAAGCTTAATGGTGTTATTCATCCATTTAACCCCTCGTTGATTTATTATTCGGACTCTAGGTATACAGTCAGCCATTGCTTCATGCAAACACTTCTTAACTGCCTCCCATGCACTATCAACTTCTAGTCCTTGCAGTTGTACATGCCATGGCACTGAACCAATAAAACTCCTAAAATATTACAAAATGTATTATTTAAATAATTCAACATACTTGCCACATGGCATATAAGTATGGTCAACCTTTTATAGGCCGCCAAAAATGCACGTTTGGGTCGCCGGTTGCCGACCCCTGTTTTAGACCATTCTTCTTTCAACACTTCTTTCAAGTTTCTTAACATATTTTCCTCAAACCAAGTCGCAATAGTACCTGCAATATATTATGGAGTACTGTCGATTTGAAGAAGGAGTTATGGTTCTGTAAAACGTTCATAATATAGGAAGTATTTGCATCATCTAAATAACGGGATAATAATAATTATCCAGTTTTTTCTCTGCAGACAAAAATACGAAATCATTAACGAATAAGAAATGATCCTCTCTCAGAGAGAGAGAGAGAGAGAGAGAGAGAGAGAGCAATCTTAGATCCTCACCTGGGGCACAATTTTTTTCCTCGGCCTGATTGGCCGAGTGGTTAGTGTACGCACTCTCCAACTAATAGGTTCGAGTCCCACTTCTATCATGAAGTGGGACTCGAACCTATTAGTTGTTTGTGATGGATGTTTGTGATTGTCTTTAAGTGGGAAATGAATTTCATCGCTGAGTGTGAGACCACCGTCCTACTCACTGGAAGTTTGAAGTGGCTTAAAAAAGTTAGATGGTTGGTCTCTAGAGCAAAGTTTCTGGACTCTGTAAAAAAATAAATAAAAATAATACATAAAATGAAATAATCCTTAGCGCACCCACGGTACAAATATACGACTATAGGTTTACTAATAACCTTTCGTGGAACCACATAAAAAATGAATTTGGATCGAAACTTGTCGATAGCCCAAAGAAATTTTTCTAGGCCTCTTCAGCCTAGGTCGAACACACTTAGATCAAAGTTCTAGAAAAAATTTCTTCGGCAGTAATAACCTTAAACCTTTACTCTATTAGAAAGATGTTCATTGCTTAGTCGTTAATTATTTTCTGCAGAGGAAAAATTGAATACGTCTTATTAAGAAAGTTGAGGTATTGCCTTCTATAACTACGAGAAATCTGCTCAAGTGACTGCATGGAAATCGTGGGATAACACGCGTTGACTGACTTTAATCTTAACGGAGATTCTCTCATTTTTACGTATTTATTCATTTTTTCCCTCACTTTTAGTTCCTCTTTAGTTTCTGTTCAGCAATCCTGGTAAAGTTGACTGTTGAAAACAGGAAAAATATTTCTACAGAAAACTACAATTAACATTTTCAACTACTAAATGAAAATGCATACTGAAAAACAAATTGTCGGTACAAGTGCAGAACTTAAAATCACATTGAGGTTGGAATACTCAATATTAGGTATTCCATCTATTAGCTATTGGGTATTCCATCTCCGTATATAAGTAGACAAGTTTAACCCATTGGATCTCAGAAACGTTTTTTCTGATTTGCCCAAGAAGATAAAACTACATGCAACTGTTTATGAATTCAAGCAGGTCTTATTTTTCACTCATGCGCGCAAAATGGCAGCACTGAAGTTCTCTTAACCATATTCGTTCTACTCTTGCATATAAATATTTTAATCACACTTTAAAAAGCAGGTCAGGCGAGTTACATTACCTATCTACAGTATATTATAATGACGCCGTACAGAGTAGAGTGGAATGAAATTATAAGACTTTATTTTGTCATAGGACGAATTGCTGTTGTGATGTGTTCCCTGATCAGTGAACAGTTACTGTTGTGTGTACGTTTAATGATATATAAAAAAATGCTTTACGAGCAAAATCTCAGCAAAAATACCACCGCTTAAAGTATTTGAACTGCTAAACCATCAGAGAAAAACATATTTTTCTCTTTTGCTAGCAAATGAATTGAATCTGTGAAGTCGATTTAGAAAAGACATTTCAAATCGTTTGATCGGTTGTAATTTCAAAACAACAACCAAAGTAACTAAGGTTTATGATTCCCGTCTATACGATACAGTATGAGACCGGCTAACTCACCTTCAGATGAAGAATCAGTCCCTTAAAGGCTCTTCACTTCTAAATGTGATTCGAAAGTAGGTTTTTCCAACCAAAGCCTGAGCTGCTGCTAATCTCAAACCCACTGAAAACGATAAATATTCGCAAATGCATTATGTGATTCTAGAAAAATCTCTTCACGATGATGAACTAGCAGCTTTCGGTTATTTTCCAGACGGCGATTTTTATTGTTGGATCATTATTTTCCAGCGACAATTAGTACCTTTTCGACAGATTTATGACTAGACGACATGATCTTGGGGGATAAGAGTGTTGCTTAATTGTTTTATGGCACTTTATTTTGAAAGGTTACACTTTTTTTTTCTTTAAATCATGAATCGTTCTTATTCATCTCATCTTATCCCATCGATCTTTACGTAACAGACCCAAATAGCCTGGTACGGATAATAATTTGGATTCTTATGAACCTAGTATCGCTGTCAGTCAATATGTGTTATTTTCTGACCGGTTTGTCTGTTTTTGGGAAAGAGGGGGGAAAAAAGTTTCTAAGAGGAGAAAAAAAACTGCCACTTCTGTATAAAACAATATAAGGTACAGGAAAACCTCACTTAACGCGAATTCGATATGTGCAATAATTAGTTAGCGCGACAGTGAAATGATACTATTTCCCATTTTAAGTGAGGGATTAATCAATTAACGCGTTTTTTTTACGTTATGCAAAATTTTACGTAACGCGAAATTTTTTTTATCGAAAATCTGCAGTGAGTGGAAAAGCTGGAAGTCATTAATATACTTGAAAGTTGTGCTAGTAATACAATGATTGTGCGAGACCTGGGATGCAGCAAGTCTACAGCTTGGACTATATTAAATAAGACAAAGAACAAGGAAAAATTGTCATTGCTTCTTTAAGCAGGCAGATCACCCGAAATAGAAGCATTTAATGATCTAGATGGAGCGTCTTCTATCACTCTGGATTGATGATTGTAACCAAAAAAGAATACCTCTTAGTACAGGGAATATTCAGGCAAAAGTTCTCAATATTTTTACTTCATTGAAAGAGACCAAATTTTAAGCGTGAAAGTTTTATGCGAGTTTAGGATGGTTTGACCGTTTTAAAAGTCGAGCTGGACTGCATAATGTAAGAATAACTGGGAATCTGCTAGTGATGATAAAGATTCTGCGGTCAAGTTTCTTGAAGAATTGTAAAAGATAATTCACGAGGGTGATTATGACGATTGGCAAATATTTAATGTCGACGAAATTGGTCTCTTTTGGAAGCGTATGCCAAAAATACTTTCCTAGCTAAAACTACAGCATCTCAACTTTATACAAAGCATCTAATGATCTTCTTACGCTTTTATTAGCTGGCAATGAAGAAGGCAACTTTAAACTTAATCCTATGTTAGTTTATCGTTCGCAAAATCCAAGATCTAACATTATTAAAGAAATCAGCACAATTGGAAAAGAACTTGGATTTAATGAACTGGATAATGAAGATGTGAGAAACTTTCTACATTCCCATTCAGAACATTTAAGCGAGAATGCTCTCCTTCAGGTAGAAGAACAACATACATATGAAGAAGAAGATAAGGAGTGCGAAGAAGAAGAAAATGTTACGACTAAGACACTAATTGAAAGAACTTCAGCTAGTTTTCAATCGCATTGAAAATGCTAAGGAAATTTTGTTTGATGCTGATCCTGATATGGAACGAAGCTTAGAAGTTCACCGAAATTTTGATAAAGCGATCGATAGTTATCGGAAATTGCATGACAAGATGAAAAAGTCTAGCACGATTCAAACATCTTTACTTAATTTCTTTTTTTTTTTTTTGTAAAAAAAAAGTAGCTCAAATGTTTAGACATTAAATAAAAGACTAATCAAATGTTTAGACATTAAATAAAAATTTAAGCAATTGATTTTTTATTAACTTTGATGATTTTATTCTCTAATATAGCTTATACTGTAATTTTTTCTCCTCCAAATTTACGCTAACTGATGGATGAATTATAATTATTCCTATTGTTTATTTTATTCACTTAACGCGATTTCGCTTAGCGCGCATTAATTGACGGAGTAATTAATCGCGTTAAGCGAGGTTTTCCTGTATTTTCAGTTGAAAACACCTTATAATGTTCCTCGCCTGCTGGAGGAATTGGAATCTTAGGACTTTCCAACCAAAGATCATCCTCTCTACCAGTGGCGCTTTCTGCAGTTTAGATCATACTTAAATATTAAATTAGATAATAAGTACTTATAGCGTAATGTTCGTTTTACTTTGAACGAATAGTATTCTATCTTTCCTATCATTATCGTACAGTACAGTATTAATTCGATGTAAGAAATCAAGCTTACAGAGAATCGATGGTTGAACACAGAATTCTCGATAACAAAAATGTCCGTGATTATCTTGTTTACGAACCGAGCCCTAAATATCAACTAAAATAATTCCAGACACATTAAACTAATTGCTATCTATATTTGGTCTCTTTAAGCGGAATCTCTGTGCCAGTTGGAGAAACAACAGTTTGAAATAAGAAATGAAACTGCACATTTTCATTTTTCTATAAAATAGATCAATAGTTGTTCTGTGTCCATCCAAATAATGATCCAACAATAATTACTCCTTGACTGCTCCAAGATCTTCTTAAATTTCTTCCTTTACCTAATCTCTACAATGTTTTCGTCTACAGTGATTTTTTTTAAAATAATCAACTGCTCTTTTACTAAAAGAATCTTTCATTTTAAGTCTAACCTATAACTTTTTATTAGACTATCTTCTACGAGAGGTCGAGCAATCGGCAGAAAAAAATCAGCAAGGAATAGACAAGAATTTTTTTGTACAAAATGTAACTTTTTTTTCCCTAGGGAAAAAAACACATTTACCTTAAGTTCTTTCAGAAATTGTTTCTCTGACTGCATTAAACGTCCCAGCCACTTGGTGTCTCCATAGCTCGACTTCTCGTAGAAGGTTCAGATTGTCTTGTCTTCAAGAGCTAGTACAAATTCTCGAATAGTTTCATTTTAAGTTCTTTTCATTTATATTATTGAAGTCCTAAATTACTGCTTGTATATTTATTTCACGTAAACTCACTCCATAAATTTCGATTTCTTGGTTCTTTGGTTTAATGCCTGCTTTCTCTAACTCAGCGTTTGATGCCAATAAAACTAACCATGAGATTTTATGCACCTGCGGAAATTAGGCTTCTGCTTGTTCCTTGTGGTCTCCTCCAGCTGTGCATCGATGACTTCGCTTTGATTTCCGATGAAATCGTTTCAAGTGCGAATCATCGTCCAAGGTTTTTCATCAACAAGTGTCGCAAAACGTGTCGGATATATTATTTGATAAATGATGTCAGTTGAAATGAATTCTTTATTGAATATATGGTTTCTAAACTGTTGAAAGAGAATTAATAGGAGAAACTGCGTGGCCATTCCAATAGAAATGAATTACACGAAAACTAAACAGTAGCATCAGCAATGAAAGTGTTAAATAATCTTGATTTGTGTACATTTTTCAAGACTGGTCTCAAAACACGTCAGGAAATTTAACAAAATAATCCCCATTTCGTGACTCTGTTATCAATGGCCACAAGACCCTCTTTCACTATATATTTTAGATCCATTGGCCTATGTCCAGTGTTCACCAATACCTTTTCAACTAAAGATGAGTTACCAAGTCTTCCACATCTCATACGGTGGTGGAAACTTAATTTATTAATACTTTGGCGCATGTGACGCTTCAACAGAAAAAAAAAAAAAAATGCACCCGTAAAGCATACAGCAACCAGAGTCCATTTCCAACGGCATTCATACTTAATAGAATCTTCGCTATGTATAACAAAAAATATCATCACCATTGGATCGAAATAGCTAGAGTCTTTAACTCTCACCTACTTGCTATTTTTCACTAGGGTGAGCAGGGTCGGGCCCCACTTAAAAAAGTGCATCACTTTTGTTTAATAAAAAAAAAAGTCATATATAACATTAAACATTTATTTAAAAAAGTGTACAATAAATTCAAAATTCGATACATTACATACCATACAAAATACAAACATTAAATAAAAAGAGAATTTTTAAATTTTTATTGCCTCATCCACTTCCTCATTTTATGGTTAGCGAAATCTTTAATCATCTCGTCATAATCAATTTTCATTGCCAGGACATGTTCTATTAATAGCAAAGCTAAGCCGTTTAATCTTTCCTGGAGCATTGATGATCTACAGAAGCTGTTTATTGCTGAAAATTTACTAAACGCCTTTTCACTTTCAGCAACTGTTACTGGTATTGTGCAAAAAATTCTGATTGAAGTACATATTTCGGGAAAAACACCGTGAAGTTGAAATTTATAAATGGTATTTAATAAATCTAGTCCTGGTATAACATCTTTAAACGTGGCGTTATAAATCTTTTTTATGTGATAGATTTTGTCTTTCAGAGATGATGTTAAGCCTTTCGAATATTTTATTAAATTATTGCGCGGGTCAGAAATTTCTTGATGATTCATGGTTTGAAAATTTAATATTGGTAAAAATAAATTCTGAATGTTTTTTAAAGATGTGAAACGCATGTGAAGTTGCGAAATAATTTTATCCAGTTTAAAAAAATATACAGTTCTTTTAAAATGTCCTTGTGTATCATCCCCATCTGCACTTTCTTCATCTGCTAGCTTTATTCTCTTCGCTTTCGACCGTTTTTCGACATTTGGGGTTATACCCAATTCAATTGCAGCAAGTATAGCTTCAGAGAAAACATCTTGCCACTTATTTCTAAAATGTTCAAGTTCTTTCAGAAGAGACTCAACATTTGCTGTTGCAGTATCAATCGATATGGTACTAGATTGCAATATTTTATTTCGTTCGTCAATGGAAGCTAAAATTTTAAACCAAATTGTTGCAAAAAAGTATTGCTTTGAAACTTGAAAAATATCGTTTTAGAGCAACAGCTTCAGAATGACCTTCATTTGATAATTTCCCACTCAAAATTACATCCTCTGAAGCTTTTAAAACACTTGGATGCTTCTGAGCAACCGGTCTAACCGCATCGATTCTACAACTCTAGCGAGTTTGAGATAGACCATGAAGAGAATAGCCAGTTTTTTCTAATAAAATTTGCCATCTCATTGGGCTTGAGCTAAAAAATGCAAATAAACGCTCCAAGTTTCCAAAATATATTGTACTTTCCGAACAACATTTAGCTGCATTTACGCCCACTACATTCAGTGAATGTGCTACACATCGGGAATAAAGAGAAGTTTCATTTTCTTTCTCAATAAAAGACCGAACACCTTTTATTTTTCCACTCATATTTGCAGCATTGTCACATCCCTGACCTCTGCAGTCTTGTATGTCAATTTCTAGTTGATTGAAGCGTTCTAGTAATTTTTTTTGCTATTTCTTCTCCAGTTTTATGATAAAAATCAAGAAATTCTATAAACCTTTCAAGAATTATCCAATTTTGAGTTAAAAAAATCCCTGAAAACATATCGTAGTATTAAAACATTTTGTTCGATATGTGACGAATCTGGAGTTGAGTCACAAATTATTGAATAATAAATGGACTTCTTTCTTTCGCTTAAAATTTTGTTTAATACAAAATTACTGCAAATGTCAATGAATTCATTTTGAGTTTGCCACGATAAATAATGGGCCTGAAGTCGTTGGCCGGTGTTTTGCGATTCTTTTACCTTTTGTAAATGTTCTTTTAGTATGGGATCATAATGCCCAACTAATTCTAATATCCCCAGAAAGTTCCCATTATGTGGATTACCAATTTGTTGATTAGCACCACGAAATGATAAATTTCTGGAACGCTAAAAATAAAATTACATGAAGCAACCTTTTAAGCAATTCATAAAATGTTTTTGTTTCGTTAATAATTAAATTTCCATTTTGTTGTTTACTCCGTTACCAGTTAGAGATCGTTCTAATTGCCTCCAGGATAAGTAGCACTCTTTATGAGATCGCTATTTTTCATGATCAGGCAAACGTGTATATAACATTTGCCACTTTTGTTTTAGAGGACAAAACCCTTCTGATTTACTTAATCGTTGACAAGTTTACTTTTTGTATTATTGCTAGATAATAGGCAGGTAACACAATATAAGGCTTGTTTGCTTGAACTCCAGCGTAACTAGTCTCGAACTAACTGATCATGGCCAGGGCCGGCAGAAGCGGGCATGCAGAGCATGCGGGCGCTGCTACGAAGGGGCGTCGCCGCCGGGGCACAGTTCATAAGTTCATTTTTAAGAAACAAAATTTTTATAATAAAAACAAAAAATTCTTAGGAGATGATCAATATACACCGAATAAAAATTAAAAACAATTGTATATTGCCGCCTCTTTGATCAGCTGGCTGTTTACAATTTTGCAGCGAGAGCAGGCTAAATGCTTGTCTGCAGAATGTTGTGTCTACTGCAGTCTATCTAAAGTGAAACGGTGAACGGTTTTATGCGCAGAAACGAATTTTCGTACAAAACATTTGTTGCTAGTTAGCCAGTCATATGGTACGCATCTCAGGCTACTGACAGTAGCGCAGTGCAGACTATTATTTTGTCTCTGTGTCGTGTTGTGTAATAATTTCTTGTGGGTATAAAATAGAAATGAAATCAAAAATTAAAGAAAAGTTATCCGGTGCAAAAAAATTGTAAGCGTCATGCTGCGAAAGAAGCAGATATTAAGAAACAAACTGGGACTCTTAATAAATTTATTAAAATATTCTGATGCAGATTGTAACCAACTCGATACATCAGAGTTGACGAACCGCGCACATCATCCAGTTTGCATGAAAGTACTATTGCAACTATTGAACAAGATAACAAGACGCATGATTTAAGTGAAAAACAGTTAGGAGAAGATTTAGTTGTAGTTGACCACGAAATTAACACATTGTTAGTCTCTGTAAATTTAGACGATCCAGGTGAATGGGAAAATATTGATGAAAAATTACGAGTTGGTTTAATTGAAATGGGGCCTGTTCAAAAGAAAAATATAATATATCCCAGAGATACATATGGTCGTAAATTTGGCGACACGTATTATAATAGAAAAATAGAAAATGGGGAGCTCGTGCCAAGAACATGGCTCATTTATTCCGAAACTTTAAATTCTGTTTTTTGCTTTTGTTGCAAACTTTAAGCACCTACTGAATCAAGTAGTCTTGTAGAAGGTTATAACGATTGGAGAAATGTAAGTACAACTTTGCATAGACATGAGACTAGTTTAACTCACTTGAAAAATTTCTTGAAATGGAAGGAACTTGATAAAATTTTAAAAAACAAAACTACCATTGATTGCCAGACTCAAAGCATGTATGAAATGGAAAAGAAACATTGGACGAGTGTTTTAGAACGCTTGATTGAAATTATAAAATTCCTTGGTAGCCAAAATTTAGCTTTTCGCGGATCATGTGATAAATTATATGAAAGGAATAACGGCAATTTTTTAAAATTAGTCGAACTGTTTGCGAAGTTTGATCTCGTTATGGAAAATCATGTTGAAAGGGCCCTACAACGAAACAATAGAGTACACTATTTGAGTAAAGACAGTCAAAATGAAATATTGGAAACTTTAAGTAACGCAATCAGGGATACAATTTTATTATCAATTCGAAAATCTAAATATTATTCCATAATTTTAGACTGCACATCTGATGCAAGTAAAATAGAACAAATGACCATTATTATTCACTTTGTTTCCTGTGACAATGGAATTGTCAAGATCAGGGAAAACATTTTAGGTTTTGCAGATATATCAGATTCCACAGGACGTGGTTTATGTGCAACAATAATGGAACAACTGGAAAAATGGAACATTCCCATTGATAACATGCGAGGTCAAGGGTACGACAATTGGGCAAATATGAAAGGGAAAAAATATGGGCTCCAAAATTTGCTTTCGAACAAAAATCCTCGAGCTTTTTACGTGCTCACACTCTAAATTTAATCATTAACAATGCAGCCAAAGTGAATGCAGATACAATTAGTTTCTTTGCAGTTATTCAAGAAATATACAATTTCTTTTCATTCTCTTACAAACGTTGGTCAGTCCTTTTCGTAAAAAATTTAACATTGAAACAGCCATCAGAAACGCGATGGGAAAGTAAAATTAATGCAATCCGCCCTCTACGATATCAGTTAGGAGAAATTTATGATGCACTTTTTTAAATTTTAAATAATGAAAATTTTAATAAAGAAACTCAGCAGGAAGCACAAACATTATGTGCTAAAATAAAGGAGGACTACAAATTTATTTGTTCTCTTATAACTTGGTATGATTTACTTAACAGAATAAACCCTGTGAGTAAAATACTTCAAAACGAAAATATGAACATTACACTTGCTTTAGAATCTATCGAAAACTTAAAAATATTCTTACAAGAGTATCGATCAGATAAAAATTGTAAAGAAGTTCTAAAAACGGCAAAATAACTGAATGAAGAGGTGGATGGAGAACAAGAATATAAAACTGGTACTGAAGTTCGACGACGAAAGAAGACACGACAATTTGATCACGAGCATCACGACGAAACGCCACTATCACCAGAAGATAAATTTAGAGTGAATGTGTTTTATACACTTCTAGACGTTGCAATATGTTCGTTAATAGAATGTTTTGAACAACAAAAAACATATTATGATAATTTCACTTTCTTGTATAGATTACTACAAATTAATAATGAAGATTTACGAAAAAATTGTGACAATTTAGAGATTCTCTTGAAGGACGGCGACAATAAAAAAGTAAATGCAATAGAACTATTATATATGACGAGTTATGTGATTTCCGGGATATTTTTCGGAAGGATAATTTAAATATTCAAAACCCTTTCGATATTCTTAATTTTATTGTGTCCAATAATTTATCTTTCCCTAACTTTTCAATTGCTTTAAGAACTATTAACCGTACCTGTTAATGTAGCGAGCGGTGAACGTTCCTTTTCCAAGTTGAAATTGATTAAAACCTACTTAAGAACAAGTATGTCACAAAAAAAGGCGTTAATTTGGCGTTAATAGCTATTGAAAATGATATATGTGCGGAATTAGACGTTAAGACCATTATTTCTAATTTTGTGAATATGAAATCAAAAACCCTAAAATTTTAATTAAAAAAAAATGCAAGTATATTTATGTAATTTAATTTATTTTCTATTATTTTGTAAAGATGTTATTTTTTGAATACTTATATTAAATGTTCTAATTACTTCTGAATTCTTTTCTTATTTTCTCATCTATCTTGAGTTTCTTTTATTTTCCTAAAAGATAGTTCCACCTTATAAAAATTATTAAAACATTTTTACAAGTTACTAAATTCTTAGTAACTTGTAAAATGCAAGAATTTTTTAAACTTTAGTTCCAATAAATTTTAACTTTAATTAAAATTCATTTTAATTTTGTTAGCGATTCGGGTCGGTGAGAAGGCTATAATCCCTGTATCATTATATTCAACGATTAAAGTGAAGTGGCTTTATCAAAATTTCCTTTTAACTTTTGAGAATTTTTTGAATATTCAGGTTTTTAATGATTATCCTTCCTAGTCAACACCCCGGTTCGTTACATTTAGCAAACCAACGTGTGGTTGTTCTGTCAAAATTTATTTAAGAAATTTCAAATAATTAAAATTTTTATTATCGTGAAAGAACCACACACGCCCGGATCGTTACGGGGCGCTTAGATAGAAATTGCATGCGGGCGGCAAAGACCCTAGCGCCGGTTCTAATCACGGCCATTTGGTAACTGAGAATAAAGTAAATATGAAGAAAATTTTCTACCTTTACAATCTTTTGGAATTAACTTGACCATATCATCTAACTCAGATTCGGATTTTAGTCCTTTAACAATCATTAATTGCCGATTTACATCACTAAAGAAATCTAGCCAAGTAACTGAATCTTCGTAATTTATAACTTCGGTAGCTTTTAAGTTGGTAGTCGCTTCAGCTTCACCTCCAGTTGACGTAAATTCTTCATATATTAAATCGTTGTTACCAACTGCATCGGTTGTAGTGCTGATTGTTGCTTCAATTCCAGGTCCAAGCAGCATTTTTTCTTCTATTTCAGAGTTAACTGCTGCAGGTCCAGGTGAAGAAGATTCTTTATTACTTTTGTCAGCAGTTAAACTATTAGCACATTGTTTACTTGAAATTTCAATATCTCGGTGATCTTCCATCTTCAAATATTTCAGTAGTAAATGCTTGTTTTTTAAATCTTCTTTTGCCTTCTCACGATCCCTTTTCTCCTTTCGTTTTTGATTTCCAGATTTCTGATGATACATTTCTGTTGGTCAAATTTTTATTATTAAAAATATAATTTTAATAATAAAAAAATCAAATTAATAAGAATACGTAATTTCATTTTTTAGCGCACTGCCTACACTATACAGTTGCACACTTTACAAACAATAATAAAACCTTCGTCTATCAAAATAATAACAAGAACGAAGTGTTCTGGCAGGGAACATTACTGTGAATGCAATTACTAGTTAGCGCAGCCAACTGCAAAACAACCTTGCACGAACGCCTATTGACGTCATCACCCGCTATAACTACAGCGATCAGCGCTGAGAGACTCAGTGTCTCCCGGACACTCACGGCAAGCTAAAGAGCGTAGCCGTCTGTCTAAAACAAAACACAGTATCATTCTCGATATGCCATTATTATTTATCATTGTTGTATTATTACGAGAATTAAAACCATGCATTATAAACACCCGACATGTCACATAAACACAGTTATGTGATATGTCGGGACCCCGTGACAAAAGTCTCAGATGTCACCTCCCCTCTCTGCGGCCCTGAGGGTAAGGATGCCTTTGGGAACTGCGATGCTGTTCAATATTCGTTAGAATATTGTCTGCATTTCTTTTTAGAATCTGAAGCTGCCATTGTGGTTACTGGGGTTGTAACAAAATAATTACAATTGAAGTCAGTAAGCAAAAGTAATGTCTAGATAATATACCTACTCACGTATTTCTATAGGATGTACAAAACTACCAGCCCTGCTCAACTCTTCAACGTAGAGAAGTTTAGTTCGTGAATGAATAACGATTGAATTATAATATGTATGTTCATGAATTTTAGAACATTAATGCTCACTTGTATGTCGATGCGCAAAAATGAGACTGGGATCGAATATGTGTAAATAAGCAACCGCGCATGTTGCAATCTCGCTCCCCCCGCGCCGGCCGGGCGGGAACCACTGACATCCGTTTATTGGTAAATACGTCATTTTGGCCTCTGGCTATTTTCGTGACCTTGTTCCACCTTACAGGTCCTATTCATGTCACTGTTCCCACGATTCACTTTTAACTGCGTTGCCATTTAGGATGGAGGTAATTCAAGCTAACCGAATTAAATATTACCCGTACAATGATGACTTATATATATTTTTCTATCGACCCCTGAGCCCGAATCGACCCCCTAACAATGTTAATATTTGAGTTAATAACAAAGTATATATTTGAGGTGGTGCACTTAAAACTAATTCAGTTAGACTGCTAATTCAGAAGAGAGTAATCCGATTAACAGATGACCCTCTCTCTCTCTCTCTCTCTCTCTCTCACACACACACACACACACATACATATTCATTCCAATGACTCTGTATACATTCATAGACACTTTTTTTTTTCCCCTTATGTCTCTTCTACGAGAATAGATATTTCACAGAAAATGTTCTCTTGAACTGGCCATCACTATTTCCTCTATTTTCTTTCACTGTAAGAATTGATTCATCTGTTGGCTAACACTCATTTACTGTCTAGCATGAAACCCACTAATTACGGTAATTAATTTTATCTACCTCTATTCGTTAGAACAGCTTCCCTCTTACCCAAAGACTATACTGTATAAATGTAAGCTATTAAAGAAACGCCTCAACAGAAACAGATTCCTGTTTTTGTTTTTTTTTTCTCTCTTCCTTAATCTCTTACCCTCACATACCTCTGATGAGTTTCATGCTTTCCAACTTTTGTGTGTGGGTTTGTGATATTAAAACAAAAACATGATCTCTCCGTTGATGACACAGAAAAGGCTTGCTGCTGAACTGCAAATTACGTTCCATTTTTATTGTATCTTTATTCATTTCTTCTGACGATACGGCTGGCACTTAAGAATACATCAAGAGGAATTGGTCTCAAGAGACAGTTAAATAGGACTTCCATTTATAATAATAATTACTCATTAAATTATAATCTCATCTGCTCATTTATGGTCCAACACATACTATACGAACAACATGAATATGAAACGGAGGTGGCAATCTTTGCATCGGAAACACGGATCTTTTCCCTACCTACAAAACAGAGAACACGTGCTGTTTATAGACATATACTTTCCTGTTAACCGTAGTCACTCTAGAAGAATAACAACAACAGGAACCCAAAATTTAGAACTTTTGAATTGCAACGATTTCTTTTAGACGTCTCTCACTGCTACCAATGAAGAAAAATAGTACACGTCACAAGTGACTCATAAATTCATAAACTCAGAGCATTCATAAACTTTTAAATTCATAAACTCAAAGCAAAATGTAGCTCGTTACATAATGCTTATTTCAATAATGATGCGAAATAATTCTTTATTTTTCCGTAATTCGTATTCTGAATGAAAAAATGACATGAAAAATCTGTGTGTGTGTATCATACCAGCAGTCTCATCTTAACTCAAGTGTATACGGCAGACTTCGCTATTAAAGCAATTTTCTATTTAATCCATGTTTCTACTATTTCTCTAAAGATTAATGGACTCTGACGAACTTGTGTGTTAATATAAAGTCGAATCCTCGCGCAACGAAGCACATTAAATTAGTATTTTGGATTAAGTCTTGACGGGATTTCTTTAACGTCTTATTATTACGAAGGCGATCCGCCAGTTTTTTTTTTTATTTTTCATCCTCTTAATACCTTCGGATACATCTTGCACGCTTAATGCATTAATAGCATTCCGCTGTTTGTAGTAGAAGTTTCCGCGTTCCTAGCACGTGCAGACAACACACACTAAGTTATGTACTTAAGGTCGAGGAACTGAGGAATTTCTTAAAGAGAATCTTGGAGCAAGTAAATAACAAACAAAAGAATTGGCATAATGGATAACTGGAGGCTATTCGTGTTCTGCACTTTCTAAAGAAGACATCCACATAGCATTCCGTTGGAAGTAATAATTAATTTGTCATCAGAACTATTCAACAAACAAAAGTCAGTGAATTCTAATAATGCTCCACACCATTACTATAGATAATATATTCAGTGCTTTGGACTTTTTCAGTCATTCAAATCGGATCTGTATCATCAATCTAAGGTTTCCCAACTATTTTTCAGTTAGTGTTGAGTTAGTTACTTATGATTTAAGCAAGAAATTAGATACTGATTGATTTTGCTTTCAAAGAGATGAAGAAGAGTCATAGGTTCAGTAAAACATTGATTAACTCTTGAATCGACTGAAAAGAGACTTAATCCAAATGGAATCGAACTTATAATAGTTAGAATAATAATATGCAGATCTTCTAAGAATACTCTATCCTTCATCAGTACAATTTAAAGGTTTTGATGTTGAACGTAAAGCTGCATGTCATCCTATTCATGTTGGATCGCACACACTACAAGTAAAGCGAAAATTCCAGGGTCATTACTGCTTCTTTGTGATATTTCGTGCCAGCCTCTTCCTTCTATTCAGTCCATGACTCATCGTCACCTCTTTTTTTTTTTTTTTTTCATTGTTATAGAACCTCATTTCCTTGGCTTTCCCAGTTCCTTTCTACCAGTACAAGAAGACCTGTTTGGAAATTAGAAACTGAGTAAGAGAAACAATGAAAGAGTGTCAAGGTTGAGTCAAGGCGATAGTAGTCACACACGTAGGTAATTCACCGTTCCCATCACTGCTTGTCCCGACGTATATTAAATAACCATTCACAAGCTGCAGGAAACGGGCCCGGCTCTCTCTCTCTCTCTGTGTGTGTGTGTGTGTTTTGGAAGCTCCACTGATAATTTTTAGCCTGGCTGGAAGAAACGCAAACCATTACTTTTACGGTCTGGAGAGCAGCGCGCGAACACACACACACACACACACACACACACACACACACACACACACACACACACACACACACACACACACACACACACACACACACACAGAGGCTTCCTTCTTCAGCTTGTGGAAACAGTTACGGAAACAGTTGTCGCTTTCACCTGGAGTGGGGATTTACCGTAGCCAGGCATCTGGGAACGGAAGCGGGTTGTATCTGGGTCCATTCGCTATTCAGAAATGTATGCGTTGGCAGGAAAGAAACCAGGTGTCTTACCGAGATTGACAAGGTACCGTTAGCTACCAGGCGGTGATGAGGATGACCTAAGAGAAAGCGATTATTAGAGCGACACTCTGTAATCATTTGTTCTGATTCGAGCATTGAGCAGTTGAATGATTCGGTTTGTCCTGAAGGATTATTTTACGAGCAGAAATCCGTTATTATTTAATCAAATCGCTGTTCATTTGCTATATGACTCTGTATTGAAGAAATTGCTCATTTGGGACCATTCTGGACTTTTCTTATTTTCGAAAACTTACAAAAGTGTTTAATATTTAGAATAACTAAATCTGTAATAAAAATATTTCCATTTAAATGATTTTCAGGGACTATAGAGACAAAATTCGCAATATTTATTAACTTAAAAATCATCTTTTGTGAAAAGGATTGATACAAATAGGCTACTCTTATATGGTCATGGAGTTGGCATTCTATTGCGTAGTTCTGTTCTTCCTTAATCGATTATAATATTAGCCATATTTCCTCATTACGTTTAAATAACTGAAACACATTAGTCTAGATGTTGTCGATTATTATCGTTATATTTCAATCCTATCCTGATATCAAGAAAGTAAGTTATGAATTATTAAAATTTTATTTGAAAAAAAAAATCAATACTCGAAATGTTATCACGGTTTGGAATAGAACGTCTGTCACTATCAGTTTATTATCTTCCTTAAGTGTGTTTCTTTTGAAGGCTTGATTATTGGTACTGGTTAGAATTACGGCGAAAGCAAATAATACTTCCGAATTAGAATTTAAGAAAATCCAGGAATATGATTTGATGTAGAATGAGGGTGTGGACGCTATCACCGCTCTTATTCATAATCTTTTTGGATCACATTATGAAAGAAAGTGGCATTAAACCCGATATCAAAATTGGAGATATTAAACACAGTTCTTTACTTTTTTGCAGCTGATGTTATATTCCTAAATAAATCTATTATACGTCTTTTTGATATGAACATCAAAAAGACAAAAAAAAAAAAATCTGTGAAAATAGCCACACGAAAAACATAAATTCCATTTTCAAAGGAGAGAGAGCTGTAGAAAAAGTAAATTATTTCAGCTGTTTAGGCACACTTTTAATAGAATAAGAAAGCTTGTATAATAGGGAGGTAGTTGATTAGAGCCCACATAAAATGGAGGTTCTGAGAATAGTAGAAGAGCAAACAGATGGCATCAGTGAAGAATTATATTAGAAACGAAGTCATTTAGAATGAACTTGACATTGTTAGTATTCGAGAGTGCGTAAATCTAGTGGTAGGAAAATTTAAACAGAATGGAGAGGAATGCTCCTACCACTAGATTAGTAAAACATGTTTTTAATACCAGGTGATAGGCAAGACCCACAGGATTATTTAAATGTGCTTTGATGCAATTAGCAATTCCATTAGAAGATCGTATTTTATAACATTAAATTGGAAGAAAGCTAATAATAAATGCAAACTTAAGTTGGAATCCAGTTTAATACAAAGAAACTCGAAATTTTTTCCTCATCTGAATGCAAGTTAATCGGTCTCTTACAAAGGTAGAAGGGTTTTTCCATCTAGCAAAACATTGTCTAAATATAATTCACTGTCTTCATAGCCTTAGTTGTTTCTGATAATTTAAAAAGAACCGCAACACGGACAAATAGGCGAGCCTTCTCCACTCATCTCTCAAATAGTGAACACATTTAATGACATCACAGCTACGTTATCATATGCTGTATCTCTTCTGTCTTATTGAAAAAGAATTTCATAATCATTTTTTATCTTGAGCATTATCAAGATTTCTATAGAAAAAAAAATCAAAATTTCCTTCGGCATTCAAAATCATCATCATCATTATCATCATGCGTATCAAGGATTTAGGCCTAGCATGGCCTGTTCCGGCATTAGAAGTCATCGTTGAATCATTTAAGAGAACGTCCTGGTTTTCTTTTTCCTAATGGCTTGTACTTTAAGGCTTGTTCTGGTAATCTTTCTGTTTTCATTCTTTGAACGTGTTCCATCCATTTATGTTTATATTTTTTAATTTTTTCTATTACTGGTTCTTGGTTTAATTCTTTCATAATTTCTTCGTTTCTTTTGTGATCAAATAGGGTATACTTTGTAGTTTTCCTCATAAACTTCATTTCTGCTATTGTTAATCTTTGTTTGTTATTTTGTTTTATTGTCCAGATTTCGCTTCCATACATTAAGACTGATAAGGCTAATGTATTGTATACTTTTAGTCGGGTTTGTTTTTGAACTAGGTTTGGTTTAAATATAAAGTTAATTACACCTGTTATTTATAAATATTTTGCAATTTTTACATTTATATCTTTTTTCATTTTCATATGTGATCATACACCCTAGGTAGTTAAATGAATTCACCTGTTCTAAGATCTTGTTATCTATTTCAAAATTCAAAATATTATATTTTATTTCGACCATCATATCTCCTCGGCTAGGAATAAGCATCAAAGTTAATATTCTCTGCTACAAACTACTATTTTGCACATCTTTTTCTTAACATTTTTGCTTAATCGTTTGACGTCTTTTTATTTGACACTGGATATACAACTCTTTTGCACTCACTGAAATTATTTAAAAATAATGGTTAGGAACTAAAATACACAATTCATCACACTCACAACACGTTCAAGTGATACCTCGTGCCCATTCTGTTGCTACCATTAATTCTATAGAAAAATACTTTTTTAAAATCTAATAGTGTTTGTGTTCAGTGGGCACTCTCTATAGTCATTGTCGAATACAGACAAACAGGGAACGTGACGTTTTTTTTTTTATGCAATGTTAATTTCCTAAAAACAATGCTTTAATCAGAACCATATTTTCTTAGTCAATGACCATCTTTCATGTGCCAATTTCGGGCTTTTAAAACACATAAGCTTTTTTAAAAATATGCTGTTTACTTGATTTTGCAAGTAAAATTCAATTTTGTTGGCGCAGTCAAGTAGATTTTATCGTCAAGAATGAGCGGTTTGTTTTATTAGCACAACTCATCAAAATCTACCGTGGAACATATACCGAGGGTGGTCTGAAAAGTTCTCGGCCTCGACCACAGATGGCAACACTATCAACAAGATTTTTTTTTGATCAGAAATCATTGATCAGAAGTTTGGTACATCTGTTATAAGGATCCATGTGAAATTGTAAGTCATTCTATCAAGTAGTTTGTTTTATACAGCTGTCTGAAGCAAGAGTGTTGTCTGTATCCCTTGAAATGGGTAAAATTGAGTATCGTGCGGATATAAAATTCTTTGTAAAAGAAGGTTTAACGCCAAAAGAAATTCATTCGAAGTTCATAAAAGTTTATGGGTACTCTTCTCCTTTGTTTCTGACAATTAAGAAATGGGCTGGCAAGTGTAAATGTGGGCGTACCAGCCTTGAAGATGATCCACGTCCAAAAAGTGTAACAACACCAGAAATCATTGATCAAGTGCACAATATGGTCTTGGATGACCGGCGAGTCAGTGCGTGAAATTGCTGACACAATAGCCATTTCAAAAGAACGTGTAGGATATATTTTGCATGAAGAATTGCATATGAAAAAAAAAAAAAGCTTTGCGCAAGATGGGTGCCGCGCTTGCTCACAGCAGATCAAAAACGGATTCGCATGAAAATATATTAACACTGCTTGGAGCCTTTTAACAAAAATAAATGATTTTGTGCGTCGATTTATTACTATGGATGAGACTTGGATTCACCATTACACACCACAATCCAAAGAGCAGTCGAAAGAGTGGACAGAAACCGGCTTTTCAGCGCCAAAGAAGATAAAGTCGGTTCCAACAGCAGAAAGGTTATGGCATCGGGTTTTGGGATGCTAAAAGCATTTTGTTTATTAATTATCTTGAAAAGGGTAAAACAGTAACCTGGGAAGATTATTCTGATCTTTTAAGCAGACTAGACGAAAAAATTCATGAGAAAAGACTGGTTTGTAGAAGAAAAAAATCATCGTTGAAAGTATTTTCTACACATAGTTCCATGTCCATTGTTCATCGGAAGAGCATCAGTAATATTCCTCCCCCAAACATTTGAAGATATACAGTCAGTCACCATCCATTCAAAAATAAACCTGCCTCATAGAACACCTTTGCTGTTCTCAAGTATCACGTATCACTCCCCCCTTTTAGGTATTGTGTTTTCCTCAAAAAAGTACTCTCCGCAATGTGTTTTTCTTCTAGAAAAATCTAAAGCTACCCCCCCCCTCCCCGTCTTTAATTACATATTTTAAGCATTATTTGCCACATGAAGAGTTTTGTGGTAATATGGTAACCACTACTCCAGTGGATTGCGATTTTTCTTAAAATTTATATCTTGAATACCACCAAAAAAATAATAAATACATAAATAAAAAAATCAGTTGATAACCAGGAGATTGGTGTGGCCTGTACAGAATGGTCCGAGTAGGATTTTTGGGGTTCCCCTCCTCAGTTATCGGAAGATAATGTTCGTTGAATTTGAGTCCTTTTTATGATGCTTGGTGACATAATGAGTACAACGGTACTAATGCTGCATTATATCATGAGATCGGCCTGATATTGTGAAAGGAATTCGTATCGTTGGTGTAGTTGAAATAGAAAATGCATTGGAGGAAAAAAAGAGAGTTATATGAACTAACGATTTTTACACTAAAGATTGATTCTTTGAACATATTCTTGAGACAATGAAAAAGTTTGAAAGTGAGCAAAATATGGAGTTTAATTATCCTTAAGTCACCACAAAAAAAAAAAAAAAAAAATATATATATATATATATATAAGCTAATTTAATTTATTAATGGAGTACATATACGAGTAGTAATCGGAATACACACTGTTCTTTTCTCGCTGAAATGAGTCGTTACTTTTCAGTGGTAACCTAAGAATAAATAATTAAATGCCAGGTTTCTGCTCAGCTTTGTGCCTCAACATCACCAACCCTTACTTTGAAAATCGTTAAAATCATTTATTCTCATCGAAACATTAACGTACAGAGTCGAGAGCCCTTTATCGAAAAGCAGCTGCGAACTACACACACACAGCCAAGGAAACCCTCCTTTCTTCCCCCCCCCCACCTCCTCCCCAGACGTGATTTGTATTGTCGTAAGAGCAGCCCTACGGAAGTTAAGTATAACGACATTTCTGCTGAACCACTCAAAAAAAAAAAAAAAAAAAAAGCGCAAACCCAGGCGTTACGATGTGCTTTGTCATAACTCATTGCTAACATAACCGTCTTCATTCGGTTATATGCTGGCGGATGTTGTGCTGTTTGTCATTAATCAGGGCATTAAAATCTTTTATCGTTACTGTACATGTAAAGGCAGATATGGGAATTAATCACTGCACAGTGATGAATTCACATCTCTTTCTTTACATACACAACGATAGCTAACTACCAATTTTCAGGGAAAGACAACGTATACTGTTATATTAATTAAAAAACTTTAATACTTCCTAAATTTCGGTAATGTTACATTACCATCTTCAGGGAACATGAAATTAATGATATGTGCACGCAGGAACTTACAATGAAGAAATATGGCTGAAGACAACAACTGAAGTCGTTGTCTTCAGCCATATTTACCTAGAGTCCTAAAAGGTGCCACCTAGTGGGTTCAATGTTCTAAGAATGCAAGCCTCCCATATTTGGGGCAGTCTCATGCATCCAAATTTGTTGAGGTTTGGGGAGTTTTTAGAGCTGAGGCTGATTCCAGGAATAATCTCTCATATTTATACTTGCTGCGGTGAAGTAAGGTGGCTTTCTTCCAGCGTATTTTGTGGCGGGTGTCCAAAAAGCATCGTCAGCAAATCCTGAGTGGCTGTTTTAGTGGAAACGGATATAATCCTTATGTTCAGATATCCTGATATTAGCTTTCCTGCCTGTTTGGCCGTAATAAGACAATTTGCAACTACAAGGGGCCTGGTATACTCCAGATAGGTCTAGGGCAGTGTTTCTCAAGCTTCAGATATCCGCGTACCCCTTCTTAAATTTTCATTATTACCAAGAACTCCCTAATTAATTAATCAAAAAACAAATCCATTAATTAATTAAAAAGTAATTAATTAAAAAAATAATTAACTTACAATGTTAATTAAAATTAAATATCTATTTTATTTGAATTTATATGTTCATGTAAACAAAAAATATGATTTATTTTTAAATTTTAGTTTTCTAGAGATGTCAGACGACACACTCCTATCAATTTCATTTGATCCAGATGCAATATCAACATTTCTGGTTGCTTACAGCTACTTGTATTTGCTATATTGCTCTCTTTTGGGGGTTTTATAAATCCAATCTTTAACCAATGATCCATACCTAAGAATTTGAAAGCTAAAAAAATATATACCGTATTTATTCGAATATAACTTTTTTTACCAAAATTAAAGCTAAAAAATCGTGTTGCGAGATACGTGCGGGAATTTTCGGAAACTAAAGTTTTCAGAAAAAAACTGAAAATGGTGCGACTTACCAAGAAGCTCCTACTCGCTATCACTGCTTTTGGCATCGAGAGCAGTTTCTTTGTGTGTAACGTCAAAGTCATCTACCCAAATAGCGTCATCTTCTTTCCCATTATTTCAAGCAAAAATTACCAGTAATTTACAAGCCTTGAGATACGTAGAGCAGCGAAGAACTGCATATGATTGGTGCGGTATTAAATTAACAATAGATCGCGCGAACCAAAAACAAATTAGCATTTCAACAGTTCAACCGAATTCCATAATATCCGAAACACATTCACTATATATTTCTTAGTTTTAACACGTTAACGACGGGGGTGGTGTCAAGCAAAACCATATGTTCTACCGGCAACATATGGTTTTGCTTGGTCTATACAGCAGTTTCTGTTGGAGAGGGGGATGTGATTCATTAGTTAGTGCCATTTTATCCCGGTTGTCTCTAATTGCACTGTTTGTTATATAATGACTCCTTTAATTATGCATAGCCAAAAATTGCCACGTACCCCCTAACGATCTTTCGCGTACCCCAGGGGGTACGCGTACCACACTTTGAGAAACACTGGTCTAGGGGAAGTGGCTGGTCCTTGGGGGAGCAGATAAGAGATGCCAATTTTTTTTATATGGTTTATAACAAGTTTTGATTCGCCCACATACAAATTAGCCAAACATTTAGCCAAAGTACTTAGACAATATACTGGCAACACACCTTCACATAAAAAATTCAGCCCACTTTAAAACCAGTGTAGAAAAACCTCTCAATCCAGCATGCATAATGTTCAGTTTTGATGCCTCCTCCTTATTCACCAATGTCCTACTCAAAGATACTTTGGACCTCATCCAAGCCAAATTTCTTCCCGATATCTCAGCCCTATTTCAGTTTACCATGAACTCATGCTATTTCGTTTGGCAGAGAAAATTCTATAAACAAACAGATGGGACAGTTATGGGTTCTCCACTCTCTCTACTTCTGGCCAACATCTTTATGGAGACTTCTGAAGAAAAAGCCTTAAACTCGGCTCTACTTAAACCTACTATTTGGCTATGCTATGTAGATGATGTGTTCGCTATTAGGCAGCATGGCTTGGACACACTCCACAACTCCTTATCACACTTAAAAACAATTAACACCTCAGGATCCAGTTTACCTTGGAAAGAGAAATCAATAACAATCTCCCTTTTCTAGACACTCTGATTACACGCCAGCCTGATGGATCCTTGGCTTTCTGTTTACAGAAAACGTACACATAAAAGGTAGATACATTCACCAGCAATCGCACTTCCCCCCTCCCAACAATATGGGATAAAAACCCTATATAACAGGCCAAAATTAATCAGTTCAGAAAACAATGCCCTTACCACTGAACTTAACCTTATTCTTAACACTTTTGTAGCCAATGGCTACAACTCCCATAAAATCCAAAAAATATTAAAACCAATTACCCCCCCCCCCCATAACAGGGACTACTCTAAATCTATCACCATTCCTTATATTCGGGGTACTTCTGAAAAGCTAACAAAAATCCTAAAAAAATATGACTTGACAACTTGTTATAAACCATATAAAAAATTGGCATCTGACCATGCGTCGTTCTAACATCATGACGTTCGACCATGATGTTAGAACGTCATCAACAGATGACGTTCTAACATCAGCTGTTGGACTGATGTTAGAACATCAGTCCAACAGCCAAAACTACTACGCAATTTAACCCACTAGGTGGCACCTTTTAGGACTCTAGGACCGACTTCAGTTGTTGTCTTCAGCCATATTTGTTTAGTGTTAGTGCCTGCGTGCACATATCATTAATTTTATGTTCCCTGAAGATGATAATGTAACATTATCGAAATATAGGAAGTATAAATTAAAGTTTTTTAATTAATATAACAGTATACGTTGTCTTTTCCTAAAAATTGACAGTTATGTGTCACCAACGAATAAGTTTATCTACAAGAATCACAACGATAGCTAGTCTTACACAATTTATATTTCTAACTACGCATTTCAACTACAAGAATCTGATTGCTGTGATAAGATAAGCAGCCTAAACACGCACAACGTTCTGAACAATTAGAAATATTTTTAAATAACATCAGTCTCTTCTATAACTGCTTAACAGTTACCACCTTTGTTAGTCCTTACTGTTTATCTACTAGTTTGTATGTTTACACCCGAATAAATCCTTTGTAATTAAGGTCAAACGTCGTATTGTCAATTAAAATAAATGTTATCAACTTATTCCGGTATTCTGCCTTATAAACTTTAGTCATATATATATATATATATATTCCATTTTCTGTCACTTCTTTTCCGTAGTGATGACCAGTTGTTGACTTTAGAAGGATGAATCTTTCTTTCAGCAAAGACCGACGTCCATTGTTCAAGGTGCGATAACCTTTGTACGCCATTGTACTGTAGACCGCAAACAGCCGTTGCCTAACCAGAGCACGATAATATAACTGATAAGCTATCGTTATATCACTGGCGATATGAGTGTCGTTTTCTAGCACATTCCATTTTTCATCGAGTTCTCCTGTCACTAGGGGAGGGAAAGAGGCACCGTAAGTGTAATACCATAGTATGCCTACATGCTTTTCTATTTGTGCAAACAATAGAAAAAAAAAACTCCCATAACATTCAGTATTATCTTGAAGGTGGTCGCTGCCCAACAGCTAATATATAAACTTGAGAGATGATGACGAAATCACTCTACTGGATTTAATAAAGGTCTTTTGTTTTCCAAATATAAACACCTCTTTATAATAGAGCAATACTCTCTATTTGAGTTGAGTTGTCAAGCAGGTTTACTCTTCCTCTTCCTGACCTGGCTTTAAATAATTCGGCGGTCGACATCTCGACAACATTTTGATTGGCTCACTACCGTACTTGTCGTGTGTTAGTGCACAGCTATCCGTAAATTATGAAACGAATTCAGTAGGTCAGGGGATCTTAGCTGGGTGTCGAAGTACATGACGACTATTGTCATGGAAGCGGAACGTCGGTTCCCTACCCTCTTTTAACGAAGGAGGAAACGAGAAAGCCTTCCTTTGAGAGTGTCATTAGTGTCCCTGGAGATGTATAACTGAATGATGACGATTTTAAAGTAGGCTGCGAAACCCTATTATTCCTAATATCCCGCCTGGCAGATGGTCTGCATTGTGTTATCTTAACTCAGTTCTTTTTCTTTCTTTTTTGTAAATTTTTTATTCGTGTTTTGATATCGTTTGACGCAATTTTCCCTTTGAGGATACGCCTCACAAAAGGAAGTTCGAAATTCGAGACAAGATTTATACTCGATTGAAGTTGAATTTGCCATTGTCGAGGGTAAACCAGTCGCAAATTTTGACCACATTTAAAAACCGCTGCTCAAATAAGAAAGGGCGATTGATGCATTCAAATCGCGGTGCTAAGAGTTATCTTCGAATACTGCAAACCTAAATCTGTTTTGTGAATTAATAAATTGCAATAACGACAAAGGAAAGTCACATAATTTTAGATATTACTGTTAGCTAAGGCATTTTACTCACAAAAATAAAGTCAAGAAATTGGCAGTGCTGTCTGCTTTAAAATCTATTGTGTTTTACGTTGCTGTTCACATCAGGTTTTGAATTAAACAGATTTCAGGTATTTCCCGTCTTCGTAGTTCTGCTCATCATTATTTCCAGCACAAGTATACAAGGATGACGATTTCCTTTCATTGCCATGTCATTCACCCAAACTCCTATCTTCTGTTATATCTGTTAATCCAACGTTATGGCCGGACCTGTTGGTAACCCCTACTAGGGGGTTCGTCACACTTTATTCTCCTACCTGGTCGTATCCTTTCATTCAAGTGTGCATTTTGCAAATACGGTCTTTACGCAAGAGTTCCCAAACGTGACGGTGCGTGAGAATTGTAGCTGCTGTAAAAGAAGAATCCTCAAACACGCCGTCTTTTCGTAATTAGTCAATAAATTTAGTACTCCCACCAGTGGCGCACCCAGAGGGGGGGGGGGAAGGGGACCTTTTCCCCAAAGTAAAAGAAAAAAACACTAGAAAATTTTCCAAAAATATTTTCCTAATTAAAATTCATTTTTTAAAAAAAATTATGTTGTGTCGTGTCTTCTATTTCTATACTACTTGTGAATTAGCGATCATCGCAGATGGTTAGTGATGGTCGTATGCGATGTGTAATGTGTATTCTCAAATCGTCTGCTCAACTCTTCCCCCCCCCCCCAAGATTAAATCCTGAGTGCGCTCTGTCCCCCACCCCTGTTTTCCTTCCCTTCCCTGTTAACGTTATATTTGCGCACGCGCGTCTCTGTGTGTGCTTTACCAAAGTTTCATGTTTAATTAGTGTGGGCAGTGCATACTTCAGTTCGATAAGCTTAGTTTAAAACAAAGCAAAAAATGAGCATGTCAATAGTAGTGTAAGTGCTAATTTTCACGCAGACTTTGGAAAGTTACTTTAATAAAGATCAGTGTTTAGTATGTAATATATACTAAATTTTTGTATTATAGTTTTTTGAATTTTTGTAGTATAGTTTTTTTTTTTTGTAGTATAGTTCTTTTTTAATATTTTTTTACGTATATAATGTACGTGAAAAACTTTGTATATAACATACACGTGATATTTTAGTTTATTTCTCACATTGCCTTTACAAGCGTCCTCTTTATAATTTATAATTTCTTGGATTTTAGTCTTATTGCGTCATTTATCAAATTTCAGCTGTTAGTTTCAAACAGAAAATGTTGAAAAGAATAGACCTCTAAAAATGGTATATCCAATTTTTAATTTTCTTATCTATCAAATACACAGCAATCTCAGGGGAAGGGAGTAAATGAACTTGGAGGTTCACATGCAGCACGTCCCTCTCCACAAAAATGTTACATTCTGATAAAAATAACAATCAAATAAGAGAATATAATATTCCAAAAAAAAAGGAGTATTGGCTGATTCATGTTGCCTTAAAGGAAATATGAATTTAGTAGGCATATCTTAGTATTATCACGCACACTTTTCCGAGTACACATTCTCTTATTTGATTATTTTTTTAAATTAATTTTTCATGTTTTATTTTTATTAGAATATGCAATTTTAATTCTCATTAAATTTATGAACAACAAAATGTGAAATGTCTCTGAAAAGTTAGAAATTGGAAACATTCCACTTGCAGCATTTCATGAATAGGTTTCCGTAGTAACCTGTTAAATCTATTTGGAGTATGCATGATGAGCTTAGTCGATCTTAAATCTTTTACAAAATTTAAGATTTATTTAGTACGAAATTAATGGTGAAAAATGCATTCATTGTATTTAGATGGATTATTATACAATAGTAGTTTCGCTTCACTCACATTTAACATAATTTATCTGTAAATCGTATACTAGAGAACAAATGATTTAGTTTATTTAAAATGTAAATATAATGACAAAAAAATGGAAACATAATATTTAATACTTCCCTAGCCTGAACAAAATGCAAATGGTTTCCATTTTTTTAAAAAAAATTTTAAGATGATCTTTTGAATCTCAATAACAAACGCAAAACATAAATCTCACAAAAGCATTATTTTGAGCAAAGAAAATACATCCGAAATTTTTTTAAATTTTGGTAAATTTAGAAAAATTTATAAATGATAAATTTGATAAATTTGCTCCTGTCTTATATGTAAGTAGTTGTAGTGATATAATCACCTTTAAAATGTGTTCTAATTGAACTGTCTCAGTAATATGAAAAAGTAAGTGTATTAATTATCGAAATTGATTCAGTGGTTCCTGTAAACTAGTTCTTCAAAAAATTCAAGCCGCGTGTTGAGTCAAACGCCAGTCTCACCTTGACGTTACCTATTAATCCTTCTTCAAGGTCAACAGTCGAGATATGTCCAACGCTAATTGTAAATGCTGTAAAGGTAAGATAGATAGATGAAAATGAAGCACCTCAATGTTCTTTGGAATATCGCGAATATTGTCATCCCGCACGTATAGGAATACCGGAATCTAAATTTCATAAAATGTCTTTCGTAAAATGACAAGAAATTAAAATGGAAATGTCAGATTTGTATTAATAGTTCTCCTAAAAATGACTTTAATACTCAAACTAAACTAAATAGAAGCAATGACGGTTTGGATTTAACCAAGGCAGTAATCAAATATGACAGAGAAGCTGATGTTAGGGTTTTCCTAAGAAAATTCAGGGAACAGGTTTTGGAAGACCTAAATGCCATCATAGTAGAAATTAAAGATGATAACTACGCGATAAAAAAAAAATGGGAACTCTATTTAAAGCAGAATTAAATGATCTGAAGGCATAATTGGAATATAGCTTTGCATGCATTCAAGATCTTAAGAACAAAGCCGAACGCAATGAAAAGCTAATTAATGACCTCTGCACTAAAAACACTGAACTAACAAACGAAAATAAAATACTAAAAGCCAAAAAGAATGATCTGAAATGGGAAGTTAATGAAATTCAACAGTGCTTCAGGATGAACAATACTGAAGTAAATGGTCTACCAGAAGCTCAAAATGAAAATTTTCATACTATTACTGAAAGATTGGTAAATCTACTTGGAGTAAAAAAAAGAAGGCATCATACACGTCCACAGAATACCCATTAACAGAAAAACCGATATCAAACCAGTTATTATTCAGTTAGAAAGTAAGATTACTAAAAATAAATGGATGACGGAGGGAAGAAAACTCCAGATTACAGCTCAACAAATTGATGAACAGTTAAAACCCGTTTCCGTCTACATAGATGAACATTTGACTCAACTTAATAAGCAACTTCTTTATGAAGCAAACGAATGAGAGCAAGTGGTGCAGTTAAATATGTATGGGTAAGAGATGGCAAACTATTCATGAGAAAGAATGACAACACTAAAGTGATACGGATAAAAATACCGGACGATCTCAACGAACTCAAACAAAGAAGGCAGTAAATCTAAATGTTACCTATGAATAATTGGAGCAATATAAACCTAATGGATTTAGGATTTATCATGAATAATTTAGATTCTTATACACCTGTAAACTGTAAAAAAATATATAATTTAACTTCTGTTAAGAAATTTTTTGATACTATTATAAATTCATCCAAGAATTTCAATATATATCACGTTAATATTAGATCTATAAGGTCAAATTTTGATAATTTAATGTTACTTTTTACAGAGATCCAATCATATATAGATGTACTAGTCTTAAGTGAAATATGGATCAAACAGCTTGAGGTTGATCATTATTCTCTCACAGATTACGATATGTATTATGATTGTTGCGATTATAATCGTTCAGGTGGATTAATTCTATATGCTAAAAAAAAATTATAAATTTCACAGACTGGAATTAAAAGTGCAAAGTGCTGAAACTGTAATGATTTACGATACAGCAATGAATATACTTATAATTGCTATATACCATGCATGCGATGGCCCAGTAGATATCTTTCTAACAGAGCTAAAAGTAGTCAGAATAAATTTGTAATTGGCACCAATTATAAAAAATTTGAAAGATACATAAAACATTATCAACTGCCACAAACTGACTTATTAGACACAAATCAGTTTCAGTTATATGATGAATTTATCAAAATGATTAAATATGTAGACACTAAATCGTAATATCATAAAACAGTTACTACAAAAAAAAGAACGTTCACACACACTGAGTAACAGATGAACTAAAAAATATGATAAAGACAAAAGAGAAGTTTACTATAAGCATAAAAAAAATCCATACAATTTAAATTTTGAATATGACTATAAAAATTTCATTAAACATCTAAAGGAAAAAATAAAACAGGCAAAAGAACATTCTCTGCTATCGAAATTTCTTTCTTGTTGTAATGATAAAAGTAAAGAACGGAGGTTGGTCAATATGATAATAGGTAACACAAAACAGAAAACGCGAGAATTTCCAGAGGGCAATGACATCACTGATATACTTAACAAAATGAATAACCACTTTACCAACTATGGCAGTTGTGTTTTCGACCCTGCAGAAAGGGCAAAGTATGTCAGTCACCTTCCGTGGAATTCTATGTATCTACATGCAGTAAACGAAGATGAAGTGAAGAGTGTAGTAATCGGATTAAAAAAAGGGAAAAAAGTGGGATGTGACAACATAAATGTTAAAAAGTTAAACATTATCATTAGGCATAAATTACAATTCTTTACAAATATCATTAATAAATCCTTTGAACATGGTAAATTTATAGAACACCTAAAGACTGCTTCAGTTGTACCGTTATTTAAAGGAGGAAATAGAAATGAAATAAAAAATTACAGACCAATATCTATACTATCCACAATCTCAAAGGTTATTGAAATTCTGATAAAAAAAACGCTTAAATAGCTATTTAAATACAATATCCTTTTACGCTACTAATCAATATGGGTTCAGATCCTGAAAAAGCGCTACTCGAGTTTCATAAAAAGATCTATAGTGGAATAAATGAAGGAATGCACACGGCTGCTGTGTTTCTTGATATATCTAAAGCGTTCGACTGTGTTCATCATGATCTATTGCTATTAAAAATGTCCAAATACGGCATTAGGGGAATTACTAATGACTGGTTCAGATCCTATCTGAATAATAGAAAACAATATACCAGCTATGATATATTTAAAAGCACAACAAACATAATAAAATACGGAGTCCCACAAGGGTCAGCACTAGGACCCATCCTATTCATAATATATGTTAATGATCTATGTAAATACAAAACTTTTTGGCAAAATGATATCCTTTGCTGACGATACGGCTTTAGTATACACCGAAACAACCCTTGAAAATCTAAAAAATCGGACTAATAGCAATATGTTAAAACTAAGTATATGGTTTAGCAACAACGGATTTAACATTAATACCGACAAAACGAGATATATGCACTTTACATTTACAGACAAATTAGATCTTAGTATAACTATAAAATGGCATGAAAGGAAATGTAGTGATACTCTAAATTGTAAATGTAGCTTAATCAAAAAAAACAAAAACCGTCAAGTATTTGGGCCTCCATATCGATAGCAATTTGAAGTGGAACTCCCACACCACTTTCTTAACAAATAAGTTTAGGTTTCATAATTAACAGAATATATTATGTTAAAAAATTTGTAAATGCAACATTCTTAAGATGTTTATACTATTCCTGGGTAAATTCTTCACTGCAATATAACATTACCTGTTGGGGAGGAGACTATTATAACAATCTGCTTCCATTGATAAGAATACAAAACAGAATAATTAGAGCCATAACTACTACCGACTTTGCACATTCAACCAATGATCTGTATATCGTTCATAATATTCTACCATTTCAGAAACTATATCTCTATGGTTGTCTGTTATATGTAAAAAAGAAACACTGAAAGTTTCTTGGTATATAATGTAGACTATGGATTGCGCTGGTCGAAACACGCTGGAAGTACCTAAGGCTAACAAAGAAATTTTTCATAAATCTTTCGAGTACATTGCGACGAGCAGTTATAATAAACTTCCGAATGAAATTAAATCTATAACCTCGGAATATGTATTCAGAAAAAGATTGGGAAACTACCTTATGGGATTAAAGAATGTTGACAATTATTTTAAACGTATAGTATAAGAGATCATTATAACTCATATATCATAACCAATTAAGGTATTGATTTGCAAATTGGTTCATTCAATTAGGAATTAAAATATCAACATGTACATTATTATAACTGGTAAGGGAGCCCTCTTAAATGCGATCCCCGGACTCTCAGTGTCTGTTTTAAGATAATTACTTTTCTAGTAACCAATATGGCGACGGCCCTTGGTTACACATATTTGCATTAACTAACTTACATTACTCTAAACCAATTACTTATCATAACTTTGAAACCATTCGAAATATATTATATTCTATTTGCATATATGAGAAAACTTTTTATTAACCATAATAAAATAATAGCCATAATAAGTGTTAGTACCAACAGAATACTTGAATTTTATTTTGTAACATTGTACTGTGCATTGAATTGTATTTTGAAATATTGTCATAATTATACATGTTGAATAGTATAACATGTATAATTTGTATGCGTGATGTGAATAATAAACATTAATTAATAATAATAATAAAAAAATTCTAAACACAGTACTTCTATATTTGCAATACCATCTCTCAAAATACAAATGAAATGAAAGAAATATTTAGTTTCTTTAAACAGACATTTACTCAGGTTTTACTTCTGTTTATCGGGAAAGTTGGAAATTCTGCAGCAATTTTTTTGATGGGCGTTAAAAGTCCCGGAAAGAAAAAAAAAGGCGGCATATTTAAAATAACTCCTAAGAAGCAATGCGAATTACGAATTTGAATAAACTTTCCTTAATTATCTGGAATAATAAATTTATTAATGAAAATCAATAGTTAATAAGTAGATCACTATTATTTACATATGCATATAAACCGCACTTGCTTTTTATGGGATTCGTTTCATTGGTTATAAATAAAGAAAGAATTATGAAGCAGTTATTCAGATTAAGTGAACATTGAATCCAACATTACTTCAGAGCCTAGTAGAGAAACTACAATAGTTTTTGGCAAAAACTCTTGTAGTTTTTGATGGCAAAAGAACTGTTCAATGAAAGTTCTTTTGCCATCCTGTTTCTCATCATACTGCTCTGCGTTTCTTTTCTTTCTCAAGATCTGCTAAAATGTGTTTTGTATTCTTTCTGTGTTCTCAGAAAGAATACAAAACACATTTTTGGTATGCCTAGCATACGTTAAAAAATGATACGGTAAACCATGTTAGTGAAAAGTTTGAACAACAACGGTATGATCTTAGATTCTTGATTTTTCCAAAGATTCTATATTTTGAATACTCTATTTCTGAGTAGGAATAGAAATATGAACTTAAAATGTTTTGGAGATAACTTATCTGATTTATCAGTGCCCGTATGCACATACAGCCAAATAAGTAAACTAAATGACCTTAATCATATATCAACGGAGATCAAATAATATGATGCAATGGAATTTTATCATTTATGGCATTATCATTATCTTATAAGTGATAAGCTTAATGAAAAATTTGTGTGTGTGTGTGTTTAAGTTTACATTGAAATGTCCCCAAATTCACTTTAGACAGGGAAACAGGTGGAACAGAAACAACTGAAACAAATAAAAATTTCAGACAAAATCACTGACTAATATTAATTTAGTATTATAGATCATCGATATATAATACTAAAGACATTTAAATGCACACAAGAGATAACAGGAGAGGCAAGATGTGGGATTAATTACAACAGAGAATTTTTCCCACCTAAACACATTCAAGTTGCAGAACGCCATGACTTGTCGCAAAGATCTCTTTCAGTTAATGTCAACTGTAAGCTGCTAACTTCACCTGGGAAGCACACCACTCAACTAAATAATTACTTATCTTTTCTTTTGATGCAGTAACGTATTTTTTATTATTCAAATTCGTGCTATATGAAATATAAATATAATTCATTCATTATTTTCCTTACGTAAACTGCTTATTTTCTTAACCATCAAAAAAGTGTAGCAAAAACAGATAATTTCCTGCAAAAAACGAATTTAAGCAACTGTGCAGGCACAACTTCACGTGACTGTAGAGAAAATAAACGGGAAACTATACGTTTGCTTAGGAAAGATAAGTCGAGGCAGTCTATTATTTATTTCTCTACTTATCCATTTAAAATCTTCGGTGCTAACCGTTATTCATCAACAATCTTATGATCTTGTTTATTATTTAGAATAAGTTTTAAGGTTAAATCATTAGTTTATTATTATTATTATTTTGAACTCACAAAATGCAACCATATTGTTATGTGGGAATGAACCTCAGTTAGGAACTGGCCATCTACTTGTGATATTCAGCAATCCCCACCCGCCCACCCACACACAGTCCGGCTCGCCTTGTGCCAGTTTATGTAAAAACGCTTACACTAGTCAACATATTTATTTCAGGCAATGAAGATCAATAAATACTGGTGTAGGCAATGCCTATTAACACCTAAGATGTGATATGTTTTTTATTTTCTATCCGAAGAATTATTTTGTTCTGGTAATGAACCAGATGCTTAGCTAAATTTTTACCTGCGCAGCGAAAAGATATGAAAACAATGAGTATTGATAATGCACTTCATGTTTTAAACTTTATTTTTCTTTCTTTTTTTGTATTAAACAAAAAAAGTTCAAAGCATCAACTTCGATCAAAGGTTTATCTTTGTCTTTGTTGTCGAGCGTCTACTGAACCATTCTTTTATACAATCATTCTGCTAACGCATTTCAAACAGTTTGTCAATAATCGGTGGATCTGATTAAACAACTCTAGTGATGCTTCAAAGAGCCCTTTGTGCAATATTCTTTGAAAAGAACCTATCGAATCGTGGTTAGGAAGAAATGGGTCATATCTGCATTTTCATTTCATTCCACGTGTGTCGAAATGGCTCAATGAATATGGTCAGTTGTTGTCACTCATGAGCACAGTACCTGTCAAAGTATGGCTTATCTCTGAACGCTAAGCAGCAATCAGCGGAGTTATCTTTACACAGCTGACCGACCTCTATTCAACCAACTCTGTGACGTAAATACTAAAGCTCTTCATTCCCAGACACCTGCATAGAGCATTAACCCACAAAGTCCATCTCGTAAACCAACATTCTGGGATCGCAACTTAGCTTATTCTTGGAAAAGGACACAAAAATTACAGCGCGTGAGTCTTTCACTTGTCAATGGAACCATTCGCAAACACGCTCTTCCTAATTAACGTAATCACGTGGTACGAACTCTTTCTACGAACGTCATAAATGCGATCCCTGCAGTAAGCCTGCATTGATAAGAACTTGTTTTAAGGTTTATGGGATACTTTCATGGGCGTACAAGGGACAGTTTTATCGGCAAGATGTGGGATTAATTACAACAGAGAATTTTTCCCACCTAAACATCTAAAAGAAATAATATGGAGTTGAAAAACTAAGGATTATTATTGTAAATATTTGATCTAAGAATGCGCTGAGATATAATGCGGTATTTGATAAAAACTCACTATGCAAGGTTCGCCAGTTTACTTTCTATGTCCAGTCAATTATATCTCTTTAATAAAAATTTAAAAAAGTAAACAAAATGATTATTATGTCACTGAACGACCTCAAATCGATGGTATTTTACATGAAAAAAAAAATCGAATAAATAAATATCATATATGAGTTGAGAGAGAGAGCTATTGTGAGATAATTCGGTGTGAAATCACTAGAAAGTGTTCGCGTTTGCAAGCTGAATTCGTCTTAAAAACACGACTTAAAATAATCTCAAGTCTTAAATAATTCAGTTTGGAGTTCCGATCATTACAAGAAAAAAATAATTAATGTCTTAACAATGTTGTTCCAATCAGTGTACACTAAAATTCAGTCTTGCTTTAATATAGATTTGCCAGATGTCTTTATTTGCACTACCGCTGAAGCTAGACATTTCACTTCACATTTTTTATATTATGTAATGTAATATTTTAGAATATGTGATGTGATGACAACGCCATCTTTGTTTATCGTGAAACAACTGGCTTTTATGTGGAAAAGAGACATGAATGAACTGCCTACATTAGCAGTTTATATTCCCTTCACTAATAATATTGAGTGGTGCAATATGCAAAGCAAAGCTGGCTGGTGCATCAGCTAATCCGATGCTCGAGTTCTTTGATGCACAGTTAAAAATAAATAAATCATAACATCATTTACAGTATCATAGTTCCCATAATAATTACCTCTGACTTCAGATTTTTCATATGCGACAATTCAATCCTATTACCGGAGTAGGTTAACAGGCACATCTTGTAAAACTTTAAACCATAAAAACTTTATATATATTTTATAAAAATAATTTAGCTTATAAAAGTAATCAGTAAAGCGTCTAGAATTATTTTCTTTCACGTGTCTTTGCTTAGACAAATTCCCTAAAAAATGAGAGCAAAAAAGAAAAAAAAAGCAAGCAAATTCTAGCCAACAAAAGTTATTGTTAAATATTGATATGTAAAATAAAACAAGAAGAATTATAAAACTCAATTAAGTTATCGTTATTCAATACATGCATGTTGATATTCAGATTGGTTTATTTGGATTTTGGGTGGAAACAACTCAAAACCCACCGTATTAGAAAAACCCTGCTACTTCCGCCTACCCCCACCTTTATTTGAAAAGCCCCGATAAAGGGTCCTTCGCGTCCTAGACGGTATTCGAACGCAAGTCTTTCTAACCCAAGGGTATCGTCGAAAGCGACTGAGATATGAAGGCTCTCGTTGATATTCAGAATAATCATTTTTATTAATTTAAATACACTGGAGAACCGTGAAACATGACTACATGGAAACAATATCAACCTACGATTGCCACTTATGACCAACCTACAAACTGTTTTATATATAACCTATCCGTTTATGTATGAATACGAAGACATGAATCACCATCCAGGAATCAAATGTTGGACATTATATAATTTTTCTACTTAAGTAGGAGAAGCAAGAAGATAAATAGATAAAGTAAGTTATAAGCTATTAATTTTG
The DNA here is from genome assembly GCF_054136105.1 of Typopeltis vanoorti. Taxonomy (NCBI): domain Eukaryota; kingdom Metazoa; phylum Arthropoda; class Arachnida; order Uropygi; family Thelyphonidae; genus Typopeltis; species Typopeltis vanoorti. The sequence goes on along the minus strand of NC_143549.1, from coordinate 163,926,353 downwards.
ATTATGGTAGCTGGTCGAAAGGAACATGCTAACAAACAAAAAAAGTAATGTCCCGGTGTTCCAGGACAGGCTAGACCAATTATTATTACTAATTGGAACGGTATTCATTTTGCAATCAAATCTCAAACAGCAATATTTTTAAAGCTTAAAAACACAGCTTTTCTAAAGTTTCTGCATGCTCCATATAACTTACTTATCTGCCATAAAGTAGCTTATTCGTATCTTCAACTGGGTCTTAGCTCAGTCGGCCAATATCGACTTCGACTGCTCAAGAAACTGTAGCAGTCTTTTACCTATTAGTAAACTACTTTCAAACAGAAATGAAGGAGTTCAGGACCATTGATATCATTATAAAGCGATGAATCCACTCTTACACTTTTCGTACAAATGAAAGGGCTAAATCGGAAGAATCCTTCGCCTGAAAACCACCATAGGAAGATATAGATTTTTCATGCTCATATTTCCACGTTATCAGCTGCAGGAGCTGCATTTCATTGCTGCTTCATTTATTAATAACGCAGCAATTAAATGATGCATAAATACATTAGTGTGAAAATTCGTTTTTAAAATTTAAGAAACTAAATTTAAGAATACCGTGTAGCTCAGTGGATGTGGCGTTTGCCAACCACAGCGCTTGGCCGCACGAAGGAAGACTTGGTTTCGAGTCTAGTCGGCGACTAGAGGACATTTTTCTAAGCCTTTTTTCGACCGGTTCCCGAGTTAGTCGATCTCTGGCACGGCAAGCAAGTTTTTCCTCCCGGAAACTCGGGCTTTTCGTCCTGTAAACTCAATAAAATCGACCGTAGAACCCACATCATTTCAGACATTAAATATATTGTGTTAGGGTTAGGGACCACGAGATGGCGGCACATTTAAGCCGTCTCTCTTCACTGAGTACAGCTTAATTAGTGATAGCCTTGGGCCATCTATCTCTGATTGGTACCAGTGGAGATTGAACTGCCCACTCAGTCTCCAAAAGTTAGATAGGGCTAAATGGCCTGGCCTACTCCCCGTATACGGGAATAAAAAGGCGTTAGCTGATTTTTTTTTATTTGAAATTTAAGAATATTTTCAAATTTCGGCGTAAATTTGAAATATATACAGCGATACCCAAAAAAGTGCGGTTAATGCGTGCTGAAAATATTAAGTACTAGCTGAAACAGGAGTGAGTGGAGCATTAATAACACGGGTTTCAGTGTGATGCATTCGAAATAGTTACTGTTGGTACAAAAAAAACATGATTAGACAGATCCTTAACAGGCATTATTTCGACAAGCAATTTAAACATGATGAATGGATTGATATAACCTCGGTACCAAGATGTACATTAAAACAATCAGAGCACAAATCAAAGTTAAAAAGGTTACAAACAAAATCCCCACATCTATAACACGATAGTATTGTGCGTGAACAAGTAAGTGGTTAGAAAGAAGAAAATAATTTGTTGATTCCTTGAAGACTTGAGGGTTGTAATCATTGGGGGAAAACAATACGAGGAAGACTTGACCAAAGAGGAGAGGTGAGGAACAGAGGAGAATAAGAAGTTGGTTCGATAAGTTTGGAGCTAAACTGGACATCTTATTAAACTAGTTAATTCACCTTCAGTTTAAAAGCCCTTATAAAAATTCTTCGCTGGACGAATCCAGCGAAGAATTTTTTAAGATTCCCACATAACCCAGTTCTTTCCAAATCGACCAAAATATGTTACAAAATCCTCCCATATTGTTGCTTCAATGTAAAGAATAATTATTAATGCAAATTCTAATCAATATACTGGAATTGCCTTTCTGACGAAACTACTGTGATTGTACTATAATGCATCTTACACTAATCATAAACCACATTAGAGTGAAATCCACACTGTTTGGAACAGCGTCATGCGAGGAATTGCTGTATTTCATTATTTTTACAAATATAGAGCCATATACGTCCATACAATTTCATTCCAGATACTAAATCCGCATTCTTTATATTTCTGTTGCGTGCCAAGAAATTTTTTTTTATATGTTCGCCACAACTATTTTATGGTTCTATCAATCGAATTTCGAAATATGCCTTTCATATTCATTTGAGACTTCTTAATACCCTGGCATTACAAGAATACCATTGTTTTATTCTTGGGATCTTTAGAATGTAGCCTGAGAGTTCTACCCTGTCGAAATCCTTTTGGAAAGCCTGAAAAAGAAGGCGGGAGATAATAATCATATTGTGTCTTATGTATATTCATGTATGCGTTCTTTACAACTCTCAATGTATAAATCAAGTGTATGCTAGACTTACTCAGTTTTATAAATCGTTGATTACTTTCTCTGTCTTGCAAAAATCGAAGAAGAAGCTATTATCACCTGTCCACTTAACAACAGCTAAGAGACTTATCGGGAAAGTGTCTATCACTGTTCTTCGTCGGTATTACTCGGAACTATCCATTACTCTTCTGTTTTTTTAATGGCGGTCAAAGAACTCTTGATCAGATATCGATTTCTTCTTCATCGTCAACCCAGATGCTTCCTGTCAGAAATCTCATCCACAGATCATTTTAAATACACAATGAAGATGCTGATAGTTTCTGTAAATTAAATTATTATTCTCATATATCATCCCATATTGTCATCATTAATGAACATATAAATCATCCTTAATAGCCTTTCTTCATAATCACAACACTGTCATTATCAATAGTAATCAACGATATTGATAATGATATTGATAATGACGATATGGTGATATTTTATTCACCATATCGTAGTGATTTGAACATTTTTAGAATATGAAAATAAATCCTTAATATGACTTCATCTTTTTCCGACAGGTAACGATACTGTATGTTCTATTATGGCATTCCGAAAATGGAATCTCTTTTGATGTCCACGCCAGCGAAACAAAATGTTCAGCCATTTTTGTGGTGTCAGAATATCACACAAAAGATATTTATTGGTGGATGTAACCTGTTATACGGAAAATGCTATATCGGATCATAAATTGATGGTGCAGGCAGTTAAACACACATCAGAAATAATGTTAATGCTCTTTGACACAGCAGAGAAATGCTTTTAGCTGCTTTGCTTGTGGGCCTCTATGTTTGTTCAACACCACATCATATTGCGATACGTTTCAATGTTTGCATGTCCTTTCTTATTCACTAAATTCGATCTGTTTAACTACTGAAGGTCTTTGGCTGGAACTGGGTTCGAATGCTGTCCTGGACTCGAAGAATTTTTATAAGGGCTTTTAAACTGAAGGTGAATTAACCAGTTTAATAAGATTGCAGGATTATCCTTTCCGGAAACTTTCATCTTGAAAACAGGAAACCCCTCTGAAAATACTGTGGCATTTATAGTCTTGGTTTCTCTGGCTATAAGTGGTTGGAATTTTCACACATGCTAACAGTTTTTTTGTCGATCGCAACCAAAGTCTTATACTTTACAATACAATGGGGTTTCCGAAATCCGGACTCTCGCAAATCCGGTTTCAGGATACCTTTGCAGTCTGTGTTGAACAATCAATACTCGAAATGGTTTAAACAAGCGCCAAGGACCTATTTTGACTAAAACGACCAGATAATCCGATTGCCCAATTGCTTGTGAGTGCAATGAAAAGGTGATTATTTCATACATAAAGTGCGTTCTCTACTATCTGTTCTATCACTGAATAAGTATTAGATTAAAGAAATGGCTGCTGCTCCAAACTGAAAATCCAAGCGATTTTACTTGGCAAAATTGAGTTTCATTGCTAAAAGATTGGGAAAACGGAAATGCCTGTTAAAAACGTTATTGATAAACAAACAAAAAAAGTGTTAAATCAAACTGTCTACATTATTAAACATCCATCTAAGCATGCTTTTACGTATGGACGAAGCAAACAAATCCTTATTGTGAATGCGCCACAATTATTCGAAAATGTAGGGTAGGCACACTTCAATCTAAATTTAATGAACATTTTGTGGACGAATTAAAGTGTGAAAATCTGAACGAAGAAGCTTAGACAAATGTATCGGAAAAGTGTTACAAACAAGGTTCAGTCGAAGTATTAAGAAAGACAGTATGAGAGGTTAGTAAATGTCCCCCCCCTCCTTCCTTTATGTGAGGCTACTATGCATGCATAATATCATTTTGCACTATTTAATGATCCCTTGATAAACTAACCATTCCAACATACACAAACATGTTTTTATGTTTAGTTACCAGTATAACGTCGAACGATGTTATTTTGAATGTTGATATATTAATTCCATATTAACATTCTAAATGCACATTCCTGAATGTTTTCTTTTTTTTTGTACGAAGGAGATTAGCAGTTAGCAGTTATATGCACCGCTATCATCTACTATACTTTTCTGACGTTTGAGCACTACACGTGCATCAGACCACAACTGATGCTTAATAAATCGTAAATATTTCCTCATACTTGCAGCTGTTCAATGTAACCTTCGTACAGTTTTCTGCAGCTGTTTAATGAAGCAGAAAATTCCTTATAGACCGAAAGATGAAGATCGATAACTATTTTAAGAACTGCAAGCATTCTTTCATTTCACAATTATTTGTATTTATTTATAAAAATTCCAAATATGTGAATAACAAAAAGAAGTGTGAGTTGATTTTCTCATATTGCTTTACATGTTTATTGTTTATAACGAAAATACAATGTTCGAGTTCATATAATTTCAGATCTCTCTCTCGCACGCGTTCTTCAAGGAATCTCTGTAGATATCAATATACCCTTTAGATGGAAAGACCCTGGGTTAGAATTCCGTCTCGGAAGCAAAGAGCCTTTATGAGGACTTTTTAACTGAAGGTGAGTTAGCCGGTCTCATACAGTGTATAGGTTTTACCCCACAAAACAAGCTGATCCACCAGAAAAGATAGATAATAGATTTAGTATACTGACCTCTTACCGTCAATATATATTGTCTTTTCTTCAATTCCTCTTCTCTCTTGATTATCTTTTACATTGTTATACAGATGTACACAGGCAAATTTTGAAAGATTACAAACATTAAAGTTTTCTTTTAAAAGCAGCATATAATTTAATTAGCTTTCAGTTTATTCTAATTTTATATTCTTCTTCTTCTTCTTGTGCTTTATCCCATCTATTTTGGGTCAGCCTTCTTACATGATGCGACCTTACGTGCACGATCCCAACCGACTTGTCGCAGAGCCTGACGTTGGGAATAGAGGGTTTTTTTGTAGAAGTGCGTGTTCACGGGGCCGGTTTGCCTATTCTGAGGGATGAATATCTCGATTTTCCGGGAGGAAAAAATCTCCACCTCCGTATGAGACCGGCTAACTCACCTTTCGTCGAAAGAGACCAGCTAAAGGTTCCTGATGGGAATCGAATCCAGGTCTTTCCGACCAAAGGGCTTCGTCTATACCGACTGAGCTATGGAGGCTCTGGTTTATACTAATTTTACATTACAAATAAATATTAAATGACAAGATGTGCTTTTTTTATTAAATGGCAAGTCTGTGAACAACGTATAATTAAACAAAAAAAAAAGAGTATAAATCCGAGTCTCATCCCCTTTCATGTGTTTATGACTATGACGCAACAGCTAACAATTTGTAACTATTATGGCACTTTAATTGTGTGAAGGTCAATAAACTAAGTCTTAGTACATGCAACAGCAGCTGATAATGGCCGACATCCCTGGCCTCATTACCAACCATCACGTCTTGTTTGTTAATTAGGGTTTTAATGTGATTCTTATCTTTTCTTCCATAGGACGTTGATCGATTAATCCAATGTCTGGATCCGGAAAGCAATGGAGTAGTCACCTTCTCCGACTTCTGCCGAGGGGTCAATTTAGCTATGCAGAATGGAGGTGAGTAGATTTTCATGTAATTACAGACTTCCGTACAATTGTTTGTTAACTGCTTGTCCTGCTGATAAGAAAGTCTCGTAGGACTATAAAAAAAAGAAGTCAGATTTATTGTATTCTAATTGCCCAAGAAGAAAGTGTCCTTAATCACGCTAATTACAAAATACCAAAAGGGATAGGTCACACGTTACATCATCGTAGTCAAATTTATTCAGTTATTTAGAACCCCTCCAGGAAAATTTCTCACACACATACACACAAATTGTTGGATTCATTTCGACTTGAACAACAATCTCTTTCCAGCAGGAGACATGCAAATAGTTGTTAGTAAATTATTCGCACAGATTACATAAAATCTAGCAAGACTACTTTGAAGGAAATATCATGGCCATGGTGAATAGGATATAAATATTAATTAAATCATAGGAAGTGCGATGTAATTATCACACTATCCACCATTTGATTTGTCTTGTTTTCCAATGCGTAGGTTTCGGTTTTCTGTTTGAGGAACTAGCAATAATACTTCGTTGTGTATCTTCCCTTCCTGCAAAACCAGGTTGTCTTGAACTTGAAATTGAACGTGCGTGTCTTGAATAATTCAGAAGAGTTGGAGCGCACTTCCGATAATGATGTGACAAAAATGAAATACAACTCGGTTGATTCGATAAGGAGTTTGTCCTATGTCTGTATTGAATTGGGAGCGTAGGTCGATGCCTTTTTTTAGGCTATGAAAAATACTCGAATACAGTTCCAAATGCATAACACGTCTGAGAATAATTATTCTATTACTTTACGCTCCACTAAACTAATTATATCTTGGAACATGCAAGATTTCACCCTCAGGGAATGCTGATACATTTCGTTTCTTCTTATTGGAGGCATTTAAAAAGCGACAAATTATATCATGTTTTACAGGGCATTTTATTGAGAAGGCTTCCTCTGTCGTAAACTAATGACTTTGGAAGTTGACTTCTAAATTTGGACTTGCCGAACTCGAATATGCTCGGAGTGAACTAATTTAGATCTCTTGAAATAGCCTAAATTCCAGGAATAGGCACGCCAGAAATCTATCGAAATTATTATCTGGAAACCATTTTACAGAGGCGTACGAACCATCGCGACAGTATTCTGTGTATCTTACAAATTTGCAGCAAAAGTAGACTGCAGGAATGGAATAATAGTTAATACCATCTATTTTAGTAATGCCATATAACAATTCCGATTATAAATTTTGTTGTATACGTTATAATTGAGAACAGAATTAATGAAATCCTACGTTATATAGATAAATACATACAACATTATATTTTTATTTCCAATTTAAGTTAGAATTTTTTTGTTAACGAAAACTGGTAAAGTCAGTGCATTAAGCATTATCCAGTTTTAGCGGAAAGGTATTTGCATGAAAAACAAACAAAAAAAAAATAGATAAAATCTTATAGATCACTAATTAGGTTAAAGTCTTTTTGCTTATTACTAGCAATACTAAGCCAGTAATTAGCCAAAAGGCAATATTAAAAAGAAAGTGCTATCATCCATGAAACTGAATCGCTTAACAGCAATCATCAGGTTAATGACAGCAGCTATGAGGGGGAAAATTGAGGAAATGCTGAATTTTGTATTCCAAAAAATTAAGAAAACAAGTAGTAAGCCTGTCTCATAAACTGTTGATTTCAATCTTATATCTTGACTATAAAACAAGACTGTATATTAAGACAGAGGCATACTTGAATGAAGTGCAACCAAAGTTATCTTTTTGAGTGTTCGCAAGAAATCAGTTGTGTAGAATTACTGTTACCTGGATAGGATGCAGGTATATGGCCCAATGTTCTCTTTTCTTCTTTTTTTTTTTTTTTTGATGCTGCGCTGTCTTCACGTTGTTAATATTAATAGTCAAGCGACTGATTATGAATTTATTTGCAAAAGTTTTGTGTATCATTGAATGGTGAAACGGGTATATGCGTAGTCGCAGAAATTGATTACGTGCCAACTTCAATTAGATGGAATATGTCTGATCATGTGTTTCGGAAATAAGTATTATTTTTCTTGAAAAAAAAAAGTTAGACCATCAAGTGGAAAATAGTAAGAAGAAGAAAAATAAAGAGACGGAATGGAAAAGATGCCAAAAATGGTGTGGATGAGTAAAGAACAACTGAATAGAAAACGTTTGAGGAGAAATTTCATCATAAATGAATTTAGAAAATGGTTTAAATCCTAGGTTGCCAAACGTTTTCGGGCCATCGCCCGGTTTGCAAGACATAAATTTTGTAACGCCCCCTATTATAACAGTTTGAATAAAACCATATTTCAAATATTTGAGAGTGAATAAAACCATATTTCAAATACTCAATACTGTACTGTCGACATTTCTTCATATATTCAGACATAATGAAGTAATAAAATTTGCAAAAATATTCACAAAATAAAAGATTTAATTTATACTTTGTATGACTCCACTTATCTATCACACTTTCGACTGATGATTGTTGGCAAAGCACACAAAAAACACAAAATTTAGGAATAAGAAAAATAACTTATTCCTAAACCACTGGTAATTTATTGATTTGAAATCTAGCCCGAATCGACTTGCATGCATTGACTTGTTTGCGATACCATCGTACTCGTGCTTTGAACAAGCCACTGCAAGCACCCATATTCCTGTCAAAACATGCTGAATTGAGTGAATTACCTACGTAATAGTTGACCGACATACTACTAGTTAAGACTCGTCTACTGCGTGGATAGACTAAAGCCTGTATGGCACAATCAATTTTTACAATAGCAAAAAATGAATAAATTTTTTAAGTATATAAAAAATAGAAGTTAAAATATCCTGTATGACACGTTCAATTTTTTATTTTTCACGCAAGCGCATTCTGTTCGTCCAACCATGACATTGTCCGAATAATTATAAATAATAATTAATAAATAAAATAATTACACAAGATATAAACAACAAAACTACAAAACATAACCACAGAAAACAGTATAATAAGTTTCGAATAATATTTGCCTTGTTTTTTCCCTCTAGTTAGCAATATAACTTAGTACTAACTAGGCTAACTAAAATTTACGATTTTATTTAATTCTTGCGTTATTATTTTCTCGTAATATTAAATTATATAAAATTGGGTTTATTTTTGTACAAATCAATTAGAAAATTGGTTTTATATATTTTATATATATTTTGAAATGAAATATAACGAATATATTTGCTACTGTAAACATAACCCTATTATACACACATATATACATGCTCTATTTTCTCATTGAGATCTATTTCTATTTGACATGGTAAATTTTCAAATGATTAAATAATTGAAATAGAAAATTGATAAAAAAAAATTGATCGTGTAAGACGGGCATAAGATGAATTAAAATTCAATATTTAAATTTTAAATGATTATCTAACTGCAAAATCACGAAAATAATTAATTTTTAAATATATATTATTACTTTCTTCTATAAAGAGCCACCGATCCCTAGACCACCTGAACGGCCCCAAATGCTTCTGATCCCACTATAGCCCCCCCCCCCCCCCCCAGAAGGCTTCAGCGCCCACTTTGGGAACCTATCATTTAAATGAACTCGGTTGTAAATAAGTTGTACTAAATATAGAAAGGAGCCCAGAAGTCATCGTAAAATACTGTTCGGCAAATGTTATTGAGGAAACGTATTAAGAAATCGGAGTCTCTTAGAATAATAAATGAAGTACTTATGGCAGATAAAGTCAGCCTAAGGAGAGATTGTTAATTGTAGGGTTGACAAAATAACATGCTGATGAAAAAATAGCTTTAAAGATACACATTGACCTAAACATAACTTTCATCTGAAATATCGAGTATTAGTACTAACAAAAAGGAAAAAAATACCTTAATTTTACTTAAAAATTACCAAAATTACCTTAGCAAAATGGGGCTTAGTGCTAATTAAGACTGACTAAATTAAGTTTCTCCTTTAGGTTAAGAAAAATTATAAAGTTACGAGAATGTTAGGTGGTGAAAAATGAGAAATCTGCGATACTCGGATAATAGCAAAACCACCAAGCAAAGGTAAAAAGCGGTTTGGTAGTTAGTGAAAGAATATCATTTATGCACAAAAGGAAATGACTGGATGATATAGGAGAACGTTAGACACACCAGCACACTGAAGTTGGAGGATGAGTCATGACTTCTCTCACATGCAGACAGTTAAAAATGCACAAAAGGACCACAGAATAGAAGTTGAACCTTGGTACTAAGCCTGATCAAATGCCCTGGAATATTGAGTGCAACAGTTTGGAGTTTCTTTCCATTTTGATCATTTCAACAATCACGTTTTCCCTTTAACTTTTTTATAACTAGTGAGACTATGAAATTTTTTTTTCAATCTGATAAATTATCCTAGTTTATCAAAAATGCACTCTTCAGTAAAATTATTAAATCAGTTTATTTTTATTCCTTCATATACAAGAGGGAAATAGAGAGAGAAAGAGCATATAACCAAACAGAACTGGTTCTGGTCTGTTCGGATAAATTTATGCTTGTATTGAGAGGAAGGAAAATTCTTTAAGCGTGTACTGCATTGGAGGTAAACCACGAGGAAAAATTTAAGTCGTGATGTGAAGATAAAAAGTCGCACGTATATGTAAAGAATACGTGCATCTCATTGGTTGAAAAATTTTAATAATAGTGAGTAAAATAAGCTACATAAGGATTTTCTAACATTACTTCGATATCCAAAAACAAGTACACGAAATTTTAGATTTTGCTAATCCACTAAACGAAAATCTGAGGCACCTGAAAAGTGTTACAAATTGGCTATCCAATTGTCTTGATATGCGTTGCATTTTTTAATCCAAGAGCACACAGCAGGACCCTTGGTCGAGTAATATTCCAGAAGGGGTAACCCATTCATGACTGTGCAGTATTTCTTCCGATCCTCATTATTCGTTATTATTAAACAGCTCGAGGAATTTAAAGCAGCCTAAAAATAAGTTTTTTTTTTTTTTGAGTGTGTGTGTGTGTGTTCAGATATCCCGCCCCCTCCGTTCCTTGGACAAGCGGACGATTAGCAGTCTTCCAGTATTAGTGTACTGTGATATTGCTAAAATCACTTAATAAAGATTCTTAATGGCAAAGCTCACAAACAAAATAAATCATGGCAATGCATAACTGGGAATGAAAAAAAAAACAGATCAAAGAACAAGAAAATAACGATACAGTAGAAATAATAAATGAGTATGCCAAGAATGAGATTTGAAAATTACATAATGTGTCAGTCAGGTTCTTTTCCCATTCACTATAAACGAAATTATCAAATCACGCGAACGTAATGAAGTGCGAGATCTGGAACATAAATATCCCCATTTCCGTCGTGTCCAACAATTCCATCAAAATGTGCATTATTTTGTGTAGAATTCAGAAGAAACAAGACTTGAAATTTCAGTGCCTTTATCGTTCGTTGGTTACAATAGCTGTAGTAGAGCTATTGCATGATTATGTGGTTTTGAATTTTACAAAAAAAAAAAAATCTTAATTTAGATTTTAAGAGTGAAATGATTAGAGTAAGTTATAATTGTTTGGCTGTTTCCTTGTTTTATTAAAGTATAAAGAATAATAATAAAATGTAAAAAATATAAAAATAAGATAATAATAATAAAACTTCAGCCCACTCACGTTCCTGGAATCACATAATAATACTTCAAAGAATAGTTATTAATAGTATTAATTATTACTGAGCGCACTATTTTCACCTCTGAAGATGGATAATGATACCGCATAATTCAAGCAAACACTGCTTTCCCACCCCCGTACTATTCATAGTTTTTCTTCATTATTTACAACGGTGACAATCGGATGCCATTTAGGAATTTGTTTATTTATTTTATTTTTTTGAGATCTTCTCAATCCATAAATTTGTTTGATATCAGTCCTTTGACTAGGAAGCTATAAAGAAATAATTTACACTTCCGTAATTTTTCACTTACCCCCCCCCCCCTCCAGAGAAGAAATATAGTCTCATCTATAGGAAATTATCCAATCAGTTGCGATGAAATAGTCCCATAAAGATGTAAATGGGATAGTCAAGGATTTCTTTTTAATGCTTATTTATCAGCTTAAGATTCGTTTCACACTTCTCATCTACAAAACGGTCCCCGCATCATGTCTTTCCTAATTTCAGAATTGTTGGTTAAAATATGTCTGTTGGTATGGAATCAATATGTTGTTGGAAGTGGTAAGGAATTGGCTTGAAAATCAACTACCTCTTATAATATTTTGCATATCTTATTTATTACATGACTTTATAACCTGTTGTTAGCATAGTTTCATGACATTTATCCTCCCATTATTCTTCGCACTTAATTTTAGTTTAGAGGGTCGATTGAACATATAATCTCGTAGTGTAGCAGTAAAGAGGGAACCGTATTAAAATGAGTCCAATTGTAATTCCATGCAGGTCACGTGACACACACACACACACACACACATATATATATATATATATATATATATATATATACACACACATCAAGAATTCTGAATCTCTGGAACATGCTCACCTGTATACTCGCAGCTGTGTTCTTTAAAAGTTCTCGTGAACAAATATTACATACTTGACATGACATTTCGGCACGATTCCAACCAGCCGGCAGGCAGGTACATCTTCAATGTTACGTCTTAAATATCAAGGGCACATTCTTTCATCGTGATATTAATTGCCGTTAACATCTTAGTATGCACTTTGGGACTCTGCCCTCTTTTGTCCGTGCTGGATGGAGGTATACCATAGAAAACGCACGAGGACTTGAATTACACCTTTTATAGTTCACTGTGAAGTGGACCCTGAGATTTCTTGTAGAGGAATGAATGTATTGTTTCCAAGGGAGAAGAGATATCGTGACTATTATGATATTTTAATTAATGCAAACCTACTTTAACTAACGTTTCAGTGTAAGTTTACAGTGGAATAGTTCTGTAAGGAGAAAATACATCGTTCATTAATTCATTTTGGGCTTTCCTGACAGGATGAACCATGATGTTTGTGCATAATTTCATTATAAAGTCCTGCTTTAAAAATCTTAACTTTGTAATGAAGGTATTTGGCATCGAATGCTTAAAAACGTGGTTCATAACCAACTTCATATCAACACTATTCGTTTTTAGATTTTAGGAGAATTCAAGTTTTTCCCATTACATTCTTCAAACTAACATTATCGTTCCAAATTGAACTACGGTATGACTCCACTGCAGCAAAACATGATCATACTGTGATGATGTTTTAACATGCAGTAACAAACTCTTCTAACTACATGTTATAGTTTTCATGACTTATTTTGGATTACAATACAACTTCAAAAAAAAAAAAAACATAATATGAGAATAAATTATTACTATTTAGATATTGGTCAAGTGTAGGTGAATAACTATTTTAATTACCAACTAGTTTCGCCGGCTTATGCTGTCGAAACTAGTTGGTAATTAAAATAGTTAGTCACGTACACTTGACCAATATCTAAATAATAGTTTATTCTCATTAATCCTAGTGGTCAAGAATCAACAATTTTGAAAGCCGTAATATGTTACAACTGTGGATAGTTAATCTTTTTTTTTTTTAAAAAAAAAAATCTTAAAATCTGGTCTGCAATCATTATTTATAAACTCAGAAATTTAGTTTTCTCATAGAACGCATACTCACAGTGAAAAAAAATTGCTATAGGAGATGTAACACTTCAGTTCGAAATTTAATTATAGAAACGAAATGGGACCATAGACCACCTGAACTTTTTTTCCTATCGTGAGTTGCTTTGATAGTTATCATCAATATCGAAAAGGAATTTTGCATCTATACAGACGAGTTGTAGTTCCCACCCTCCACTGCAGTTCTTTCGTAAGTTAACATTCTTTAACCCCCCCCCCCCCCCCAGTTTTCATCGTTTCCTTAGATATTTGGTTTTCGTTTGTCTGAGAACATAGTTTAAAAAAAGAGCAAAAGACTTGATTTCCCATCAAGAATCTCGCCAAGAGACAGAAACGGATCGTTTCCTGTACGTAAGTTAAATTCAATTTTAAAATAGTTTTTTTTTTTTTTCTTCTTCATATCTGCTTCGGTTTGGTAAAACAGTATACCTTTCAATGAAGCAGATTTTGGCTCTGACGCGTATATCAAATCAAAACTTTATAGTTTGATTTTAAATGAAAATCAAATTAATTTTGATTGATATCTTTAAATGTGTTGGTAATATTTCGAAAAGCTCCATTACAATAACGAATGACTGTCACTCAAAACAGCGCGATGTAGTTAAGCGTCTCATGTGAATGTCCTGATTTGACTTCGATTAACGGCAGTGTAAATGTCAAATCATGGGGAAACTCCAATTGAATTCTTATTTCGGGCGTACTTACAGAGTCTAAAATGTAATTGTATTTGATCTGGCAATCGTACTTTGACCCAAGGTTGGAACTTACAAGAATGGTTTTATAATTTTTAACAGCCAACAGAAAAACACTTAAAAAATATGCCCGCACTTTACCGGAGAAACAGCAAAAATTACTTTATTTGATAACAAAAATGAATTTTTAAACCAAATCCAATAATAGAATTCACTTAGTTGGAAAATTAAAATGCCTTAAATTGATTATTCGATAAAAGTCGGATCATAATTGGACTCAATTTTGAAACAGCAGATGAATTTTGCTTCTACCAAACTAAGTATCTCTGGTTAAAAACATCGGAAATCCTGGCTATGATCTAATATGGCTTGAGAGATTTAATACATGGTTTTCCCCTCTCCTCAAAATTGTTTTCATCCCCGTGCACTTAACCATTGAACAAGATCACTGCAATAATAATAATGAAAAAAAAAAAAAACATAAGTACACTGGCTTCAGATTTTTTTATTTGCTCCGGGAATTGCAAACAATCCATTCTTGTATTATGCGTAGTTGTCACCCTCCCTCCGTCGATTATTTTATTAATTAATAAATTTCGGTGTTATCATATTTGTCATGTGAAACTTTATTTTTGTCCCAATTTATAAGTGAGAAATTGGCTATCTTGCTTTCGAACAAGTGGGACAGAATTCAATAACTTCAGCATAGATTTTTGAAATCCCCTCCACTCTATTTTGCATTTCACACACGATTTTCTGCACTAGATACTCGCATGCTTGATACGATTACGTAACTGTGTTAATAAGGAATTCCTTTTAATTTGATTCTCAAAATGGTGCGTAAACGAAATTTCCTGTTATAAATCTACTTGTAAATTAATTCAAATAATGAACTGCAACCACATTCACTATCTTTACTTTTACAACTGCTATTCTTTCACTTCTGTACAACAAAATGTACAAAATATCCAATAAATCCTAAAGATTTGAAAGGTTAATTCCCTCGTAATTTCCCACATATGCATTGAATTAATAGGATGCTTCCTTTTGTAAGGTGTACCATAGAGGAAACAATCCTTTTTTTGAAATCCTCCCGGAATTGTAAACATATTATTAACGGACAATATGGCAACTAGTTTTCACGGTTCTGAATTATGATGAAAAGCCCACGAGGACTGTGACGGAACATGCATCATCAACACCATTTAAAACTACGACGAAATCATAACCATGAACTTTAGTGACGGGATGAGAGAATAATAAAGAGAGTTAGCATTTTATACGGTTGGACTACCATCCCTCACTTATCAAAACTTGCCGGCTATGAAATCAAGCGATTCACGCATTTCCATATGCCGAAAGAAGACAGTAGCGACTCCTGATGGATGAGGAATGTAGCGTGAGAGCGATGATTTGTGGAGGCCTCGTCGTGGATACCGGCAAAGAGTTCATAGTTATTTACTCAGTGAGAGTGACTGCCATACTGAATTAAAAAAACAAAAACGAAAAATTTATGAACCGATGGAACATCTTTGCTATTGCTGACGTATTAGTTTCATGTTGCGCATGTTCAATGTCATTTAATACCCTTAATTAGGAAGTGAAAATAATTAGTTTGACTTAGTTTTCTAAAATGGAAAGCAGTTTTACCAAAAGCTAACTGGTATCCAAAACAATATTAAAATTGACTTCTTTTGAATTGTTGGCTTACCAGAGGATGAAAAAATGTTTCATCAAAAAATTCGTGTAGATCACGTTTTTTATTTTCAGAATATTTATGACAGTACCATGTAATAGGTGGATTAAGGATTAACTAAACCGGAAATTCCGCTTTTAGAGCCATGTTTTTTGAAAACCGCTTCAGGAATTCATTCCAACAATGAAATTCATCTGCACCTTTGGTAAACATTCATGTTATAATGATTCGGGTATAAACCAGTTGGTTGGACCAATAATCTAAAATGCTTTGTTGCATTAAAATATCGCTGTTAGTTTTCTATTTATTTATTTTAATGTGATCTGTCTACTTTATTGCATAAGTGTACTCGAATGAAGAACGTTTAGAAATAATAACGCTCACTTTTGACGACGTAACCTACTTTGTTATATAGCACCTGGTATAAGCAACAATCTCTTGTTGACATGGAAACGAAAGACAAACTTGCATTTTACGACACCAAGGATCAAGCCTTCTAATTACAGATGCTTTGTAACAATACTAATTAAACATACAGGATGAGACTCTAGAGTAGTTACGAAAAAATTTAAACACAAACCTGCTTTAAGTAAATAAATAAAAATCATTACAGAAGAATTATATGTATCCTATATAATTTCTCTTTAAAGTACACTTTTATTTAAAATGAATATGAATATTCGCTGGATAAAAAATAACAAATGCACTTTTGTCTCACGAAGTCCTTCTTACTCGATATACTGAAGGAAATGGCTTTTCAGAGATTCTCTACTTCCTTTCTTCCTGTTCCCATTCAACTTTTCCGGATAGATAAATTGTGTGTTTATTCTTAAGTTTAGCGTTGCAGTTGTTCGTGAGCTCGGAATTTTCAGTCTCTTCTTATCCTTATGTGTTTCTGTCTCCCACACGAATTCAAAAAATACAAAATTGATAGCAATATTATGTACTTAAAGTTAATAGAGCATAAACAAGAGTGTTTATTTCCTCTTTGGTTTCAGGAAATGACGTTCCTTAAACTGACACCAGTATGTCATTTCACTTACTTAGTGTGGGCAAAGAAGGAAATTACGTTGGGCTGTGGTTAAGTTCTGGAAAACAGACGAACTAACTATGATACCAATTACGAATATATAATATGAATGGGGAAAAACATCAGTGCGTTACGTTGATAACAGTAGGACACATAGAACTGGAATACTGAAGTGAATACAGTAATAGAGATATCCTATAGAACAGGGATTAAAAACAGCCGGTACTGAGACATTTCAACGTAATACTCTAGTAAATGGGTACTACGTGTGGGAACTGATCTACTTTCACTGTTTAGATAGACTTAACAGTTATATCATAACCCCCCCCCTATTTTTTTTGGTACTTTCTAGCCATTAATCAGGAAGTGCTGCTGATCATTACATCTGCTACTTTTCAAATGTAGTATTTGGTTTGAATGGACATTCTTATGTATTCACATTATATACTCCCAACTTCCAGCGCTTCTCTCGTAGCGCAGGCTGGGTCTTCTTCACAAGTTGCTTTGATTCCAGCATCTGCAATCGTATTGAGTCAGAAAAACGTGAACCCATAATTACACGTTCTTATACTCTGTGCATTATTGCGTGACTTCAAAGAAACTTGTCTCCACTACTTTATCTTCCAACGACACTACCACCATCTAACGCCCAAATAGTATTTATTTATTTTTGTCTGTAAATTGTTGTGTTCTCCTGACCAATTTGCCTGTATGTGGAATGAAAATCCCGAGTTATCCGAAGGAAAAAACTTACCCCCGTATGAGATCGACTAACTCACCTTCAACTGAAACAGCCCATATAAATTCCTCTCGGGTCTTCGATTGGAAAAGACCCGAGAATCGGGTCTTTTCCAATCGAAGGACGCTATGTCCCATTGTTCTCCCAATTTTGCTACAGAGGTGTTTTGCTAAATTTCTCGTAATTCTGATGGTTTCTTATGGTGAACTTTTTTTTTTTTTCAACATTTAATCCCATGGTATTTTGCCATGTAGAACCTCAGAACGTTGAAGTCTCTAATTTCGATTGAAAATTAACGTCATAACTTACCACGACAACGATAAATTTGCGTCTGTCAGGTGGTATGGTGTCAGCCTGGTTGACTAAGTGCTTAGCGTATCCACTCTCCAGCCAAGTTTGTGGGTTCGAATAGTTTCCCCGCCAACTATTTGTAGAAATGGCATCTGCAACTTTATCACTTTAAGCAGAAGGCTTCACTCTTCAAACCCTGATAAGTACGGAAGTGACCATACGTCATCAAAATGACTCCACAGTTGAAGAACTAACTAAGGTGGTACGGTAGAATAAATGTTGGTTATCAGGAACGAAATATACACTATTAGCAAAAGTATTTGGGCACTTAGTTGTGGTTAAAAAAAAAAGCGTTTTAATTGCGTTTTTATTATAATTTTTGAATGATAGCAACTACCCTTTAGGGCAGGAGTGTCAAACTCAATTGGACCGCGGGCCATTTGCTATAAAACTATCTCAAGTGGGCCACAAAAATTTTTCGACTAAAAAACCTGCACTAATTAGAATCGAAGGGAAATGAAAAAATGAGTATAAGTAAATTGGAAAATTTATAACAAAAATTTTATTTATTCTAAGTCATTACAAGACATATAATAATATGTCTTGTAATGACTCAGTCTGTTACTTGTCAAGACTCCAACATTATCAGATCGTATATTTCTGTCGTCTAAGGCACTTTGTACCGTATCAATCTACCAATATCTTGGTCTACCTCTGGGTCTTTTTCCTACCAACCTGGCAGAGAACACTAGCTTTGCCAATCTTTCCTCACCCATTTTGTTTAAATGACCATACTACCTGAGATTAGCTCTGCTAACGCATTCCTGGATGTTAACAATGTCAAGTTCTTTCCTAATATCCTCGTTTTTAATGTGATATTGCCATTGATGCCATCTGTTTACGCCTCTAATCTTTCTCAGGATTCTCATATCTGTGGTCTCTAGTCTTTTGTCAAGTGTTTTACTTCTGACCCAGCTCTAAGATCCATAAGTTAAAACTGGTTTGAACACTGTCTTGTATACAGCTAATTTAGTGTTCCGACTAATTTCTCTCTTATTCCATATGAATTTATTCAATTGACTTCCTACTATACCAGCTTTATTAATTCTGTGGTCTATTTCCATATTTAATTTACCATCTTCACTAAAAATCCTGCCCGAGTAGGTGAAATGTTTCACTTGTTCCACAGGTTATCCGTTCACAATGCAGTTGACATTTTTAACGATTCTGCCTATTTTCATCGTCTTTGTCTTTTTATTGCTGACCTTCATGCCATATCTATTACAACAGTTATTCAATTTAGTCAAGGAATCTCGCAGACTCATAGTGGATTTATTGATAAGTATAACATCGTCCGCGTAAAGCAAAGAGCTGACATTAACATCTCCAATTTTGATATCATGTTTAATACCACTTTCCTTCATAATGCGATCCATATAGATAATGAATAACATAGGGGATAATGTACATCCTTGTCTCGCACCAGATTTAAAATTAAACCATCTTCCTGTACTTCCATCAATTCTAACTGCCGAGTTACAACTCAAATAAAGACTATGTATTGCTTGATATAATGCCCCGTTGACACCATATAACTGAATCGTATTGAATAACTTCTCTCTTGGCACCTTTATCATATGCCTTTTCCAGATCTACAAAACTCAAATAGAGATCTTAGTTATATTCCCATGATTTCTCCTCTATTTGTCGTAAAGTGAAGATCTGATCCTGACAGCCTCTATTTGGCCTGAATCCAGCTTGTTCTTCACCAAGCTTTTCTTCTACAATTCTTCTCTACCATTTCTCAAGTATACTTGCATATATCTTACCAGGAACACTCAGTAGGGAAATACCTCTATATTTCTCACATTCAGTTTTATTTCCCTTTTTATATATGGGTACTATGAGAGCTC
The DNA here is from genome assembly GCF_054136105.1 of Typopeltis vanoorti. Lineage (NCBI taxonomy): Eukaryota > Metazoa > Arthropoda > Arachnida > Uropygi > Thelyphonidae > Typopeltis > Typopeltis vanoorti. Next base: position 163,906,498 of record NC_143549.1, on the reverse strand, counting down.
TACTCCAATCATCGGGAATTCGTCCCTCTGTCCAGGCCTTCTGAACTATGCAGTGCAGCCACTGCAAGACTTTTATACCACATACTTCAGCATTTCTGGTCGAATATCATCTACTCCTGCTGCCTTTCCATGTTTCAAGCCTTTCGTGGCTTTTTCTACTTCAAGTATGGATATGTATTCCTGACTGCATGCTTGGTCAGTGTTTTTTACCACTGTGCTATCACTGCTTGTTTCATTTAGCAATTTCTCGAAGTAATTACTCCATACTTCAAGGATATCTTTTTCTCCCGTTTTCATGTCACCTTTGTCATCTCGAACTGCTTTTACAGTACTCTTTCCTCCATTTCTAAGCTTCTTCAACAATCTCCAAAATATCTTGCCACCTTCTTGATATTTATTTTCTATGTTCTTACCAAAGTCCTCCCATGACATTTCTTTAGCTAGTTTTACACAGTGTTTAGCTTTCTTACATTTGTCTCTGTATTCTCTTAGAGCACAAGCTGACTTATTTGCCAGGAACTTTTGTTATGCGTTCTTCTTTTCCTTCACTCTTTAACTCTTTAACTTCCTGTGTCGACCATGGAGTTCTGATTTTTCTATCCTTGCAGACAACCTCACCACATGCCTCTCTGGCAGAATCAATCAAGGTTTTCTTCAAGGCTTGCCACTGAATCTCTAAAGTTTGGTTCCTGCTCTCAAACTCTTTCATTTATTCTTCAATAATCTTTGTGTATTTTAGTCTACAGTTCACATCTGAGAGTTGCTCAACTTTAATTCGCTTTAAAACTCTCTTTCATGTTATTCTTTTCAATATGAAATTCAATTTTATCCTGCTCAAGACTAAATAGTGATCTATTTAGTCTTGAGGAGGACTAAATATAGATTAATATAAAAAAATGAATATTTTTATTATATTAATATTTACAATAGATAGCATTTAATCCAAATTAAACCGAAATTAAATTTTATTTGAATAAATCAAATATTTATACATTCTAAAAAAAAGTATAACCTCATTAATAATCAACCAAAAATTCATAGAGCCTCCTGTTAGTTTTGAAATTTTTTTTGTTTGTATTGAAATAAAAATACCTCTATTTTTTTTCTTATATGTTGGTGAATTTTTTAAATGTTACTGAAAATATTTTGAGGAAAAATGATAATATTTTCTGGTTAATATATATATATACTTGCATAATATAGTAATTTAATTTCAGTATTTTATTTTTTTCCCGACATTTGACAACGTTCATTATTGACCAGCCTGCCAAAATTTGGACTCAAAGGTTGTGAGCATACAACCTTCATTATGGCAGAAAGATTGACGTCAGTTAGTTCTGATCTGTGGGCTGTTGTGTTAACTTTCATACATGAGAATAATTGTTCACATAAATAGGTGCTTCAATTAACAGAATATTTGCTGCAAACTTTTTTTATTTCCGGATATTTTTGACCTATATAACTGTATTTTTGGAACACAAACTTCTTGGTATTTCGATTTTAGAATGAAATCATTTTGGAAATAAGTTCAATTTGAATACAAATAGGAGCGTTTTCGAAATTAAAGGGAAAAGGATCTGTAAAAGCGAAAAAAACTTCTTCTTGCTCCTTAAAATCTTAAAATCGCCTATCAAATTATTCTTTTATCTTTTCTAGTTTAGGACAATATTGAGAAAAGGTAAAACTTTGATTCTTATTGTTCAACTGTTCACATATAGGAAAGTAATTTAGAATATTGTCTTTTAAATTATTTTGAAACAAAACTAATTTGCATCTAAAACTTGCCAGTGCATTCATGCATGTATGTTATTAACTGATCTTTCCCCTGAAGTTTGACATTTAAATCATTCAAATGTCCTATAATATCAACTAAGAATGCTGGATCTTGTACCAATGTCTGATCATTAAGAAATGCAACATCATGATTTTTCATTTCTAGGAACAATTTAATCTCCTCTAAAAAAAAAAAAAAAAAAAAAAAAAAAAAAAAGCTTTTTAGAACCTTATGACAAAATAAGCAACGAATCTCTGTATAATAAGGTAGCCCTTAAAATTCACTCTCCAAGTCTTTAAGAAATTGTGCAAACTGGCGGTGATTGAGGCCTCTGGATAGGATGAAGTTCACAGTATTTGTCACAGGCTTGAGTACGCTGCTCATTTCCAATGCTTTGGAGAACAGGACCTGCTGATGAATAATGCAGTGGAAAGATTGCAGTTTCGGAATGTCTGAGTACATTTCCTTTAACTTTGCAAGTCTTAATACAAAAACCTTTATTTTTGCCTGTCATTGCTGGAGCACCATCGATTGTCACTGCTACGAGCCTGTTCAGAGGAAGTTCGTATTTTTCCAAAATGCTCCACACGGCGTCAAAAATGTCTTCCCCTGTAGTGCTTCCATGGATGGGAATCATTTCCAAGAATTCTTTCAGTAATATTTATATTGTCGTCGCAACCCAGAAGAAACAGCAACTTGAGTACGCTGTTTCTTCTGGCTTGACGTTGAGCACGACGTGCGTGAATATCGAAACTTTCGTCAAGTGCTATTGAAAAGCACTTTACGTTTGCGGATATTTCTTGCAACTGGTCACGCAGATTATTTACAATTTCGGTTATTCTTTCGATCACAGTATTTCTGGACAAAGAAATATCGCGAAATACTTGCACATGCTTGGGACATACGTTTTCGTATGTCCCAAATTTTATCATACACTCCTTAACCAAGGAACCGTCACTAAAAGGTTTTGGAATGTTTCGCTAATAAATAGCTGATTCATTGTCTTTCATAATTTTTGAAAATATTTGTTGTTGACTTTGAAGTGAATTCTTCATACTTCTTAATTTTTCTTCTCTCAGTTTACCCTGAAAGTGTGAATTCTTTGTGAATTTTTATCGTAGTGCCTTTTTATATTATATTCTTTGGAAACACTAATTGTTTTGTTACAAATAATGCACACAATTTTGTCCTTTGTTTCAGTGCAGAAGTAATTCAATTCCCATTTTTCTTGAAATTTTCTCCCCTCATCAGCAATTTTTCTTTTTCTTGTTGGCTTAGAAAGCGACATTGCCTCGGTGAATAAATATATTATTAACAATTTTTATAAAAAAAAAAAAAAAAGCACAAAAGTGTAGACCAGGCAATGATACTATTGCAAATAAAAATAAGTAAAAAATAATAATAAAAGGGATTCTCTCACTGCCGGGTTGTCGTTGAATCGTGTTAGGCGCACTGACTTCAATGATCACTAGTAACATTACTGGCTTAACGGGTGAAGCAAAAGCTTTTCATATTCCCGGCTATCTTAATAGAGACTGTGACGTGAGAGAGTTTATGAGCTAATTGTTCGCCCTGAGTGGGCTAGGAGATTAATCCTCAGTGTTGGGGATTGAGGATGGCTTTAGGTCTTTTGTATTTAGAATAGTCCATTGCATCATAGTCAACAGCCAGTTGGATCAGTCTGTTAGGGTGCACAGTTGCTTTTGAGAAGAATTTGGTTGCTATAGTCTGCATGAAAGTATAAATATAGGGGACCTCCGTGTCTCGGTGCAGTTGGACAGTTCGGATGAACCATGGGGCGCCCAGGATCATTCTAAGACACTTGTTCTGAATGCGTTGTAATTTGATAATATTCGAGTTTGAAGTATGGCTCCAGGCCGGTGAGGCATAGGTGAGTATTGGACGAACCATCAGTTTGTATATGAGAAGTTTGATTCTGGTGCTCAGCTTACTGTTTCTGTTAATTAACGGGTAGAGCTGGGCTATGGTTTTTGATATGTTTGCACAGAGAATCTTGATATGGGAGTTGAAAGTCAGTTTTCTGTCCAGTACTACACCAAGTTATTTGATCTTTGTTTTCCACTGAATTTTTGTGTTAAATAGGAGAATATCTTCTTTAGGAAGCACTGATCTTCTAGAGAATAGGACGGCTACGCTCTTCAGAGGATTCACCAGTTGGCAAAATATTGTTCAATTCGCAGTAGGTTTTCTTGCAGTTTCTTGATGGCTAGGTGAGGCTTTAATGATCTGGCCAATATCGCTGTGTCATCAGCGTAAAGAGCTTTAATTGAAGATAATGGGTTGTGTGGTATATCATGCAAGTATAAGGAGAATAGGATTGGTGCTAGTAAGGACCCTTGTGGAACTCCAGCCAAGATGTGTTTCTGTGTAGAGACTACTCCACTTAATCTCACTTGCATGCGCCTATCGTATGGCACACCGGATGATATTAGTTTGTATAGCAAACCATAATGCCAAACCTTGTCAAATGCACTGGCTAAGTCTAGGAAAACAGCCCCAGTGCATTGACGCCAGTTAAAACCTGTGATGATATGCTCCACCAATCTGTGTATTTGTTGTGTGGCGCTATGCAACTGTCGGAAGCCAAACTGCTCCTCAGGCAGGATATTTAATCGGAGTATTGAATCTTGAAGCCTAGTAAGAATTACCTTCTCGGCAATTTTTCCGAGATTAGAAATGAGACTGATTGGTCTGTAATTTTGAGGCAAAGTGGGATCTTTTCCAGGTTTATGAATTGGTATTATGTACGCCAATTTCTAGTAGGAAGGGAAATATTTGTAGTGAAGGATGGAGTTGATTATATTTGCTAAATGAACAATAGCTTTACGTGGTAGAAGTTTTATAACTTTGTTGGAGATACCATCGGGTCCAGGAGCCTTTTTATTCTTGAATTTCTGAATAATAGCATATATTTCAGCAGGTGAGGTGGGTGCAATTTGAGTGGAATGTGTGAGAGCTGAATTGAGCGAATATCTGACGTTACGGTGGAGCTTGTAGATATGACTAATATCAAGGTGGTCGTATGCGGGTTTGCATTGTTTTTCAAGATGATTTGCTATTGCCTCAGTTTTATCAGCATCAGTGTGGATGAGATCTGAATCTGTTTGAAGAGGGGGAAGAGGTTTATTTCTGTTTTTATCTTTCGGATAAGATTCCATACAGAATGATTGTCAGTGGAGATGGAAGTCCGTTTTCCCAGAGTTGAGTTCTATGAGCTGCGAGTGCATCTCTCACTGCAGAATTGAACCTGTTTAAGATCCGCTTGTCTTGTGGCGCACTGGTGTTGTGGTATCTTTTTCTAGCCTTATTTTTTCCCCTAATCAGATTCATAATATCTTCAGGCAAGTGGTTGGATTTGTGGGTAGTTGCAGGGGTAGTAACTGCTGCACAGGCTGCTGTAATCTGTTCTGTTAGATTTTTGACAGCTGTTTCAATTTACTCTTTTGATTTAATGATGGGAACAGGACCAATATATTTTGGAAGCACCTTGGAGAGCCTTTCCCAAGGAATAAATGAGTGCCAAGCATTCTACCTGGAATAGCCATTCCACCAACAAAAATGGACAGATACTACAGAACTATGCTGATTTCAACAACCTTCATGTAATAGGTCCTGCTGATCCCACCCATCACAACACTTATGGTAGGGCTGATGTATTGGACATAGCCATACTGCAGCACATTAGACTCCAATACAATTAAAGCTAAAAAATCATGGTGCGAGATATATGCGGGGATTTTTAGAAACTAAAGTTTACAGAAAAACAAAACTGAAAATTGGGATGACTTACAAAGAATGTCCTATTCGTTATCTACTTCCGGCCTCGGGAGCGGTTTCCATGTGTGCATTGTCATGCAGTGGAATCATATGATTGATGCGGTATTAACAAAAGATCACTTACGAAACCACAAAGTCAAGCTAACAATTTTTGGGTTGAAACGTTAATTCTCTTCAACCGAATTCCATAATATCTGAAACTGCCATAACAACATTCACTCTATATGTCTTAGTTTTAACACTTTTTACGAATTTTATTGCAGCTTTGTGTTTGAGTTAGTGGGTGCACTCACACACATCTAACTAAAAACTATTGTGTTTAGTTAGATACTGTGTTTGCCGGTGCAACATATGGTTTTACTTGAGTCTAAACAGCATGGTTAATATGGGAGGTGACATGTGATTCATCAGTTAGTGCCATTTTTATCCCAGTTGTCTCTAATCGTACTAAAGAAATATATTACACTGACAGCAAATGTCTCTGTACTTTATTCAGTGGTATAATAAAAGTACTTGTTTTTCTTGCATCTGCAATATAGTGACAGTTGGGGAGGACGTCTTGTTTACCGCGGGGAGCAAGTTATCGTCCCAACATGAAAGTGGTTAACTTTATTTTCGTGTGCGATGTATATGCAAAACTTTTTAATTTTTTTTTTTCATTAAATAAAATCAGGATACAGGGGTGCGAGTCATATGCGAGGGCGAGTTATATTCGAATAAATACAGTATTTCTGTTTTATTATAAAAAGCAGCCATTTTTTAAAATCTTTCCTTGAGGCGTCGTGGGCAGCACGCAGCCCTCCAGTTTGACTCCCCTGCTTTAGGGAATGCTTTCAACCAATTTCTAATACGTTGCAACAGGAATATTCTTCCATTCGTCGTGCAATACTACCTCAGTACTACCTGATGACAGTCGCTATGGTCTGGAGCGAATTCGGCGTTCTAATTCGCCCCAAAATGTTCGATGGAGGTTGAGGTCTGGACTCTGAGCTGGCCAGTCCAATACTCCAACTTTTGTGGAAACCAGTCTCAGACACGCAGTGCAGTATGACATGGAGCATTGTCATGCTGAAGCATGCAAGAGTCACTGCAGAAATACTTCCATAGCGTCGGAAGTAACATGAAGTTGTCCAAGTAGCCATCTACGCGATGGTTTGGGGAACGTTCACCAATGGACCAAGACCCCACCAACTGAAACACCCCATATCATTATCGGGCCTCCATCAAACTTGAGAGTTGGAATGATGTAGTCCTGGCGTAATCGTTCCCCGGGTAATCTCCAGATCCAAATATGACTATCAGAGTGAAACATATGGAAGCGTGATTAGGCGCTCCACAACCCTTTTCCAATGATGAATGATGTGAAAGGTACCAATGCAAACGTCGTTTGACGTTGTGTGTGTGTGTGTAGTGGGGGGGGGGCGTGATGTGTGGCTTGTTCGCAGCTTGTCTGCCCTGCTATCCTAAGAAATGCAACTCTGCAGACAGTTTTAGTGCTGACAGCTCTCCTTACAGCATTTTCTAGGTTGACTGAGAGATCCGCCGCTGATGGCCTACGGGATGCTCGAAAATTCCTAGATGGAGCTCACCGATCTCGGTCAGGGAGTGTCGGCGGCCTCCCAGGGCATTTTCCTGCTGTGGTAGCACCAAAACTTTCCATCTATACGAATGACATAGGCAATGGTGGGTTTCAATATGCTGAGATGAGTAGCATTGTGATGGACAGAACTGATGTGACACCCAACTACCATCCTAGGTTGCAGTCGGTCAGTTCAACTGAACATGGCATCGAGTATACAGTGCAAAACATGCAGCAAATCCCATGTTTTATTACCAAACCACTCCCTGAATATCTGCATGTGCCAGATTCGAAATTTGCATGGCACTCCAAATACTTTTACCAACATAATGTATTTGTCCACCGCTTTCATTCCTTCTGCGTTCGAGTCTAATTTTCTTTATAAAATATTCGGACAGCTGTTTTTTAAGAACGAAATAATCGGTATTTTAGCCGTGTTCGCCTAATCTGCAGTTTATAAAGAAAACGTTTTTTTAATACAATTCATTCAGGTGACCTGCACTACCATAACTGTAAATCAGTACTCGGATACCGTTTATATTTTTCAATGTTCCATGGATGATAACAGGAGTTAAGTATTATGATTTTTAATATGTTAAGGTGATGTTTCTGACTGAATTTTTTCTGAGGGAAAAAAAACTGACATACTCCATACACACGAAAATGGTCCCCTGTCAGATAAGTAAACTGCCTATCTTCCCTTAGTCTAATTTAAGAATGATCTTTGTCTTAAAAAAAAAAAAACTCTAGCTAAAACATATAGGAAATCAATCTCTAAAATGGGTCATGTCAATAAATATGCAAAGGATTTAAAAACAAGCTTAACTTTTTGTTGTTGTTGTTTCTGCAACCTAAAATCCTTCTAACCATTGCTTGAGAATACATGGCAAGTTCTAGAAAGATGCTTCAGTCGCTAGCGTGAATTAAATCTTAAACCCTTCTGACTCTAAAGTGTTGTCACATCAGCTGAGTGTGTAAGGAGGGAGAAAAAAGTGCGTGAGAAGATAGGCAGTCAAACAGAAGGAAGACATTTGTAATTAGCGAAGTGCGATGAACAATTTACTTTAATTTCTACAGACTTCCTATTAATTTTTTTGTGCGCCTTTTGTTAGGATGAGCATGAAAGAATTTCAATGGCTACCTAAGGGCAATGACAATAGCGTTGTATTGCTATTGTTACACCTAACAGCAGGCGTAGTCTAAAATTGATGAGTCAGAATTTTATTAACGAGCGCTTGTATTTAATGTTGTATTGTGAACAAAATCGTGTGAACATTTAAACGTACTTAATGGGAGAAGTTCCTTTTTGTTGTGGCTTTATTATTAACTTTGAAATTGTCCTACACTACGACACAAAAGTAGCGGTTCGCTTTTAGGTTATAGCAATAGTATGAGAGTATAGTTTATTAATCTCTTCTCTGACTTAAGTTGTCTAAAAAAACATTGTCTACATAATGTGTTTCTTTGTTTAAACGGAATCACTTCCTTTTCCTTCTCGAAGTTTGCAGTCGCCATCTGAAGTTGGTGAAGAAAATTATTAGAAACAATTTTATGCACATTCGAAATTCAGTGTCAGATAAAGAATATGAGGTCCTTATGAATTACAGTACTCACTGACTGATAAAATTTATGAACAGACGAAAGCATTTCCTTTTACAGTATGCAGCGCGTTTGTTTATAATGTAGATGATCCAATGGATCATATTAATGGTGGTTCTTAAGCTTATTTTCATTATTGGCTTTATTAGTTTCCACTTATGAATCGGTTCTGAGTGTTCTGTCTTCTCCGTATCCCAAACTGCTTGTTAAGTCAGAATATTATACTTATGTACCCGGGGCTTGCATCTCCAAGTTTTAATAAATACTTGACAACGTGTTAGATTGTTTTGGAGAAAGTATTCGATGTTTGTTGAGCCCACCCCTCCCCCATAATTTTCTCTCGAACTAAGGCTACCAGAATGGCCATTTTAGCAGTCTTTTATGAAATGATGTTTTATATTCCAAAGATTTAGAACGATATGCTTCCTCTACCTGTTCTTAAAGTCTTGAGCTTAATCTTTAAAGGAATTTTTATCTTGCTTTTCTCCTTGAATGAAAAAGGAAGATAGGACAGTCTTAATACATTGGCATATGCACCCCATAGCAGCTCTAAGATTAAGCTGACGTTAAGCTAATATGGGAGATTGAGGAGGCATACAAATACATAAGAAGGAAGCTGTGATAGAATAAAGATCGTTTGAACGATATAATCAAATTTGACAATTGTCAAAACATCGAAATTAAGGTCTGTTGAGATTTGTCAAAAAAATCATATTCCTAGCGTTGTTACTTCAGATTTCTTCAATATATTAGATTGAAAATTATTGAAAATCTTCAATATATTAGATTCAAAATAGTCGAATTTGTCTTGTACAGTTCATCCATACAGACCAGACACTTTCTCCTACGAAAAACTAACAGAACTATTCGCTACGTATCTCGTGCTATCGAATAGGAAGCGTGGCTCAAAAGACAATGCACACAATTCGCTCAGTGAATCAGAAAAACTGACACAAAGCAGTGCAATACAAACGTGAATCTTGACTTAGTCTTTTTTTTCCCTTGATGGATGTGTCCATTCAAATAAGATAGTAAAAACATGTAAGACAAAAACAGTCTCACATTCAGGAAGAATAAGACCCAAATGATGAAAACCAAATAAAAAGACGACTGGCTTTCAGTATATCGTTCGTAGTATCTTTTTCGTATTTCTAGAATTTCTTCCTTGATGTTTAGCAAAGTTTGTCAGCTGAATGATTTGAAATATCTAAAAGAAAGTACTATTTCTCGGTCGAACAGATATAATAAATTATTTTTAGACTTTATATCTCATGTGTGTACGTTTTCCAGTTATAGATCAATCACAGGAAAGTTACTGTAAGTATTCTTAATTTATTTTTGCTTATTCCAAAAGAACTCATTAGGTGCTTAATGGACCTTGTCTCGAGTATTTTTTTTTAATCTAAAAGTATGACAAAATGAGTTCTTCCCGAAGGATTTTTTTTTGTGAATTATAGCTTTCTCTTAACATCCTCTTTGTTCAGGAAACTGAAGAAAGTTGGGATGGAGGAGCGGACATAGCTACACTCTAATGAACTGTAGCTCCGAACTTGCTTTTCTGGTGGACCCCCAAGCACTAACGAATAAGACCGTTGTTTTTACGCCCCGACATTGCAAGACTCAGCTCATTGAGTTAATACTAATTATTATACTAAAGTCTCTCGTATTTGTATTTTTCTTGGAAGCTGTGAAAGGATAACTTAAAAGACAAATGTAAGCGACGTTAATTGGTAGTTTAAAACAGCGCTTCCCAAACTCTGGGCCGTAAGTTTTGCTGAGGGGGGGGAGGCGTGAAATAATGAAAAATTTTAAATGTTTTAAGGCTAAGCAGATTTTTTTAATCTTAAAAGAAACGCATTTCATTTTTATTATTTCTTTGTTGTTATTTTTTATATTTTAATGGAAAAAATCGCACACTGGTGTTGGTTCACAAATTTTGCTTCCTGCGTATTTGGGTGCTTAATGAATATTAGTAAATATATTACTGAAGAAGAGAGCCAAAAGGCTTCACTTCGGCGATGCAAAATTATTCAAATTAAGTGGATATTGAATCCAACATTACTTCAATTCGACGATGTTGGATCGCCGAAGTGAAGCCTTTTGGCTCCCTTTTTCAGTAATTCTTGGTGCCTTTTGTGATGTGGCACATTTTTAGCAACTCGTATGGTAAAGTATAAGTTCTGCATCACTTCAACCTGAGTATTCTTGGTCTGGCTCCCATGGCGAGACCTCAAAAAAGGTCGAAACCGGTCTAGGTAGTGACCTTCCTCCCAACATAATGTATAACATCATACATCTCCACTACATTATGTGCAATACTAAGGATAGTGATCGGATCTTACTCCACCTTTTTACTAAGAGTTTCCCCTGTCATGAAAGGTTTGCTTACGCTTGGATCTGCCGAAACTTCTATAGTTTCTATATTCGACATGAAACTCTTGTAGTTTCTCTATTCGGCTTTGAAATAATGTTGGATTCAATATCCACTTAATTTGAGTAAATATATGCTTATTCATATAAGCATATACAAACGCAAAATTTTGAATAGAAATATAATAATATATGTCTGTATTACGATGTTTTTTCCCGATGGGGGCCCGTGAAATATTTTAATTTTTCCAAAGTGGTGGGGGGGCCTTTACATCTATAAGTTTGGGAAGCACTGGTTTAAAAGAACGCTTGCAAAAGAGGGGGAGATTAACCCCGCGAATAGTCGATCATATTTATCTCTTGAACGATTTTGGGAGTGAAATCTAACACTTTGAAAGGTATTCCAGTGATAAACGCAGTTTCTTAATTCTCAACTACGTGTTTGCGACCTTTTTATTAATTCATTTAACTTTTTTTGAAATATGTTAAATTCTTTAGGAAATGGCTTTTTTCATTTCTGTTTAGCAAGCCGAATATTCTTCTTCCGAGAACTAAAAGGATGAAAATTTTGCCATTTCTACTAAGTACTGTTCCGACATTCGCTTAGTGCATTAAGCTAATATGTAACATTTTGCAAATACACTTGGTCAGAATAGCGTAACCAGACGTAGCTACGGACAGTGTCAAATACATAGCATTAGCGTGTGCTCATTCAGCTGAGATGACTACTTGTTTTACGTAGGTGTTGACGGAAATCTGAATGCCAAGGAATCGGACTTCATCGAAGCAAATGTAGATAAGAGGTGAAATGTGTTCTGTCCTCAGTACTTGATGGTGCGTTAAAGCTCACCGACGTTATTTTAAACGTCGACGTACGTTTCGTATAAACTATGTAGACGTTTATCTTCTTCAATTCAAGTAGATAAAGCATAACAAATCTTGCTGACTTTCTTCTTAAATATTTTACAGGTTCTGCCCTGGAGGATCTCGCCTTGCACCAGTTTCCTGCTCTCAGCTTCTGTGTAAGTAATTACATAATTTTCTACATTCAGTTTTACGTTCCTGTTTAAAGATCTGGATTAGAAATTTAATGCAAACAGTTCATAAAATGAAGTTTTTGGCAGCTCCTCCGTGATCTTTAAATCATGAAATGCGTCATATTTAAATTTAAATAGATTTTTTACCGAGTACGTTGTACAATTATTCGCAGCAAATCGACTTGATTAATCAACTTTAAACCTTTATTTATTCTTACTATTTATTCGTAGGATAATCATGCTGGCATAAAAGCTAAAATAAATTCTTAATGTTGTTCAAAGTTGTCAGATGTATCATTGATTTGACGTTGATTAATTTTAACATCAATCTTTTTTCCCCTATATTTCGTTTCGAGACTATGACATCTAATTAGTTTAAACAGAAATTGGAAATATTATTTTAAGACTTAGTCTTACTCGATATGTGTAAATAATATATTTTACGAAAACCACTTTTTTTCTAAATTCGAATAGCTAGTCTTTCGGCTCTTGTTAATGAAGCCAGATGTGAATGTAGTCCTCTAGTATTAAAAAAATAAAATTTGCCGGCTTCTGTGTTCATTAAACTGTAATAATAAGAACATTTGAGTGTGTGTAGTGGGGGGGGGGGAATGCCTCCTCATGTTATATTTTAGCTAATGCAAAAAGTATCTCCGCACTGTGATCATTAGCACCAGATTGCCACGTGTAAATTTATGTTTATTTATGGAGGATTTTAAAGCTGTAAATGGTCTCGATTCGTTGCTTGTTTCAAGAAATTTTGGCTTTTGAATTATTGGATGAATACATCGAAAGAAGGGGCGTTACTAGTAGATAGGTATGTAGGAATAAATCTCTCCAGATAGATTCAATACTGATTTCTTGGAACTCTAGATACCAAACATGAAACTTCAAGGAAATTTTCTTCTAATTAGGAGGTGGTTTCAAATCAGATAATGAAAATCATCTAAGGACTTTCACCAACATCTGTACCACGGTGGAATTAAAATATGACACTTTTCATTTAGTGGATAGTGCTCCTCTCTTCAACCTACTGTGTGTTGGTTGGAGAGGAGACACTATCCATTCGGCTAACCAGACCTAGCGAGATTAAAGGATAACTATAGAATTTGAATAATAAAATCAATTACGGTACTTAGGTAAGCCTTTCAGGAGCGTTAGAGAATGAGAATAATTATTCTAAGCCCTCTTTTTTTATAATTATTTTTGGTTATAGGACTCCCATTTGGCTCCATCATTCTTTGTTGAAGGTTCCCCGATGCCAACCATCATTATTCCATCATCTCTGGTCGTCCAGGCATTCGCCATCTTTCATATGGATGCCATTGGGTGATTTTGTCATTGTCCATCTATAGCTTTTCATTCGTGCAATATATCCTGTCGATATCCATTTTTTTTTAAATTTTATTTTAAAATCTTTTTCCCTTATAAGAAAAGAAACAAAAGTGTTGGATATAGGAAAAGAGAAAAGCTAACGATCCAAATATTGCGATAACCGGTATGACTAGCATATTTCTTCTTTGTCACTCACTTTCCTTGAAGCTAGAAATGAAAATCAATATTTTAGTTTTGTACCTGCTGTTTTCCCCATACATATCTAATTAATTTGCAAGTTTAATCTAATTTTGCTATTGATAATACTCAACTAGTTTCATCAAGAAAGCCTACATTTCACAAAAAACGCAAAAAAAAAAAAAAAAAAAAAAAATCAGAATTACCTCTCGCCAAGCTCTTTACGACACAGCTCGACCTTATTCTCCAAGATTCGGTCCTTTTTTGTCTGGGAGGAGATTTTCCTGTTTGTTCTTTTTGATAACACCAAGTCTGCTTCTTCTTTTTTTTTTTTTTCCCTTTCGACCTACCATCCTGAAAATCTCTCCGCAATCTTTGCTGTTTTGATATTACATTGAACATATTCTCTTGCATAGTTACCTAATTGAATCTGCTTCTACCTCTAGAAAAATATTTGGAAGAAATGCATAACTCTGTTTCTTTTCACAACCTGAAAGTTCTCAATAAGGCGATTTAATCGACATTATAGTTTATCTATTTCTGTCCTGTATCTTTCAATGGCACAGAAATTCCTTTAAGATTCTGTTCCATGTTTGTTTGTTTTTTTTTTTTTCAATATCCACAGACCAATAAGAAAGGTTCTCGATTTTCATTAATTTTTGCTAAGCCAAAATGTTTTTTGTTGACATCTCCCTTACTTGCAGCTTTACATATGCTTCATGGTATATTATGTATCCATCAGGAATATTTACTTCCGTTTAAAAATTACCACAATTCTTATTGTATGACGCTTTGAAATGTTTCAATCTATAATATATCTAGAAAACTTCCTTTGGTTAGTTTCCTGAAATTATTTGTTTTAAAAAATCATCATATCCAAATATAACTTAATTCGAAATGTTAGTGTATAACTTGCAACCAAATTTTTGCTTGTCCTTAAATTGATTTAAAAAAAAAAAAAAAAAAAAAAAAAAAAAAAAAAAGGTAAATTTACGCAAGTAAATAGTTATTAATATAACTACATATACTGAAAAATGTCTTTCATTCCCTGTTTAGACTTCTGAAATATTTGCAGAAGATGGAGACGAGGACGAGGGATTACAGACTCGTGCATTTTCTTCCAGTTCCAATGCTACTTCTGGAGATACTGACAGTGGAGTTGCCATTTCATCTGATGCCATCCATGACGTTACCGATTTTGGAGAAAGGAGGTAATGGAAACTACAGTGCTTAAAAGCTAGTCATTGAAACAATCTATTCATTAGCACTAAAAAGTCTGACAAATATTATGAATTGGCGTCGGTTTCCACTTCATAATAAGTTGTAAATTATCCCCATAATTTACTGTTAATAGTTTAATTATGATTACCTAATATCTTACTTGGATTTGTATCCATAAAACTAATTCATCTCTCCTCTGCGTAGCATCGAATGAAACCCATAGCTTCCAAAAAAAAAAAAAAGTTTCATTGCCATTGAATGAAGCAACTCTTCTTAAAATAATTTAAATTTCTGAAGTTTCCCCTTCCTACTTCGTTGGACTTTTTTTTTTTTATCCCCATTTCGCTACTCTCCAGCTGTCACTAATTGGAACAGACTCTTGTCAATATTGCATTTCTGCATTCATGTGCCATTTTGTTTATTGCCTACTGGGTGCAAAAACAATCATGCATGCAGCACGTGCCATGAACGACGCTTGACTAGAACTGTACCTGTCACACAAATCCCCGAATAGTGTGTTAAGTAGCTATTCAAGAACCTTGACCGGAAAAATGGAATTACAGCTGTATTGTTATATATATAATTCGAACAGTAGCTGTTCCCATACATGGGAACAGCTATACTTTCAAGTATTAAAGACGCTTATAAAAAAAAAAAAAAAAAAGAAAACGGAGCAGAATCAGTCTGAGACAGGAAAACGTGTATCTGATTACTGGAGTATAACACCCATTTGATGCCTCATGCTTCAACGCTTGCAAGGAATTCATGAAGTGGAGACGTTTAGTATTTGGGTGGTGTTCAGATGCACGTGAATTTGTAGGTCTAACACACATTTTACACATCGATAATCAAGATATCGGAAGTCTTCGTTCTGTACTGTCCACGCTACCCTTTTTATTGTTAGAAAAACGACAAAAACATCCTTCAGTAAAGCGAAAACCAACTCTTTATGCAAGTACTTGATCTGCCGAACATTTAATGCCTTCAACTATTATTGTGAAAGTAAACCATTCTACATGGATTTTTTTTTTTTTTTCATATAAAAACTTGTTTGCATTATAATACTATGCAGAATACCAAATAGTTAAGTAAGAACGGCAAACCTCCACGCCATCTTGAGTTAACATGGAGTCTGGGTTAATCAAAGCGGCATGGAATTATACTTTTCTTAATATCACATATCTAGCTAATCATTTTAAACATGGCAATCCACCTGCAACGTTTCCGCATTGTGTCGTATTAATGGACACTGAATTGATCGTGTCATATCAGCGCGTTGTGGTTCTTTTTCTTTTCATCTGTCGTTTTGGCTCTTTGAGAGGGTAATAAGAGTCACTATACATCGCTTTGAGTTGGACATACTTCTAACTATATTATTAGAAGCGCCGCATTTTT
Organism: Typopeltis vanoorti; assembly: GCF_054136105.1. Classification (NCBI taxonomy): domain Eukaryota; kingdom Metazoa; phylum Arthropoda; class Arachnida; order Uropygi; family Thelyphonidae; genus Typopeltis; species Typopeltis vanoorti. The sequence continues at coordinate 163,890,213 of NC_143549.1, read as the reverse complement.
TCCATTCAATCATTCATCATTTTTTCATTCACATCTGCGAATGCACCAATGTTTTCAGGTGTGAGCGTGTTGTTACTAAAGTCTTTCGCAGATTGCTATCAGCCAGATATAATTGGAGATCACTTCATATAATTATTTTGAAAACTTCTAGCATAAAGATGGTTCCTATTTTTTAATTATTTATTTTTCGATGTACTTGATGCATAGGAACAATTTGAATCTTAATTCGCAACAGTCTACTGGGAAGAAGAATCTCTCAGCAGAAATATTCAGTGTAAACCGTGGGCATCAAAAGTCATTTTAAATTGGTTCCAAGGGCCACTTTTTTAAAACTATCAAAATTTTTAAATTCATTATAATAAATTATAATAATGAGACTTATAATGCATTTTCAGCTTTCAGTTAAAAAATAGCAGCTTGCCGCTCTTGTCATCTTCGTTTCAGAAAACAAGGCAATCTTTGTCATATGGCCGTCGCAATAATAATAATAATGCCGCACTTCGTGCTCTGGATTTCTGTTAATAATATAGCTAACAGTTGCGCGCTTATTGTCGATTACACTATCTTATCTTCAAACTTTTGAGCTATTTATTATGGCTGATCCTTTCTTCAATGCAACTGAATCCTTAGAGCCTATTTGCTGAACTTGTTATTAAGATTAAGAGTTTTCACTAAAAACATACGTTATTCTTGTGCCTTGTCGTAAAACAATAATTCAGAACGTTTACCACTGGTAGCAGCACGTTTTCCCACTTTATACTTTATTGTCCCTGTAATACTCTCGTATCCTTTTCATGCAAGAGTAGAAAGCTAAAAAATTATTTGACTAGCTATTTGTTATTTATGATATTTCCAAATAAATGTTAAACTTTTCTCTGAACCCCTCAGAGCCTTAGTTGAGTAAACTCTCATCCACTACTATGGAGATTTCACAGTATGGTATTTATTCGAATCAACAGTTCCTGATTTTAAGACATCAGGAAATGAAAAGAGCAGAAACGCCCTGATAGGGTACTGACCATCAAGAAACTTGGATGGAACGAAACATCTAAAGCCATGAAACTAGCATGCTTATGTGCTTGCTAAGTGCTTCACTTTCATCTACTCCTGGATACTTCTCAATTATCCTTCGTATTGTACTTCTTAAAATAAGTAGTATTTTTCAATCAAATACTGCTGCATGCGAATCATGTAACATCATTAAGATAAACAAGCAAGGAAACAATTTCGCACAAACATATAAAAAGGAACCTTTCGAAATACTACTTGTATAGTAGCCCTACATTATCGCATCTGAACCCTCGGGTTGTTTTTGACATGTAAACAAGCTTAGTTTTGCATGACCAACTCAGAAATTTAGTTTCAACTGCTCTTTTTGTTACATCTGCTATGTTACGATAACCTTCCTCGGACGCCTTTGTTCATCGAAAAACTGCTCACGAACAGTACTTTATATAATAGTGCCTGTTCCACAATCTTAGGAACATCTTAGTTCTGTCTCCTTTATTTTATTTATTTTTTTTTTCAGCGGTCATTATCTTCATAAGTAATCTTTATCTAAAGTTTGTTAATCCCAGGGGCGGCTCGTGCATAGGCACTGCGGAACTGCAGCACCTCCAATTTATCTCGCTACTCTATAATATATTTATTAATTTATTTATATTTGCTTGTAATATTTAATTTTATCATCAACAATCCTATACAAGTCTCTTATTTTGTATAAAAAATAATAAAAATCCATCCTGTAGCACTTAGGAGGGCGAAGGACGCTAGCAGCACTGTGTTTACCACAGTGTCATATTGCTACGCGCTCAAGCATAAGCACGTCATAGTGAGATGCGAGCTATTAGCGTAATGCGCCACTGTCCGTCGCGCAGTTCCACTGTTGTTTATATGCAGTTTGCGCCAGTAGTAGAGTGTTTACTCCGTCTCTTTAAATATTTGGACATTACAATTAAAGACATAACATTTGTTATACTATTTTTTAAGTAATTTTGAATTATACCAAACTGTATAGTTTTATCGATAATAACCAATATTTTTCATGTTTAATTTTTTTTTTTAAATTTTTACCATAATTTTGATATTTTATCCAAACACGTATACGCTGTACTTACGGTGTATATGTATATTTCGAAAGTTGCAGCACCCCCACGATTTCAAGCCACGAGCCGCCACTGGTTAATCCTTACGTTTTAGGACTAAATATTAAGATATGCAAGGAGGATTAAAGAAGCTGATATATCATATTTGGAATAATATGACTAAGGCTATTCACAATTGCAATTTTTACATAATTTAATTATTTTGTAACACCTTTTCTCTCTCTCTCTCTCTCTCTCTCTCTCTCACCAGTGTATAAAACTTTAACTGCTTATTCCTTTAAGTGGTTAATTTATGAAACAATAATTTTCACTCACTCCATCGTCTAAAACCCAAGTCCAAAGTAATGTTTACAACTCGCAAGCCATTACGCGATTTATTTCAGGTTAAATTATTGTTACGGATTCTCGCTTTTGCAAAATAAAAATATTAACATATAAATATTTCATTTAAATGGCATTCATGAATAAAACAAGTAATGTGTATAATACTGAGTAAAACTGTGATTAAAGTTATTTCGTGTCTCTCTCGAGTACTCTTGATTACCGCGTGTCTTCCAGCAGAGGTAGTTTTAAAGATCAAATATGATAAAGTTCAAAAAATTATTGGCTTCAAGGACCTGAGATTATTAGATGTTCCACGGGACAAACGTGAGCCCTAAATGTCTTTCTGTCATAAATTATTCTTCTATAAAGACAATCAAATTTATGTTCAGAAACGACACAAAGTAATATCTATGACCTGGAGTATTGTGTACCATGATCGTTTTCACCGGATACCAACACTAGTCATTAGTTACTATTATGCTATTCATTTCAACGAAGTCATGGGTCCATTGTGCAGTAGGTAATATTTTCAAAACGTAACGCCATGATGGAAAACAAACAGTTCTAGGCATTGTTATATTAGTTAATCATTTCAATACATATGTATTATATAATCAGAAACTCGGCCACAATAGAAGATGATGTAAATTGTACATGAAAGTGGCAATTACTTCGGATTCTTTTTACTCATAGCTCGTGTACTTCACATACACAATAGCATTGTGACTGGCAATAAGCTCCCATAACATTTCTGGCAAATCTTGTTTAAGCTCTATTACTTGCCCAATAGCGCATTTTATTTACATGATATACGACAATGGATGTTTACAACAGTAACGCCTTCTGCACCTCGTGACGGTAATTAGCCTTGTTTCATTACCTTGTATATTCTTTATTGCATTGACCCTAGAGGGCGCTACTAGGAAACGTTTTTGGATTTTGCTATTTTATCTGGGTAACGATTTTCCTTCATTACGAACATCTGAACATCTTTAAGGTCAAAAAGGACAACATTCGAAGGTGCTATTCGCAATTTATGTATGTTTTTTTTTAAATTAAACATACAATATTAAATGCAAAAACAAACAATAATTAAAGTATAGTAGTATTCTGACCTCTGAACCACGTTTTTTAATCTCAGCATTATACTCGTATTTTCAAGTACGAAAATACTACTGCATGCAACAAAAAAAAAAAAAAAAAAAACATCCTTCACACAAGGAAAACTTTCTTAATTTAAATATTCACCATTTCGGAATCGTATTTGCGTCAATTCTAAACCTCTTGCACCTTTCTACCGATGTGTGTCCTGCGCAGCAATAATTATAAAGCTCGATGCTTTACGATAATATTTCCCTGTTTTTTAAGTTTGTTCAACAATCTTTCATTCTTTTAGTTAAGAGTTCCTCACTTTTAATACGACTGCAAAAATATAGCCAGTCTTTTCTTTCTATTCGTAGCTCGAGTCCCAGTGTAAGTGATGGAGAAGAGAAATATTACATCGGTGGAGGGGGCAATGAAAATGGCCTTCAGAGACCTTACTTAAGGTGAGTAAATTATAACTTGACTGTGCTTGTTGAACACCGACCTTGAAGGCTCTCTCTGCGTGTGCCATAATGCATTACTGTAGCTGTGTTCTGTTCGTCTTATTGTTTGGCCTTCGTTTCTTCAACGAGAGAAGCCATTTCAGTCTCTTTATGCGATTCTTCGACTAATATTGACTTAGGTACGGCTGAAACCTGCTGCCACAGCACAACAGAATTAAAAAAAAAAAAAAAAAAAAAAAAAAAAAAAAAAAATCCCGCAACGTTGCACTGAAAGAGCTGACGTGAACGTTCAGAGAATGCTTCGGATGACAAAATATCAAATGCCTGTTTAATCATGATTAATATCACGTGCATTTTCTCCATGACTTCTTCTAGATATTCATCCCATTCAATTCTTGCAAAGTTATCTATCTTTGTTGGATAGCAATAAAAAAATAATAAATAAACGAAACGTTCTTGCCTTCATTACCGTGCTAATTATTAAATTGCTAAGATAAGCGCCATCTTGAGTGAATCTTTGGTAATAGAATTTTGCAAAAGAAATATGTATGGCATCTCGATTTAAATTTATCAACCAGTAAATTAATATACAGTATATAATTTTATAGTAAAAGCTTTTATTATTTTTTTTTAAGTTCCCTGCCGCATTACAAAGATCCTTGACTCTTGAAAATGGTACGTAGCAGTTATAATTCCATTGTTTTCACAGTCATGTGTACACGCCTGTGAAAAGTAGTCAAAACAATGCTATTCATCATGATACTGGCGCATTTTAAAAGCCAGACTCATTCTAAATGCCATCGAGTTGGAAGTTTCAGTCTATTATCAAATCAATCAGATAGGTTCATCGATGCTCCATTCATTTCTTATCCGTCCCGGTTGAGTCAAGGAACTCGATTCAGAAAACTTGCCATTCCTCTAGGGGGTAAGTATTTCATGCCTGTAGAACTGTGTTCAGGGGCCAGTTTGCCTGTTGTGAGGAACGAAAACCCCGATAAGGGTTCCATATGTCGTAAAGTGAGGAATCTGGATCTTTTCAATCAATGGGCTCGTCTACATCAACTGCGCTACGGATTCTCAAATGTTGCTGAAACGTACAAACCTGCGTATGCTCAGCTGATGCTATAGTCAAGTGAACGAAATAATCGAACATTTTTAAGCTTTTGTTATTATATGAAATGTTTTAAATTTATACGACGAATTAAATATAGGATTAAACTATGCGTGCACTTGTATCGCTAAACTTTTGTAATATAGTATAATAACACAGTTAAATTGAAGGGGGGGGGGGGTCAATAGTACACCCCGAGGGAAGGGAATTTCTCTGATCAAATAGTCAGCACTTAATTCCTTGAGTTACTTTGCTATTAATAATCCAGTGTAGCCAATACTTAAATTGTTTTCAATGTTCGGTTTTCTCCGCTCTGTTATTTTACACTTTCGTAGACTATTCTTTCATAGGCATACACCGTTCACAATTTAAGTTCTGTTACAAGCGACGCTATTCGGAGAATTAATGGGCTAACATAATGGCTACCATTTTTCTTCATTTTTATCAATTATTTTAATCTTTTTTTAGACCTCGTAGATAATAACGTGCTGGATCACTTGTAACCATGACATCGCGTGTCGTATAGTTGTCCAGTTGGTGTCTGAAGGAACATTGTCCATTTAGCAATTGTTCAAGTTCGCAAATCGTTATAGTGATGTTGGCAGAGATGTAATGCAGTTTTGCTATCTATTTCTAGTTTATCGCATGATACTTTGATTTAATTATCTCGAAATTCCCGTTTTTGTTTTATTTGGCATAGTGCATCGGGTATTACCTAGTTTTGAACATGGTATCATCAGGGAATTAATTGAACGTTTTTGTTTAAGACACAAAACGGATTTAAACATCTTATTCCGTCAATTTGCGTAGTTCCATATCAGCCTGTAAGAATTCTGTTCTGTGCGTGCTCTCTTTCAAATGCAGATTCTTAATACGTAATGGAAAAGCTTCAACTCGATAGCCAACGTTTCTCTTCTCCAATCAGCATTAGTCCGATTCTTATTCCGGATACTTCTGTACCCTTCTTTTCCATTTTTATCATTACGGATCTGTAGTTTGCTTATTCTTTTCAGTGTGTGCAAAGTTTCTTCTCATGGTTCGGATGCTCATAGTATGGTATCTCAGAAACAAAGGTGAGATGTTTCTTTTGGTGGCAATTACTTTGAACAGTAACGTCACTGGGAGGTTTGAATGGTGTAGAACAATATTTTCTCTCTAAGTTGTGCACTTATGCATGCACATTGGTCAAAAAAGGGAGCGCAAACGAATCTCTTTTTTTTTTTTTTTTGCACAATCTTTCCTTTCAGAATTTCTGTTTCACAGTCGATTTTTGAACGTACTATAAAATCGAACTAAATAAGTGACTGCTCACTTTATTTAGTAATTTCTCCAGTGTCTTCGTTCTAATCCTGTGCTATGTGGACAAACTGACTGACATCTACAACTTGCTTAAAGAATATTTGTTTCGAGTGTCTACTGTCGAGACAGTACAGTCACTTGAACTCGTGCAAACGTGATGGATTTTTGTATCCACACAGATTCCTAATGTCAGCTATAAAGGAAGCAACATTAATGAGAAATATTATTTAGCGCATTGAGTGTGAGAGTGGAAACTGTCGAACAAAATGTTTTCCGTGCATACACGATCGGCGATAAATTACAGAGAACATTGATGTGGAGAATCTGCTATACAGCAATACAAGTAAAAATCGAAGATAGTAAAAGCAATACTACATATATCTAAATTACTGTACAAGTGATGATATAAATAGCCGCTAGGCGAAAGAAATCGTAAGAATAATGAACAGAGAAAAAAATAACGAAGAAACTGTACAATGTGGTCATCACCCTTGCGTTACGCGCACGCACACACAAGCGAGATAGGATCATTTTATATGATATTTTTTTTTTATTTATTTCGATTCATTCCACTATTTCTTCATATTTCGTTGGACATAATCTCGTTATATAATTTTTCTTTTTTCAGTATTTATTTTTTCCGTTCGCGAGATGTTCTAATGGACGTGAATGGGTGCACTTACTAGAGATAATTCAATTATTATTATGATTATGGCTTCCCCCCCCCCCCCTTATTTTTCAGTATCTATAGTATCATTCCCTCTTGACTGACAACGGCAACACTTTACATTTTCAGTGTACAGTATTTGAAACAATGAACATGATTTGAGCATGCATGTTGCACAAACGGAATTTCAACTTTTTAACTTTTTTGTAAATTTTTTTTTTTTTTTTTTTTTGATAATGTAACTATTCAAAAAAAAAAAAAAAACTTTGGGAGTGATCTAATATGAGAATATTTTTGCTCGGACTTTTATGATGATCCAAGACGACTTTTTTCTCAGTAGAGAACACCCAATAAAAAGCAATCGCAATTTCAATCTTATATTAATATTTATTTCACATCTTTTGATAATGCACGCTAAATACTCATTGCTGCTAAATTGCAACACTTACAAGATACGTGCACTAACACGTGCTTTGTGCTTCTGCTAAAAAGAATCCACAGTACTTGCTGAGATCATTCTCGTTTATAGTTATCTGCATGTTAGACAAACATCTTAACATCTGTTATGCACTCAAAAACAGCTCGCATTTTTGCAGTTTTGCACTGCTTCCGATAATCTTCCGTTGTGTATTTTATGTTTTCCTAATGTCTGTGTGTTATTGTGTTAATAGTGACCCCGTATATTTTCCTGTATTTGTTCTACTGTAGTTCCGACAGTTTCCGAAGTACGAGCAGTACCGGTAGTCTTGGCTGTGGACGGAGGCGACGATCTCACCACCGCCACAGATCAGGGTAAGTGTAAGAAGTGAAAGACTTAGGAATAATAGTCCTTTAAAAAAAACTTTAGTAATCATTCTATTTTTAAAAGTATTACTAAAGGACGTGTTATTCTCATTACAGCATCATGTAGGAAATTAGTTTTTCATAGAAGGTAAAACAATTATTCAGTCCACTGTAATTTCATGTGTATATGAAATTCTGCGTAACAATATTGAAATCAGTACCATAACATTACTAGAATAGCGAATATTCAACAAAATTGAACTATCTTTCTATTGCTTGTGGCATAACAACCATTTCAATAATAAATCGCCAAAAATTTCGAAGATATGTTGAGTGTATCTCGTTCTGGAATGTTTTGTTTTTTTCAATCACGAACTCGCATTTTTGTGTTGTAAGAATTCACATATTTGTAGCAATCTGTTTACTTGTGATGTTAGAAATCATAATTTAACGCTCAACCAACAAAGATTCGCTCTGTAAATAGATATGCCTGGAGGACTGTGCATGTCGTTAGTCATTACATTGCAATACATGTGACCTGACCTGTTCGTTTTTAATGATTATGCATATATATAAAATTACATAAATTTTATACTTGCATAATAAATCGTAACGCAATTTTAATTATTTTACAGGCCCAATAGGTTGTCTTCCAGTGCTATCGCTAGGTAAGTGATACTTTCGCTCGTTGACAAAAAAAAAAAAAAAAAAAAAAAACTCATGTATTTATGACTACATAAAAGCGAAATTGCTCTACATGTGATGTAGAGAATTTGTGAAAGGTAGATTAGTTCAACTCATGTAATGATTTCTAGACATTGCATTTTCCTGTTTTTTTTTTCTCATATGTCCTTCTACCTAGAAAAAATTGGTATTGTATAGATAAACTAAGGGTTAAATGATCCAATAATTTGAAAATCCCACTATAAAACCGAACGAGATAATTTTTAAAGTTACGTTTGGCTTCTAATAAAGGTGACGGCAATGGAAATAATCCACCTAGAACCTACAGCTTTGAAAATCGGAGCAAAAGACGTACATTAATTTAAGATATTGATCGTGAGAGCAGAAATTATTATACAGATTACAACAATACAGCAATCTCCTTCATTTCTTACCTATCAGCTTTCATTTACCATCCTTCTTGTATTTCCTGTTATGCAGATTCAAAATATGACTTAAAATACAAAAGAGTGGTTTGTTGAATGTACTCGGAACGGTGATATGGGTGACTGAGTGAGTCTATTTGTAGGTAAGCAGACTTGGGTTCGAATCCCACTTTTGATGAAAATTTGCACAATTATTACACGTCAAGTGTGACACGAATATTGTTTGTTTTCCTCGCTGTTAGTGTTATCTTTTAAATGTTCCTACATAATTGACCTTTTTAGTTAATGTAAGTAATTGACTTGATATTTCAAGCAAGAGCGCTTGACGGAAAGAGAAATTGAAATCCCACTGCAAATGGGTGATTTCCGTCCAGATGGAGAACTTATACCCATTATAAGGGGAGTGGGAAAATACCCTGGAGTTCATTTTAGACTTTCTGATTTACTGGCTTGCTCAGCTGCTTAGAATATTCTTTGTCAAAAAACCCTGTTCTGGATAAATGATCACCAGAAATGTGAAGCTAAAACACTTTCATTCATACTGAGGAAATTGGTATAAGTACGCTCTTTAAATACTTTCGCAGTAAAATGGATTGGATGGTCTTTCGCACAGACAACTCGAATTTTCAACCCTGCATCTCAAACCAACCATAGAGACTCGCACTGCTAAGTATGAGTATCATGGTTCATGGTCACGAGAAGTTGGGGCAGTACTCCGTTCTCCCTTTCCTGAAAGCCTTTGCGCTCAATGTCAATGAAGCTGAAGGATAGACTCTTTAAAAACTTAAAACTAAAGTAGCCCCACCTATCCCCCTATAATGTTTTTTTTTTTTTTTTTTTTTCAAGCGTCAGCCTAAACTTTTGTTTCAAATGTAACATGAATTTCTGTTGTACTATTGCCATTAACTTTGGAATGTTTTATACATATCTTGAAGTAACTATTTTTTAATACGCTTCAGGAAAACGGAGTAAACTTTTATGTGAAATAATCCTTTCGACGGAACTGTTTTTATTTACTTTTGGAGAATCAGACACATTTAAAGTGAAGGAATTATTCCGTGTTGGATTGCATGCAAAATCACTGTTCAAGTAATTATACCGATTAACTTAATAAAAATTGTCTGCAAATGACCTCATTCTTCATTCTGTTTAGATGGAAGTGAACTTAACTTAAGAAAGTGATGGAGAGTTTTTCATGGAACACTGTTTGTAGAATAAACGTAGTCATCTTCAAAAATATTTTCTCAAGTTTGGTACAGTGTATGACGATCATTTAAAACTACCAATGACTTCAGACAAGTAGATATAGTGGAAATTACAAAGATGAAAAATATCCAATGATGTCACTTTTTAAAAGACTGTAGAACAAAACATGGAAACGAAAAATATTTTTAAGAAATGAAACGCTTCGTTAAACAAAACTAAATATACTTCAGTATATTGTAACTTCGTCTATGAAATATTAATGTAATTCAAGGTTACTCGACAGTCGAACAACTTAAAAATTGGTGTTGCAGCAGACATTAGGAACTCTGCCAGATTTACGTGAATGCGGCATCGCCCTGAACAGTAATGAGAACTCTCATAACGGAACCGTGGGCACACCTTTTTTGATGATCGCACGAGTGATAGCGATCTCGTCTTTATTCGACGTCACATATGTTGAACTTTTAGCATATGCGCATTAGTTTACAGTAAACGGTTGTACAAATTGGAGTAATACTCAGAGGGTATGAGTCGAAATTGTTTCAATGCTTATTTACTCTAGGACACAAATTAGGATTTCCTGAAGGTTGTAGAAAGTATATCCGTTTGTGACGTTAGGAGCTGCGATGCTTTGGTTTGTGTTTAGTTGTCAGTCAGGCAAAAACATTTCATTTTTGCTCTGCATGCAATTACTCTTTAGACCGGCTTGAATTGTGTATTCATGCGGTACTTTATTGGCCAGGAGATAATTTTTTGCATGCGTTGTAATCGTTTCATTTGGTGGACAATAATGAAATCTGATTAAATGTCCTGTTGACTAATGATGTCTGGGCGGCATTTTATCTGCTGTGTCGAAGTGTGTGAGAATAGAGTAGTCGCACACAAGATATTCTGAATGTATTCGTATTGTTACCTGTTTCAATACGTAGTATAAGAATAGAAAATCGTTTCATTCCCCTCCTGCTTTCTGGAGTGTAACTCTGGTCCTTATCATTTCGGAAAAGCATAAAGGATGTCCTTGCAAGATTTTCCACACGCAAACGATAACATTCCAACAAGCAGTAGTTAAAGGCGACTCGAGCTAAAAGCAGCTAGAATTGGACTATTTAATGGACTTCTAATCATTCGTCTGGTAAAAAAACAAGGGACAGAGTGAGAAGTTAGATCTAATCACCTGATTTTTCACTTACTATTCTCTTCATACTTACTGGTTTTAATAATAATAATCACATTAATAATCACAGCTGACCCTCACTATAACAAACGTGTAGGATTCATAAGAATTATCTTGCTTGCAGGAAGTAGTTTGTCTTAGAATTTCATAGGGCGCCATTTGGGACTACAGTGAGTGAATTTGTGATAGTGGTGTTTTGTTGCGAGTCGACTGGATATATCCTAATTCATTATTGTAGTAGATATTAAATGAATACCCTAGATGGTAGTTACTAGATAAATTGATAATCGATTTGCTGTTATTAGCCTTCAAGAGAGTAGTGGTATAGCAAGATTGGATTCCCCTTCTTATTACTTCATGTATGACTATAACTGATTTTTTGAAGGCGACCCGACTAATTTGCATGAGACGGCCTTCGTTGGAGGCACAGCAGGTTCTGTTCTATACATGGGTCTATCTGGCACCCCTAGCATAATGATAACTTAGTTAACATTGGAACAAGATTTCTAAATCAGTGGAATTTCTCTCTCTCTCAGAGGCTATACTTGAATTTACATCGCACCATTCTAAAGTTTTTTTGTTTTTGCTTCCTTAATGCATCAATTAATCTTGTAATTATGATATCGCTACCCTAATTAATTACTAGTATATAGATAAATAAATTCTTTTGATTGGAAAGAAAAGTCTCCAAGTAGGTATGGTGGGCGTTCTGTCACTACTCTTAAAGGATATTGTATCAGTGTACTGTGTCTTACAGTACATGCTGTAAGTCACTGTTACATTTTAATGTCAGTAGCGCAAGCTGTTTTTATACACTATTAGTCATGCAGCGGAAGAATGAAATAGAAATAAAATTAATGTAAATATCTGCATTGGCGTTGTTCTGCATTCGCGGCACTTCCGACCTTCCATTAAAACTATAATACGTGCGCATAACGGTAATAAGGAAGTTCTCAACTGACTAATGCCGAGCTAAGTAAACAATGGCTTCTACTGAAGACGGGGATCAACAGCCAATGCAAACACTTGTGTGTGAGAGAGAGATCCACTGGAAAATGGGAACATCCGGAATGAGAGAAATTACGGTCAAAGGGCAAATATTTATTGCAAAATGCTAGACCGGAGTGGCGCTAAGCCACCATCAAGGAAATGGAAGCACAGTGGTCCATGTTAGCCTAATAAACATAACAATAATCCAGTGTTTATCAACTCACTTTATGCTTTTCATGTGTCAAAATGTGTGCCTCGTAAATGCATGTCAGATCAGACAACCTGGTAATGACCACATTGGAGAATACTTCTTCGCAAATCAGGAAAACCATTTAGCGCTAGTGAACTTCATACGACATCTTTTGTGTTACTAGACTGAATCTGATTCTTCGTGGAAAACAGAAAAGCCAGCCAGAAGCACACGCTTTACTGTCATAACACATCATAGCCTTTATTGCATCGGCCGTAAATCCAAAACACTGATTCTTTGCTTAGGATAGAAAAAAGATTACCAATACTGAGTTAGTAATAGTCTAATAAGATGGGGGGGGGGGGGCGGACCAGAATTTTGGAAAGAATGTTACAAAATATTGTGTAAAGTTAGTTGGTTTTTATATCCAAGAAAATTACTGGTCCTTATTAATGGCTCTCAGGTGAATCACAGTTGCAGGTTTCCTTGCCAAGCACATTATTCTATTTCAGGATTCCTAGATTTTTCCTCCTCGTCTGAGTTTTTCGTAATAGGCCCTGAAGGACTTTAAGTCTTTTTTTTTTTTTTAATGACTTCTATAATTTTCTGTACCACTATATTTCTATAAGTGTTTACTGCGTATCTTCCCCTCCCTCCATGTTTCAATTATGAAGTCAAATAGGGACGAGGAAATCGCCATGTTAAAGTAAAACTGAGGCTAAAGATTTTCTCGTCTCTCTTTGACATAAAAAACGTGGTGATATATAAACAGCAGTACATCTTTAAGTAATTAATGCCTCAAATTGATAGTCTATAATTTATTCATGATTTTAAAAATGAAGTATATATTTCCTCATTTCTTATGTTCACGATCTTTAATCTGGCTACGTTACATTGCTAGCTGGTGAAATTCCAAATATATATTTTCCTCACCAAAAACTAATTTTCACCCCCGTTGAGAAACACTGTTCTAAATCCAGGTCCTCATTGGAGGCATGTTCCCGATCACTGAATCAATCCTGCAATCATCTTTCTTGGAGGTTTATTTTATCTGCCGATATTCATGGCTAAATATTTGTGGGATGGGGAGAAACTTACTTTCATTGCAAAAAGATGTTATTTTGAAGAAATATTCCTCCAGTCAGCGACAAGAATCGAACTTTTCTCTTCCAAAGCTCTACAGAGGCGATGTTACACAAATACTTATGATGAAAAAATTGACTTGTTTTCATGAGTGTTTCTCCTTGTGATTTGTTTTCACAAGATGATTTTGCAACCCAGGTGTATTTCCTTAAAGGAATAGATTGAACTGGAGAGGCTTCCTTGTACTTCACGAAAGGACTGGTTTTCCTTTTCAAATGAATTTTTTTCTTTGGTTATAGATTTCGCTAAATCTAAAACTTAACAAAGCCACTCTCTGCACTTGGTAAAAAATATTAGAAAAATTAGCGATTTTTTGAAATAGAACCAGTTATCGGAATAATTGTACGACCGCAATGAATAATATTTGTGCGTTTGGAAAATGTTAATACATTTATGTTTTTCGAAATAAAAATTCTCAATTGAATTAGTTGATAACAATGGAAAAATCTCAATCTTCCTCCTCCTCTCTATATCTGAAGGAACCCCCTCCATCACGAGTGATTCGTATTCTTCCTACGTCTCTTCACTAAGGAATCGGAAGAATTTCTTGCTATTCAACAAGATGCCTTTGCCTATTTGGTTTATTCTTAAATTGATTTCTTTTTTTATCTGTTCACTCTATCAAAAATGTCTTTGTTTAGTATCCAAAGCGATCTGTACGAAATATTCTATTCGCAGAGCAGTTTTTTTTTTAAGTGACGCCATTTTCTGCACGTTAAGGAGGAGACGAAGTTCAAATTGACCACGAGAAAAATCGTTTATGTGAAACTACTCCTTTCACGTTTGGAATGCATTAACAAAAATGTGCTGCTACAGTTGCGATAGAAGAAAAGCGTTTCACTGTTACTGCATGATATCTATCCTCTATTAGACCAACAGAACAAAGAGGTGAAGTAGGTCACTTTACTCGACTACGTGAAGCTGTTAATGCACTCCACCTCCTGGTAGAATCAAATCGTGAGTCACATGTACAGCGGAGTGGAGCCATGCTTCTTTACGAAGACATTAATGAAGCGATGGCTTGTTACAATTCTTGACTTTTTGAACAGAAGATCCTCTTATGTTACACGTGTTTTGAATTCACTTTGTTCTCGGGTGTGACTCCGTTTCATTAGTATTTTAATAAAATTTCGGCATCTTTTACATAAATTTCTCGCACCATCTCAATCTGGATTTCAGTCAAATCACTTTTAGTAGCAGATTGTTAGGCAAAACGTTTCGAATACAAAATACTTCATTACGGAAATACTATTTCGAAACGCACCTTTCTTGTGATTGTCGAGATCATTCCCATATTTGACAATTTGTCAGTTTTTTTGTGATATAAGATTTTATTTCCTTGACTGGTTTTCTGATTTTAAGGATCTTTTCATGTGACTAGATGGGCGTTGTCTACAGCAGACTGTCTGTTCTGGTCAAGTTATCGAGGAATTAGCAGCACAATGATTGTTTCATTGATGTCATTAGCACCATTTCCTTAATATAGGGCGTATCAAACAAGAACGGTACTTTCTGACACAGTTTTTCACGTAGAAAAAGGAAGCTCAACATCATACTAATACCAAGTTATTGTATTGACGTTTACTTCAACCGAAACGTTGAAATGCGAAATAGAATTACTTAAACTTGAGATAAAAATCTTTATTATTAGTGCACAAATAAAAGGCCGAAAGTCATTTTCTACTGACCGCAGAGTGGGATTTATTTAATTTGTATTTATTTTAAATACAGAAAGTCACATCAAATGCCACTAATGACTTATTTTAGCACTTCGTAAGATAACTTTTTAGCCAGGAAAATTTTCTTTTTTTACATTCCCTAAATTTCTCACTCAGAATTGAGATCAAAAATTCAAATATTTTTAGTGATCAACTTTCTTAACATCAACTTCTTTTTATTCTATGTATTAAAAATTTTAAAGCGTGGTAAACATACTCCCAAGAAGAAATGAGAAAAATGAATACAAAAAAAAAAAAAAACGGTTTGGCACTATTACTCTTTTCCAACTCGAATCTCTTTCTAGTTGATGTGGTAAGTTCCGGTGGCACGGGAACGACGTCTCCAGGATTGAATCCAGTTTTAGGACTCAAGGAGTGTTTGAGGACCCTTCGACTGAAAATGAGGTAACCAGTTTCATACTGGGAGAGCAGGATTTTTTTTTCCCTCTTCTGAAAACTGGAGTTTTAGTCCTGCAAACCTTCCTGAGAACAATAGACAACTGGCTTCATAGCGTTAGTTGCGTCGGTCGTAATTCAATTAAACCAAATGCTAAATAATGTTAAGTTTTCTTCCTTCATTTCTCTTGTACTTCAAATGTTTATTTTCTGTCAATTAAATATTACTAAATCATAATTGAAGCATGCAGACATTTCATCACATTAATTTTAAAATGTGCAGTTAGTCACGAATTGCATTTGTGGATTACTGTATTTTATATTTAATTGTCCCCCCCCCACCTCCTTTCATCCTTCCAAAATATATATCTTCTGTATTCAAATACCTGAAAGTCCTGCGATTTCTACACTGTAGAAAATAACCCACATATTAAGTTTGTTCAAGCAGTTGATTTTGGTTCTAACCCAATTCCCTGATAATCAACATCCCAGGATTCATATATCCTTAATTCAGCAAAGTAGCTGTGCTTAAGATCTACACTTGTTTTTACTACGACGATTTAATATTAGCATTATGCCTGTTGTAATATTTTCAAGTGAAATCGGCAGACTTTTGATTATACTGAATACGTTTATTGCTGTCAGAATATGCTGGATGCAAACAAAGACAGCAGAAAAGTACTTGTTATTTACCAACTTGCGGATACATGATAATTGGACTATACTACTTTGCTACGCAAAACAGTGACTTGACTTTCAATATGCTTTATCAACCGACAACATTAACGTTTTAAAGTTTTTTTTTTTCCCCCTCTCTCTCTCTCTCCTGTTAACGCATAGCCAGTATATGTCCACCTATTGATAACCCCATAAAGATTTTAGATTGAATTTCTATTCTCTGCTCTAAGAGTTTTATTGAAATATATTTCGAACGACAAAATAAATTTAAAAAAATAAATAAAGCTGACAAACTGAGGCTAGTACTATGGACTAAGTAACTGTTGCTTGACCGGTCTAGTTGGCCCAGTGGTTATCGTATCCGCTCTTCAGCCTGCGGGTTCGAATTCCGCCAAGGGCATGGATGTTTCGGATTGTCTTTCATCTTCACACATTCATTTCCACAATTATATAAACACTCTCCCAAGATGGAGTGGGTCACCATGAGAGAAGTAGACCCACCCCTCCCACAATGGACGAGGCCTTTACCCAGTGGGGAAGATTATAGGCTGAAGGGGAAAAAAAAAAAAAAAACTGTTGCTTTGATTATGATGTTACTGTGCAAACAAATGCTACGCCAAACGCACCTGTTTTATCAAATATTATTTCCATACCGTTTAGTTTTCTGACTATTTTCTTTTCGGTTGCCTTTTCAATATGCTTATGACTAATGTTCTGGATATCAGCCATTAAAATATTGAGAAGCATATTATACGTACATATTATTTATACTCTGGGTAATTTCGTCATTTAAATCAAAACTGCAACTTTGAAATACCAAAAAAAGTATTTTCTTGCCTTTTTGTAATTATTACTAGTGATAAGAGTTGTCTTGTGTCTGTTAACTCGGACAGCTTATTGCATGTGCTTCATTGACTACATAATACAAAATGATTTTTTCTTTGTTTCATTTATGAGATTCATAACATTTTATGTATTTCCGTACGCTTTAATTCAAAATATTTTTAACATTTGCAAATCGTATGTTAAGATATTCTTCTTAAAAAGAATATGCATTTGATATAAAATATCAAACACACACGAACTCTTCCAAAACCTACAAATACTTTCGTATCGCGTGCCTGGAAAGTATATTCCAAAACCCATATTCTATATTGGGAGAAAATTGTTTTCCATTCTTGTTTCAAACTTGTTTTCAAACGTTGTGATTATGTAAATACAGATTAAAATATTCAAGTCGATAGGAGAGAGACTACTACAGAAATCTAATGTTGTTAGATATTTGTATGCAGATACTCATTTTTTTTTTTTTTTGGTTTTGTTTTTTCAGCCAACTTCTCCGAGAATACTCAACATCCAGTCGCAATTCAAATAGTAGGAGAAGCTCGCTGAGTTGCGATTCGGATGACATGTGTACAGAACAGATCTCTCTTGAAGATGATGTTAATGATCTCAACCACAAGGTCAGCGTTTTTTTTTTTTTTAATTTATATATATATATGACTGCATAGTGCAAGTTCCTTAATATGTTAGGTATGTTTTAGGCTCCCTAAGGTAATGAGTGGGGGAAAAATGGAAAAAAATCTAAGAGTATTTTTGTTTTCGTATTTAAATACCTTTTTTTTAAACGGTGCAATTAGAAAGAATGGAATGCAACCAGACACCAGTAACAAATAATTTTAAGGCACAAATAAATGAAAAGATTTTAGAATACTGAAAGAGAATGAATTAAGACCAAGAGGAATAAATTAGGCATGGCTAAATTCACAAAAGTGAGAATATTTTAAATAGCTTTTGAATTTAAAGATTCTTGACACCATGCATGTTTAAGGTGTTTCTTAATTTAAATATGCTAACCAGTGTTAATAACAGTAACGTAGTAGATGATTATCATTGTCTGCTGTGACGCGTCCACCATTTTTCTTGTTGGACACATGAAGTGGGATTAAATTATGTATTAGTATCTAAAGTATAACTTCTGCTGGTCTAACAAAACCAATGGCTCATCCATGGTATTTGATCTTTTCGTGGAGAGAGAGAAGTGTGTGTGTGTGTGTGTCATCGAATTCATCCAGCAGTGCCAACGTTGACGCCGACTAATCCTGATCACTAGATAAACAGAATATTGTGTTGCGAAACTCAACAGGGGTAACGAGACGAAATCAATTGAACCGGTGTAAATTGCTTTCAACTTTGAACCCACGTTTACTGTATGCTTCTAGAATTAAAAATACCTTTTCACGCATCGAGAAACTGTTAACGCACCCATTCATTCATTTCCTGACATTACATTTTAACCCCCCCCCCCCCCCGAGGACACAATTTTCATCTCGTATTACAGGTTCCTTTTCCGGTCTACGGCCATTATTTCCGAATTTGGCCTTTTACAATCGGAAGTGACCCTCTTCCGTCCCTCGAATTTTATTAAGCAGTATAGTACTGGATTGTGAAGGCGGATAAATGTAGTTAAAAGTGTAAACAAAATCGGAAATATTTCGAGTTATATGTAAATGAAATACATCTATATAATATGCACTCTTCAAAAGACCTTTCTTGAAGCCAATGTTATGTAACCATATCTCCTCAATTGAAGGATAAAAATTAATTATATTAAGTAACAAAAGGTTTTGCTTTAAACCTAAGTTTTTGGAAAAAGAGGACATAATAATAGGTAACTAAATTTACACGATCTTTGATTCCATGGAAGCGCCACATAAAGAACTCCTCGCCCTTCTGTGACTCCTCTCGCTACACCACGCAACTTGCTATTTACACCACCGCTCACTAATATCATTTTTTATGTTGTGTATGTTCTCTGGCGATTTTTCTGTATATGTGGGATGAAAAACCCGAGTTTCCTTGAGGGAAAATAATTTTACTGCCAATAATTTAACGCACCTTCAATTGAGTGAGGCCCATAGAAAGATTCCTCTCGTTGGATTCCTCACTAAAATCTAACTAGTCTTTCTTGAAGGGCTTATTGTCCAGTCGTTCTTCCAGCAGCATTACGGAGGCACTTGAGTATTATACTGCTTAAACATATGATCTCCAAACAATCCCCCAATATTCGCATTTTATTGCTGTTTTTTTTTTTTTTTTTTTTTTTAATTGAGGTTAGCGGAGCTTTCATAACGGGACTTCCATCGCAGCCTAAATATTTGAAAACGTTCAACCTTCTATAAATAGAAAGTGGATCTCGGTACTGATCATATTTCCGCTAGTAAAAATTACTCAAAGTGACAGCGGTTATGTTCACATGATTTCTTCAAATTTATACTGTCAATCATATTTTATCATTAATAAGGGGGGGGGGAGACTATTTTCATCTCGTATTCCCACTTGTTATAGTCTTAACTCTAAATGGATACACATGGTGTGCCGGTCTCAAGAAATACCCTATATTCTGTAGGCATTTAATTCATCACTGAAGCTCTGTCGTTCAAATAAAATAATTTGATACATTGGATTTAGAATGGGGAGGGAAAGCTCTAGAATTGAATAATAAGGACCTACTTCCTATCCTTCTGATTAAAGGTGACGCACGTTTTCGAGACTTTAAATGGGTATGGAACATTCGTGCGATTGGCTTACTCAAGCCATGTAGGGACCTTTCTTTGACGGAGTCAAAAAAAATAACTTGCAATTAAAATTACTTTCTATATACATAATAATATTTAACTTCCGTTTCCATGTTTTTTGTATATTTGATACGTGCTTTTGAAATTTTGTACATCTATTTCTAGAGATGTACTCGACTGGTTATAGTTCGAAAACTAGAATAATGTAGATTAAAGTAAAATAAATATAAAGCTCGGTTAAATACCATTCAATTCTCCCGCATACCAATATTTTAGAAATGACTTATCTTCGAAGCTTTTTTATTTTATATTTATAATAGAGGGCAGTACTGCAGTAACAGTTCGCATGCACTATTGTTGACTTTTTTTTTTTCGGTTATTTTCTAAGGTGAATGGTTCTATTAAAGGCACTAATGGAATGGGTGTTGATCACGAATAAATCCTTTAGATTCAAGGCGATCATGACAGTACATATCTGTATTTATGTGATTTTGATACACTGCATGTCTATTCACACCTTTAAATCAGTGTTTCCCAACCTGGGCCATACGTCCCACAGTGGTGGTGGTGGTGGGGGGGGGGCAACTATAAAATGATGTTGCATTCATCACCGATCTACTCAAAAAAAAAACCGCCATTGTCGGCGATAAATTGTCGATGTTGCAACCCTGGCTTTCCGAGAAAAAGAAGCTGACATCACTAGTACAGCAGTCAACATAAATACAGATCAAGAAGAACCTCTCAGTAAAGCAAAATGATGAGTCTACTAGAACTTTATTCAACATAAAAGTAACAATGACATGACTTTCTGACGAGACAGAAACGAAATACCGAAATTCAACTAGTTTTGCAAAAAAAAAAATTACTGTTGCCCTTCCCGTTGTCATATTTAGTTGAATGTGGCTTTAGTGCTGTAAATGACTTGCTACTGAAAAAAATAAATCATCTGGATATCACAAAACATGGAGATTTGAGATTAAAAATGACTAAATTAGTACCTCAAATAAAAACTCTTTGCAGCAGACATCAATCTCAAGGATCGCATGAACTTGGATTTTATTTTCCCGAGTTCAGTTCGATTTATGTTTTATAATATAATATACAAAGTGTAATATAAAATTTATATTCATTGAAGAAAGTCAAATTAAAAACAGTTTTACCTATGTTCCTTTTTTATTTAAAGTACATGTTTATATTATACTTTTTCAGAACTTGGCTGACTATTATGCTAGAGGGGGGCATCAAAATCTTTGAGGCGTTGAGGTGGGGCATGATCTTTGGAAACACTGCTTTAAATCTCGCATACTACTGATTAGATGATTACGATAGATGGAGATAACATAGATAAACTCTAGGCGTTTGAACCACAAATAAAAATAGCCGTATCCTCTTCAGCTACACAGGATTAAACAACGCTGTCGTAACAGGACCCACTGAACCAACCCACCACAGCCCAACTGGCACAGCCGACATCCTAGACATCGTCATTCTACACAACATCAAATACCAGCACAGCATTCAAGCACTGAACGAATTATCATCAGACCACAACTTCACTTAGGGAACAAAGATCAGTCAGCTCCCCCCCCCCCCAAAAAAAAAAACCTCCATCATCTGGGAGAAACTTAAGAAAGTGCTACCAGAACACATTGGTCCGGTTCCCCATATAAAAGCCTAGGAAGAAATAGACACGGCAATAAAGAACCTCACCAATCAAATCAATAAAGCCATAACAGCAGCCACAGTATCCACGATTACCCACAAACAAAATCGTCTCCCGGAAGAAATTATGGACTTAATAAGGAAAAAAAAACAGACAAAGAAAAAGATATCACAACACTCGTGCTCCCCAGGACAAAACAGCCCTCAACAGATTAAACAAATCTGTCCGAGAAGATCTCCAGAACCACAGGAACTAACAATGGGACAACAAGCTCACCTCCATCTCCACAGCAGATCATTCTATATGGAAATTCCTAAACAACCTCAGGAACAAGCACAAATCCCCCCCCCCCTCTGCAAGCAGAGCAACACCTTGCATACACAGATGCTGACAAAGCCGAAGCCATAGCAAGAAACCTTAGAGAAACAATGCAGTCCTGCATATGAGAACCTAAACATCAGCCACGTATACAAGATCCATCGTAAAGTCAGGTTCACAGTAAATCGTCCCGATGTCAATCCAAGTCCTATAATGCCTACCAAAATAATCGGCATCATCAACCATCTCAAGATCAAAAAAGCCCCAGGTCCTGACGGTATCACTAACCAAGTCATCAAGGCACTACCACGCAAAGCCATAGCACATCTGGCAAACATTATAAACTCCATCCTCAAATGGCAGCACTTCCCCCAGTCATGGAAAATAGCTGACATCATCCCAATTCACAAACCAGGCAAAGACACACACCTACCTGAAAATTACCGTCCCATCAGCCTGCTATCCAATTTAGGGAAAATAGCTGAGAAAATCATCCTCATCAGACTCCAAGATCATGTCAACCAACTAAATATCATTCCAGAAGAACAATTTGGCTTCCGTCAAAATCACAGCACCACCCATCAAATCCATAGACTGGTAGAATACATCACCACCGGATTTAATTGGAATCAACACACTGGAGCTGTCTTCCTAGACATCTCAAAGGCTTTCGATAAGATCTGGCACCAAGGCCTCCTCTACAAACTTATCATCGCTAACCTTCCACTAAACATGATACACCTGATCAAATCATACTTCTCAAACAGGAGGATGCAAGTCAAAATCAATGAAACAGTCTCAACCCAACGGAAAATCCTCGCTGGAGTTCCTCAAGGATCACTGCTAGCCCCGATCCTGTTCAACATCTATATGGCAGACATCCCTCAAAATCCTCTCACATCCACCATCGCCCTTTATGCAGATGACACGGCTATTCTAGCCAGATCTTGCCAACCACATCTCGTTACCAAAAAACTACAAGACACTATCCTGAATCTAGAAAAATGGTTTAAAGACTGGCGACTACAATTAAACCTCCAGAAAAGCACAACGATACTCTTCACAAGAAGACGAGCATCCCCAAAAGGAGACATCACCATGTTCAACTCTAAAATTCCCTGGAAAACTGAAGCAAAATACCTCGGAATATTTCTCGATAAGTGATTACGCTTCAACAGCCACATCAAGAGCACATGCACCAAAGCTTCAAAAGTTATCGCCCAGCTATACCCCCTTCATCAACAGACACAGCAAACTAAGCTCAAGAAATAAAATACTACTGTACAAGACAGTGATCCGTCCCACAGTCATATACGCCTCCCCAGCCTGGAGCCATACCTCCAAGACAAACATCCTCAAGATACAAAGACTACAGAACAAATGCCTGCGCATGATTCTGGACGCCCTGTGGTTCATCAGGAACGCCCAGATCCACCGGGACATAAACATCCCCTACATCTCTCCACTACTACGCTCCCTAGCAGAGAAATTCTTTATGAAGACATCTACGCATCCAAACCAACTAATACAGCAAGCCGGAAACTATGACAGTAATGACCACTGGAAACATAAAAGACCGAAAGCCATCCTAACACCCAACGACGAATAGCCACTTCTGCCCACTCAGGGCGAGCTAAAATAGCTCACAAATCTCTCCCATCACTGCTCCCCAAACAGACAACAGGGAATATGAAAAGCGTCAAGCTTCACCCTCTGCGCCATTTATGTCCTGCGAGGCGTTTGACAAGATTTTCATTGCCACGTTCGTTTCAGTAGTGCACTAAACTCAAATTCGGAGTGTTAAGCTCCAGTAGCTACAGCCATGGATGGTGATAAATGCAAGGTGTAGCATAAATGATTTTATCATGGGCGTTGAAAGATGAAACATGAAATAAACATGATACTGAACCAACTAAACTGTTCTCGTAATAGCTAATTTATCATATTTTCAGTAGTTTACGCGACGTAATCTTTCATACTTAGACTGACTGAAATATTACCTTGGAATTGGAAGGAAGGAAGAGGGCGATCGCTAAGAAATTTTGAAATATTTAGTGCTTAAATATTTAATTGTAACGCATTAAATTTTTTGAAATTTTCTGCACAATAAACAGACTTTGGCATCTGGTTTATTAAATATAATTTAAATAAAGGAAACTTAAATCTTTGTCAGTCATTCTTCCTAACACAAAACTAAAATTCTCCTTCATTAATAAATACTCCCGACAATACGTTATACGTACATGCACACAACCATTATTAACTTAAAACGAAAACTTCTTCGGTCAAAATTACGTGTAGTTCGAATTGCGATTAAAAAAAAAAAAAAAAAAGATAGTACTAAGTATCATTTTGTTCATTTAGAGCGGCTGTGTGAACAGCCGAGTTTTTGAATTCTTGATTTAATTTCAACTTTATTTATAAAAGAAATACATGCGAGTACTCGAGGAGACACGTGTATTAAAAGCAATGGATTATCAGTCGTTCCCATATAAAGATGTTTATGCTGCATCCAGTCATATAAAAAGTGCAATAAAGTTTAGAAAAAATGTATCGGGTTTGGTCTGAATTTCCAAGTGTTTAAGAATATCGAAATGCGCATACATACTGAATACACAAACATCTTATGCTTATCTGAAACTTTATTTTCGTATAGTGTACTGTCGTCTGCTGCGCAAATCGTTAATAAACATGCTATTTGTAAAGGAGACGTTTATAATAAAAAGTTGATACCTAACTTAAACTGTTTTGATATTTGGACGCTATTTCGAAAATTTTAAAATGAATATTAAGCAACTTTAATATTCTTACAATATAACATTCTGTATATTTCGACAACTAGTTGGAAATTAAGAAACCAAAATAAATGAAACTTTTAATTACTGTAAAACTGAGATTTATATTATCTCATATACTTTAAACCGATTTGAATACAGTATGGATTTGATTTCAGGAAATTTGCCGACTTCGCAACTTTTGATTCTCCCACATTGCATGCTAATTAATACAAATTAGTTCTCAATTTGTACTTAAATGAGCTATAGCCGAATAGGCACTTTATTTTCTTAAGATATACGTTACAGATACAGGAGATCGTATGCAACTAGATAGTTTTTACATTAATCACAACATTTCTTTCCTAATGAAAACTCTCGTGAAAAGTCAAAACAGCATCCATTGCAGAGTATATAGCCCAGATTCAGAACTATTCTGAAATTGGGTAACTAATTCCAATGAGGTAAGCATCCTTTAATTCATAATTGTGCACATAGTTGAAAACTATCAAAATTCAGTGTGGGGATATTGAAGTGTTTTCCCTCGAATGTGGAATTGTCGCAGGGTTGTCAAGTCTTTAATCTTTTAAAATATTTATGAACTCTGGGTTTAAAACATTTAACGCCAGATCTGGTAAATATGGATATTGTTTCCCATCTTCTGTTGAAGAAACGCACCAGATATATCAACTTCTGGGTTATCCATATAATCCCGCTGATCATTTAAAACTGCGCAATTCTTTTTATCATTTCTTGACAACGATAGTTATTCAGAGCAAATGTCTTTCACTTATAATTTTAAAGAAAAATTTAATGCAAAGACTTTGTACTTCATATATCGTATAAATTGTACAAGCTGTGTTTCAGCTTAATTGGCTAAAATGAGTTTGTTTTATTTAAGCATAGCTACCTATGGCTTAACTCGTCAAAATCAGCAGAGCGACATACTCTGCTTTGCTGACGAATCTTGTAATGAGAAAGAAATATAAATTGCGTACCCCTAATTCCGATCACACTCGGTATACTCATCAATAATGTAAAAATAAGTCGGGTATTTTTAAACCATGTTTCCTACTAGCCCATGTACTATTATCGGATGCAGTATCTTGGCTTAGCACTGTACCTTCAAGTTTCTAGGCCCTACATTCATTGATCGGAGACCATATCATATGTTTCAACTACTTCATCTTCCCTAAGTAGGATGGTGCATTTGTGCACTTTCCCACATATCCACACTTTTCTGTCCGACCAATAAAGAATGCAATGTGGTTCATCCCTCCTAATACTGCCAGCTTAGCGAATAGCGTCCTTCCTCTGTCTTTAATCTTTCTAATCAGACTGTGGATTCGAAAATTCATAAACATGCATGTTTAGGAATGTCTTCAGGTAGTAACAAATTTTCGTAGCACGGTATGAAACTACCACCCATTTTATTGGAGGTATAGCATGGCATGGAAAAAAGTTACCATGTTTTGGTCTCTAGAGAAGAGAAACCAAAATTATCTAACCTTACATGCACTGTCATATTTTACAACCTATCGTTGGTGATTTCAAATAAAATATGTAATGGACTCGTTAGTGCTCTACAGAACATTCACGATGTTTTTTACTTCACTATAATCTTGCGTTTTCTCCTAATCCCGATCACACTCGGTATACTCATCAACAGTCTAAAAATAAGTCGGGTATTTTTAAACCATTCTTCTTACCTGATGACCAGCCCATGTACCGTTCATCGGATGCAATATCTTGGCCTCATAATTAATTGCTATAGTTGATGTCTGACTCATGTGCAGATGCCTTTCCATAAAAATACTGCGCATATCTAGTCGGTTTCCTACTACTACTAACTTGATGGATAGAAATCGAGATCCTACTTGGTGGTTTCTACATCAGCCTTCTGAGTACGCTTGGATTCCATATGCTGACCCCCCGAGTGTGTACTTTCTTTGGCTGAAGTAGTCTTCACTTTTGATAATTGTCCACAGGTGATGTTGAGCGAGGCAATATTCTATCAGCGTCGCGAATTGATAGGCAATTTGATATGACATAGGATACGTTTCCCCTACTAGGCATTGACAGTGTGTACAGAAGTAGTCGACTCTAGGGATATCCATTGATTTATGTAGCAATACAGACCATGCGTGACAAAAATAGAATTTCGTTTAATCTAAAACAGGGAATGTTCGGACAGATTTCCTCATAGCCTACACTCAATTTTCTCTCTCTCTCTCTCTCTTTCTCTCGGGTTATATTTAATGTCGTGCCATTATGCTGAATTTTAACAGTATATTTTTGTTTCTTGCAGATCTTTCGCATACCGCTCAAAATATTTAAAGAGAATGCTGTGACAAGATTTTAATCACGAAATCTTTCCCGCAGTGCGATTTAATCAGACTTTATTCTAATATGCGTGGAGTGTGTGCGGGGGGGGATTGTGCAATTATTATACATAATATAAAAATTTAATATTTAATTCGTAATCTGACTTGCAATTTTGAAAACTTGTCTATCAAAGGGGGATGGGAAATCTTAGAATAAAGTCTGCTTTGAAACTGCATTTTTAAACGATTGTTTATCCCATAGGTCTTTCTCAACAACAACAACAAAGAAAGGAAACTCTGTTGGAGACCCCATCCACGAGAGGTTTGTCAACCTACAGTACACATGTACCGTGGATGGGCAGATTTAATGAGCACGTGAAAAGTAAATCCGAAAGATTTCATTTTCTCGATTGCCTACTGACAAATACATATGCCAGCATCGAGTCAACGCATATCTTTGTGTGCTCTTATGCAATCCGATATAACTCTTCATGACTTCGGTTACTTGAGTACTAAACTATCCATTCCTCTTTATTGTTATATCTGATTTGTAAATGTTTTGATTACTTGGATTATTAATTTTATTTACCAAAAAATTGATGTGTAGCATGCGTACTAATTTAATTGACATTCCAGGTGCACCAGTTACAAGAACAGATCAAAGTCCTCACAGAAAGCCAAAGTAGTAACGATGATCGGTATTCGAGAGTCAAACAAGAAAACGCAGTGCTCACGTCTCGGTAAGTTCAATCTTGGGTTGTGTGTGTGTGAGAAAGATGTATGGTGGCCACAATCATAATTCATCAGAAAATAAGCAGTTTTTCAGGCTGACCATAAAGATTGAAATTCCAAAATAATTCAAAGGTTTAAGATTTGCGGGTATTAACCCCTCCGCAATAAGATGAAATTTTGAAGCTCTTGCCTTTTTTCCCTTTCTAATGGATATAAGACACAATCTATTACACCTCTGTTCTCTCCAAAATGATGGAGAAAGTCACCATAGTTAACTCCTCCACTACTTAGAGGTCCACGAATTAATCAGCAACCACCAGTACTATTCAAGAACCACAGCTGACCTTGTAGCTTACATCACCCACTACTAGACACGTACCATGGAAAGTTTCGGAGAAACTTGTGCTGTCGCCCTTGACATTTCCAAAGCTTTCGACCATGTGGGGCATCGAGGCCTACTACACAAATTGTCATCCTTCGGTCTTCTTGTTACCCTCTGTAACTGGGTAGCCAGCTTTATCTCCGGTCGTTCTCTGTGAGTCATTGTAGATGGCTCCCTCTCTTCGAGTTTCACTAACTGGAGTGCCTCGAGGCCCTGTCCTATCACCTACTCTTTCTCCTGTACATAAATAATCTATTCACAATAACCGCGAAATCCCATCCACAGCTTTGCAGACGAAACTACTCTCCATTTATTCTACTCATTTGACAAACTCTTCAGTATTCTGATATTCCAAGCTACAAGATCATCTGCAACTAGTGCTTCAAACATAGATGTACGTACTATCATCCAATGGGGACAAGGACAACCTTGTTATGTTCGATGCCACCAAAACTTTCTTGTCTTTATCGCGCAAAAGAGATCCCAGCTCACCTACCTTATTTACCCTCGGTAATAAGCAAATCACCAGAAAAGATCAGATCGCTTTGTTTGCACTAATTTTGACCTTCATTATTTTCTGGCATAAATACATCACATCAGTAGCCTCCTGGGCATCCAAGAAACTGGCATTCTCTTTTGTTCAAGAGCCTATTTTACACCCAACCAACTCTTCACTATATACAAATCCGTCCATGTTTAGGATATTGCTCACATGTTTAGGGTGGTGCACCTAAAACTTCTCTTAAAATCCTTGACGCCATCCAGAGGTGTGCAATAAGGCTTATAGATGATCCCTCTCTCTCTCTCACCCAGATTTACTTCAACCTTTATCTCACAGGCGCAGTGTTTCAAACTGTGTTTATGCTACTAATACTTCCATGTCCACTGCTCCAGTGAATTGGCAACTATGATTCCTCCACTTTCTATTGCATCTGTTAATGCAAGAGCTGCAGCTGCCCATCATCGCTTTATTGTGCAACTGCAAACTCTCAAAACCAGCTTCTATTCATCCTCTTTTATTCCGCCCGCCTCTGTCCTCTGGAACAGCCTTCCTCAAGAAGTATTCCCAAACAACTACAACCTGTAACTCAAAAAAAAAAAAAAAAACCCCTTCTGTTATCTCAATTCTCATCTGCACCTCACACACAGCACTGATGTGCCAATAGGTCCCGTGACCTCTCGTGTATGGGATCAAAAAATAAAATAAATACACACACTAGAAAATAAAGGCAAGTGTTCAAAATGTGTTCAAATCTGACCATCAGGTTGACTATGAGAATTGAAATGGCCTGATTGTCTTATACCTCTTATGAATTTGTAACATGGAATTAGTCGATAGACTTTGATCTCGTCAATGGTGTGTGATTTTTTCTAGCGAAATACGAGATGAACGCGACTTCATATTTATCTTAATACAAGTTCATGATGAACTGATTATAGTCACTGAAATGCAAATTAAATGTTGAGACATTTAATTTGCATTTCAGTGACTAGAATCAGTATGTATGCCATGTATAATATCTGGAGATATTATACATGGCATACATAGGCTACAATAGTTTCACTTCCTTTTGCATCATTTAAGATAATACAACACATACACACAAAAAAAAACAGTATGAATTCTTGTGATAATGCAAAACGAACTTTCAAGCTGTGCTGACATGCTTATGAGTCACTAATGCTATTTTTTTTTTTTTTTAAATATTGTTGAAAGTTGTTAGTTAGATAAAGGAATGTTAAGAAAGCTGCATATGTAGATCAATGCATGTGAGGGAATCTTTTTCAAAACAGGAAGAGAAGTAGAAGAATTTCGAACAAATAAAAATTGCAGTTGCTTGGGTAGCGAAATCAAATGAAGCGTTATACAAATGTGATTAGTAGGTTCGCAAGTTTAATGATCTGCTTTCCCCAGCTTGAGTGAGCGTAAGGGAACTTTAACGCACTATTTTTGTGAGTACACTCAAAAAGGTTCGAAGAAAACTTTCTTCAGTGAATTATTGAAACCAAACTTAGTTCTTGTGCATCTTATCGTCGGTGTAAGAAGTCTTTAGGAAAAAAAAAAAAGAGATCGATGAGGTATGATCCAGTGTTTGACACGTAGTAATGATTTTCTGTCATCCTAGAAATCGAAAGGGGATGAAGTTTTCGCAATTAATGTCTTTTGAATCTTAAGTATTTCCATGATTAGATAAACAACGAGGTATTTCGAAAACAGTTGTTGAAAAGTAGTCCGGAATACTTTTTATAACTGTCACATCTCCCACCACAGTTTTATTTTAATGTGTGGTCTTTATGATTTCTTTTGGCTATATAGCACTGCCTCTCATTTTATTTTCAAAGAAATGAAAATAAACATCACGTGATCAAATTCTGCGCCTGATATACTATCTGATGCATGGGCCTAAAATTGTAGAGATAAAAATGAACACCGAATTTGACATAGCGACTTTGATTTGTTTTTAACAAATCAAAAGGTATGATTCGATGTACAGTATATTTTTCGTTATTTAAAGGGTTCCTGTAGTGGCTACACTTTTCAAACAACTTACGTTAGGTATAAAGTATTTTTCATACTTTGAAATTGAATACCGATAAATGAAAACTAGTATATAATACTTCCTTAAAACTGTCGATCGATTTTAAAAGCAACAAAAGTCGACTAGATGCCGACGTTGTATACCTCCAACTCTTGTCTATATCAGACAATTATAATAACATTCTTGGCTTATTTTCAACTTAATAAAATATTCATTTTATTAAGTTGAACATAGCATGTTTGGAAATTATGAGGAATGTTTTATTTGACATGTGAGAGATATAACTAGAGATATTGACTTCCCACCATACCAGCAAAGCTGGTTTGGTGGGAAGTCAATTGAATAAATTCATATGGAATAAGAGAGAAATTAGTCAGAACACTAAATTAGCTGTATACAAGACAGTGTTCAAACCAGTTTTAACTTATGGATCTGAGAGCTAGGTCAGAAGTAAAACACTTGACCAAAGACTAGAGACCGCAGATATGAGAGTCTTGAGAAAGATTAGAGGCGTGAACAGATGGCATCAATGGCAATATCATATTAAAAATGAGGATATTAGGAAAGAACTTGACATTGTCAGCATCCAGGAATGCATTAGCAGAGCTAATCTCAGGTGGTATGGTCACTTAAATAGAATGGGAGAGGAAAGATTAGCAAAACAAGTGTTCTCTGCCAAGTTGGCAGGAAAACGACCCAGAGGAAGACCAAGATATAGGTGGATTGATACGGTACAAAGTGCCTTAGACGATAGAAATATAAGATCTGATAATGTTGGAGTCTTGACAAGTAACAGACTGATTTGGAGGAAAATTGTAGATAGGAAGTTAGTAATGATGTAATTTTTTCATGTAGTACTGTCATATCCTGTACACCCCTTGAGGGTACATGTCAGGAATTTGATGATGATGATGATGAGATATAACTAATCTGCGCCATGCGTAGGCTATCAACTATTTTTAATTCATGCATCTAACATTCCAAGCTGAACGGACTGCCGTAAAAATAAATTTAAAAAACCCAAAAAAACTAAGCGGACTGTGGGTGTCCTCGTTGACTCACGCTTGAATGTCCTTGACACTCGGAACTTAATCGACGCTAATCATCAAAAACATTTGGATGTTTTTGATTTCATTTTGTATTTTTAAACGATCAAATAAGAAGGAGAAAATCTAAGGAAGACAAACTGTTTTTTTTTTTGTTTTTTTCTTCGAGTAAGTCCTATTGGTACTAGTATGAAAGCTTTCTGTAGTCCTGCAGATCATTTGGATTAGACTATGAACTTCTTCCTGCCAAATGTTGATGATACTGGGCTTTATCCTGCACAAAGATTAGCGAATACACTCGGCCACTTAGGCCAGATTGGGTAACAATATATTGTCTCCAAAGTTTCATCTACAAGTTGTAGGTTTGTCAAGTCTTGCTGCATGGATCTCTTGAAAACTTTTAGGGAGTAAATGATTTTCGTCTCTCAATGTGACGATCACTACATTCTTTATTAGAGGTAATGATCTATAGTAGCATTAAAGACTATTCGTGTCTCAAGGGCGGGATTCCTGATTTATTTGATCTCTGACCACTTATTAAATAGGACTCGAAAACATTCTGTCAGAGATCTTAAGGAACTTTGCCATCCATCACCAACTGTAAATCTCGCCTTTAGTTAATAATGATATGTTTATTTTTTCATCTTCCATATAACATTACGTTCTTATTGAAGATACTGAGACCTTGTTTGGCTTTACTCTTTAGCGATACTTAATCGTCCTGTTTTTACTTTGTACTTAGTCGACGATTTATTCAAAATATAACCTGTCTTCTTTAATATAGAGAAATGCAAAATCTAATTGACAATAGATCCAACTTGTCTCATGACAAACAAAACCTATATGCAAGAAAAAGGGCGGTCATCTCTGTTTTAATTGCAGTCTAGTCAAACGGGGATACCCTTTCTGGTAGGTTAAATCATAGAACGATACCTTTAATTTGGTATGTTCTTTTGTACAGTGCATAAATCAAAAAAACTCGAATGGAGAGCATAATGTACTCTCAGTAGCAAAACTGGATTGGAACGGCTTCTTAGTGGAACGTTGGAATAGTGTATACCCACTCTCACACACACAGGCTGTGGGTTTGATGTTTGGATGAGCTCTTTAACACTCAACTAAAGATCGTTAATACAGAAGGAAGAGCATAAGTGAAAGAACGGAGCCATGTTAAATCCAACATTAGTTGCCGAGTTTGATGATAGAGATCTCCACCACTTCTCGTTATCTGCGATCGAAGAAGCTGGCAGCCCATTTGAAAAGATCAGAAGACGGATATAATAACTTACATAAATAGAGATTTCTGTTAAACCTGATTAGATGCCTCAAATATCAATCTGAGGCATTGATATTTGAGGCAGAATCCATACCAGCATCCATTTGTCAGTTGAGGTTTCCAAGTGGTGTAGCAAACTTAATTCTCCATTTCTTTTTTAGAAGCGAAGTGAAAAAAATTAGACAATTTAGTGGTAAAGATAGTGAGTTGGAGAAAATTTTTATCTCTGGTTTAAAAAAAATAATGAAAGAGGAGGACATGAATGCAAGAATTGAGGGGGAAATAAGATGCCAGGAGATTTGCTTTTCCGCAAGTAATGATGCAGTAGAACCATCAGGGTAGAACCTCGTGGAAACAGCATTGACAAGTAATAGTCAATAGTTTGACAGAAGACCAGATAGTAGGACATGATGCAAGTTTCCTGCTTTTGGCCTTTTCGAAACGAGTTTTGGATGTGTGGATAATTTATTTCCAACTATTTCGGGCTTTAGCAAAATCTAAACAATATAGAAATTTCAATGAATGGCATTTGCAATATGCTTGATTCTATCTTGAACAGACATGGCAGCGTGCACACTTTTTGGGAAAGTAGAGCTTGGGAATAGGAATTGAATAAGGGGTGAGAAGTTAATTCACCTTAGGAAATATGGCATACAAACTACGAAAGTCATTCCACTGGTATTCTAATTAAGCTACACACATGAATGAGTGGCTGTTTGAATGTTCTCATGGAAAAAAAAGAAAAGGAAATCAGTACTTGAATGTGGTCTTGAATACTCAGAAGACAAACAACATTTACAACTTAAGAACTTCTTACTAGTGAGGAACAGATCTAGAATAGTTTGTTAGGTACCTGATCAATGATAGAAAATGCTTTTTTAAATTTAAAGTTTTTTACGTTCACAGCTAATTTTAGAATAAAATTTCGAATATCGTATGCACTTTGTAAGAGCAGTTTCTATAGTCAGTGACTGGTAGACTTGCTTTCAATGAAAACAGATTATTATTACTACGTGCCACCTCCAGGGAGTCCAAGGACTCATCGTGGGAGGGCACACTACTCTACTTCGCTAAATACATCTCCTCCTCTTCAATGCTACTTAATTCTCCAACTACGACGCTACTACCATCAACGCCATCTATCGTCCATCATCACCAACAATAGTATTTTTTGTCTGTAAATTGCGTTTTTTCTAAAAGCCGATTTGTCTGTACGCGGGATGAAACACCCGAGTTTCCGGGAGGGGAAAAAAACCCTGCTACCACCGTATGAGACTATAGTTGATTTATTTTATATTAAGGGTTAAAGCTAGATAACGGCAAGGAAACCTCAACCTCGCCTTTTAAAGGATGCGGAGAACCGACCAGGGTTTCTGGCCTAAATGTCCAATCCTCATCTTCACATGGCGCATCCTGTTACCTGGACACTGAACGAATGAGGGTGAGCAGGGAATTTTGAACTTGACCGAAATTGTTCTTATTGACTTAAATCAAAATCCAAAATGATGGTACACCATGACAGAATTTCATGTTGACTGGGGCGTCGCCTGGTTAAACAAGGCCCCATAGTTTTCGTCAGAGAACCAGGACGAACAGCGAAAAATCAGCTACTGGAACAAATGCCAAAACTCTTGATAAGAAGTTAAGTAATAACCCAACTTTTTCATTTAGTGCTATCGTAATATCCTGTACCCCCCACCCCCTAAAGGGTACATATCAGGAATTTTTGATGTTGTTCCAGCATACAAAAATCATATTAATGTCGAAACAGTCTTATAGTTAATTTCGGAAATTAAAACAAAGCTTAACGATTTTTTTAACACAAATTGACGTTAATTTATACAAATTTCCTATTTTCCCATAAGTGTATTTCGGTGACTTTATTTATACGCTTTCCAGTGAACAGGGTAAATTCTTCCCTAACTAAATTTGAATTACTTTAATGCTTACTGAATCATCCTTTTAATTAAAAAATTATTAATTTACATGTGTAATTATCAGACCAGTAGATTTCTGCTTCACTAAGCGAATAGTACATTCACTGCTAATGGCGCATGCGTCTAAGCCACCACTTACACGTAGAAAAGAACTCGCATATAAACCTTTCAATCAACCTTAGACTGTTCTAGATATCTAAACTCTGAAACAATCATATTCATGCGAATGTCGTGCATATTAATAACCACCTGTTGATTTGAATTCGTTTTGCCTGTGGACTTGTCGTTAACGATGCTTACGAATATAGATCAGAGTCAATGAGCCGTGCTTAAACATACACGTATATCTCTGCATGAATGCAAAACAAGAAAGGTGAGCATTTTTTTTTCTTTTAGTAATTACTAATTCATAGTAAAAAAATAATCTTGCTTAAAATATATTGTCAAACAACAAAGTTGCTCACATGTTAATAAAATATGTTGATTTGTTAACAACTAGTCTCACAGATAGCGGTCGTCCCTCGCATAATATTTGAAAGTAATACCAATAGTTGAAATCCTTGTGACGTACTTGAAACAAAGCAGTCACAAGACTGGAAAGTACAATCTCATTAACTGTAATTTACGTTTAGTGCTGCGAAATGAACTGTTATTCGTGATTTCTCATTTCAGTATTTATTATTAAATGACACTTCCAAGGACTCATCGCGGAATGTATTGTACACCACATAATTCACCGCTAACGCGCTACCGTTTGCCAATAGTATTTTTGCTTGTTAATTGCGGGCATTCTCTGGCCGATTTGCCTGAATGTGGGATGAAAAACTGTCGTTTTCTTGAGAAATATGTTTGAATGATTTTTTTTTTTTTTAAATGAAGTAAAGTAAAGATAAAAACATCTTATTTGTGAATAAGATATTTTTCAAGAATAAGATGTTTAATAAATCCTCTGCATAAGCATATGATTTATTAAAGTTCAATGACTTATACTTAGTAAGGAAAATTTTACAATCCGCCGAAAAATAAAGTAGGCCACTCAAATATTGTAATTAGACCCACTGTTGTCCGAGTCATTTTGATCAAGACAGAACAATGATAGATAAAAATAGTTATATTGGATGATGGATTCAGAACTGTTGAATAACATGGCTGATTATGCATAACGTTTTATCGAGTTTCCTGTGGAGCCCTGCTTTTTACAGGAAAACTAAGCCCATAATAGAGTCAACCTAGCGAAGCTAATGTCTTCCATCAAACTGAAAGGCATGGCTGCTGTTATAGAAACAAGTAAATATGTAACTAGAAGAAAGACCAGGCATGAATTTGTCTATTTCCTGAATTTACTAATATTATTGTCAGAGCAGGCAACTGATAATTCTGCATAGATAAAGAAGTAAGATGCAACGAATAGGTAGTGTGTTTCTTGTAAAGGATATTGCACCGAAAGGTAGATCCCAATAACTTGTAGTGAACATTGCTTTTCGCAATAACAGGCTATATAGTATATTAGAACTTAAGGAATATCTTTAGAAAAATTTGTGACAACTGATGAAAAGTTTTCCATCAGTTGTCACAAATCTTCTGATTCTTCTCCCATTCTCTTCCGCATCGCAAATATAAATTTTTTAAAAAGTCTTTAAAATTCATGTATTAAACTTCATTTCCACATGTAACCTGAACTATCATCCACATTCTTATATTTCGAAATCATAAAATAGAAACAAAATTCCGTTATTCATCTAGCAGATTTGTGAATATTTTAGACTTCAAATATGCTAAGGGCTCTAATTTGAAAAATTTTCTGTGAAAAGGTATTTTCTGTGTGTATTTAAGGTTATTAAAAGGAAAATAACTTTTTTATTTCTTTTGATATAAAAGATCCAGAATAGTAAGGATGATACTTGAAGTATTTTTTTTTTCTTTTATCCTATTTGGGATTTATTCGATTTATCGTATTTGTTAAAGAGAAAAATCTACTATTCTGCACGTAACGCACATTTTACCGAATTAATGTTTGTTTCATTCACAGCGTTTGTAAATTAACTCATATATATATAAACCAACGTATTTTAAGCAATAATTAAATGCATTTTAAATATGTTTTATAATAATATGCATACAAATGACTCTTTTAGAAGTGGATGATTTATAATTTTTAATTATGGGGCAGTTACGGATTAAGTCGGCTGAGGGCACCAGAAGGTAAAATTTATGGGGGCCCTAAATGTTTATATATGGATATGCTACAAAGAGAACTATGGCTTCACTATAACAAAAAAATAAAAATAATAAAAATTTAAATACGCATAATATGTGATTTTATATTTTTTCAAAACATTGCAATACATTTTTCTTTATAATAAAATCTGACATAAAATGTATTTAAAAAAATATAAAAATTAAAATTGCAACAAAATAAAATATTTTAAGAAAAAAAAAGAAATATATTTAAGTTAATATATGTTAATTTTTTTCTTCGATTTTTCTTTAGTAAATTCATCAATTTTCGAAGTATCGATGTTATTTAATACTTCTCGTTTCATATACATAGCGCCATACTGTTTAACCTTTCTTTTGACATCGTACTTCTCAGGTAGTTTTTTACTTTTTAAGACAAAAAAAGAAAAATCTTTCACCCGATGAATTGGAAATAATAGGAATAGCCAAAAAAAAAAAAAAAAAAAAAGTAAAATAATTTCTACATTTGGAAAAGTTGACGCTTAGGGCCCCCTTCGACCGCAAAGTCCGACACCCGCTTGATCCGCCTCTCTTACGGAGTGCTACCCAAAAGTGTACAACTTGCAGCATCTAGATTTTGTTGTATCGTCTGAGTATTTATAGAGGGAATTTGTTGGACAATTTTGAAATTAATGAGAAGGAACGAAGATTTCGCTTTTATTTTTTATTATTTTTTTAATCTCATTAAATGGCTTCGGAGATCCGTTTGAACCGTTGTAAACAGCTCTTATCAGGAAAAGTCCATCAGAGGCGGAAGAAGCAAAGTAGATATAGTTGAACATCAAAAGTGTGATTGTTTAAGTAGGCTGTGCATCAGAAATTTTCTAGACCAAACTGTCGAATAATATTACTCGACATTCTAAGCCGTTTAAAGGAAAGATATTCACTAATAAAGTACCAGTGAAATTTAACCGTTTAGTAGAAATCCTATATTTGTACCGTAAGTGTACGCAAATGATATTTAAGATTTTCAAGAAATCAAACGACTAGACTTACAGCATTGTAGTCAGTGGTGTGTTGGTAAATTTTTAACAACCGGCTCGCTTTGTGAAAAATTTGATTCTTCAGATGTCTTTGTTTCTGCTTCTTCAAATTTTGTCCTTTTAATGTTTAAGAAGTTTCGTTCTATTTCATTTTTTCAACTAACGGCTATCCGCTTTTTCGACCGCAAAACCTGATTAAAATTATTTTAATTATTAAAAAAAAAAAGAAAAAAAACGAAATAAAAACATATATTAAAGAAAATTTTTCTTTAACTCTAATTACCTACAACTTACCTATTATCAAATGAAATCCTGAACA
Source organism: Typopeltis vanoorti (assembly GCF_054136105.1). NCBI lineage: Eukaryota > Metazoa > Arthropoda > Arachnida > Uropygi > Thelyphonidae > Typopeltis > Typopeltis vanoorti. Next base: position 163,851,663 of record NC_143549.1, on the reverse strand, counting down.
AAAAAAATGTAACACTAATATTACCACTCGTAGTCGATCAAATGACCAGAGAAACTGTAGCCGTCGCGACGAATTTTTGTATTTATCAATAGTGCAACAATGTTGCATTTCCAAGAACTTAATGTTGCAAGTTCTTAGAAATTCGCCGAAAAATAAGGCATTATTGTTTATTCAAATACCCAGTTCGGGAGTTTTGATAACATGTTTGTGTTTTAATGAATACAGACATTGTTTAGTAAATAAAATCGTTTCCAAATTCCCGTTCGTAAATTGATTTGCGTTTTTTGAATTCTCCTTTATGCATTTATTTTTGATAATAATATATGTAAGTGTTTATTATACAATTTCAAAATATTTACGAGAAAAAGTATATACCACCATTCATCATCTATCCTTTCATAAAGAATTTTAATAACCGGCTCGCCCGATTTAAAAACATTAATAACCGGTTCACTAAATTTGAAAAATTTAACAACCGGCTCGCACGAGCCGGTCCCAACACACTACTGATTGTAGTCTAGTTATACAGATGTATAAACGTACTGTGAACTGGCCCATAGAGAGAACTGTTTTTTCCTCCTCCAGAAGTTTCCTCGTGCGTTCAGTTGTCGAATTAATCAGTCATTAATTACTACTTGAACCATTTTTCAAACGAATTTTTACTATCTGTATGCGGTAATCTACATATGCTAGTTATCAATTAGGCGTAATGATAATAACACTTCAGTTTTTTGTCTGCTAAAATGCTTTTTTTGTGAGAAGCAAATCGTGACGAAATGTTGTCTAAATGTGTGAAGTTAGGAGTATGGTCCACACTTTTGTGATGTAATCAGGGGGTCCAAGTGACTGGTAGATGGAACAAATTATAGACGCGAAGTTCGGTAGAGCACGGTGATAAGCAGAAATGCCGGTAGGGTCCGGCATTTCTGCTTATCGCCGGGGAAAAAGGCATACCGGGAGAACAATACGAAGGAACAGAAACAACTGCTAACTTATATCTCCAATTAAGTCATTGCTTCACTGTTTTTTTTTTTTTTTTTTTAGGATCGGGCTCAAATGTTTGCTAAGGTTATTCAACTAAAGACTTCAGTTCCATAACAGAACTAACATAATTACCTGACGTTCGTGTTCTTCTACAGTGGATTTGAAGATATTTTGTATTATAAAGATTGTTTTGAGTTTTATGAACAGTTGAAGTTTGTTTCGTAATATACCGTACAACTGCCGTATTGGATATTCAGTGTCCACTTGAGAGAAAAAAAAACTTAACGGTCTATGTGTTTTTGTCAGATTTTGACGACTGACGTAACTTTATATGGTGCTTGTGCCCCTAATTCTGGCTGAGAATTTCTCTTCCCCTATTATTTAAGCTTTTCCTGCTGCTGCAAGAGCAGGCCTGTTTGGCCGTGTGAAATCATCACCAGTTATTGGACGCTCGAAGTAGAGTTTTTAGCATTGTTTGTTTATCAGGATCTCAGGAGGGATATCTGTGGTATCCTGTCTTAAGGTAAGATATCAATAGCTTTGAAATACCAAATTCTTGGTCTGCAGAAGCTATTTGTTACTTCATCCTTTCAGGGTTAGGATGATATAGTTGTCTTCTTCGATATCATAATTATATGCAGTGGAAGAAAGTGAAACCTAGGAGGAATGGCATCCTTTCTCCTTTGAACTATTGCATAGATACGAATAGTTGTTATATTGCATATTGCCAAGTCTTAACATATTGTGTCTTCAGATATGAAAAACTGATATGGAAAAAAAAATTCAAATCCAACTGTCATTAAAGGAATGCTGATAAGAAACGCCAACCCTTTAATGCACAGTGCCCAAATAAATAAACACGAAGCATCCATATATTAAGATAGTAAATCTAAGTATTCGCCAATATTTTTATTTCATCTTTTGTATTATGAATATTTCGGAATGTTCAAATGCAGGTTGAATTCTTTGTGTGTTTCTATATTTTTCCCCATTAGATAACACGGTATTGGCTATTACGGCTTTTCAAATACGTCTTTGTACATGCCAAGAGAAACGAGTTGTTGAGATTTTCAGGTTACAAATATCAATCAAGTCACATTTTATCATATTTCCCACTTCCTCAATCGGTATCAACAAAGCCCCTTAGAAAAGATCTGGATTCGAACCCATCTAGGACGAGAAGCTTTATAAAACATATCTACCACAAAAGTAAATCCTGCGTTTGAATAAAGTACTTAACTTGGCATACTTATAAGTTTCTGAGTTTTTATTTATTTTTATTTATTTATTTATTTTGACATCTGTGCAGATTTTGTATGTCTGTAAATACTAAACTTGACTTATCGCGGAGGACTTGTAATTCATGCGTATAGATAATATATGCCGTATTCATATATTTCCCTACATCGTCATGCAAATTTTCATATATTTCTTCTACTCCGAAAGTTCCGGATATTGGAAATTTTCCGAATTATTGGCAGACTTAATTTTCTTGAATAACAAATGAAAGATGATCTGTCATATCAAATTTCATAACACGAAACGCTAGAGCGCGCTCGCTTCAAGTGAATTACACCTTTTCTTAGGTGTTACCAAAAGCGATGGTAAGCAACACGCCTTTCGGGGTCGTCTCGTCGTGTATGTTGATCGTTTTTCAAACTAGAAGCCACAGTTCAAGCGAAAGTTTTTGTCCATAAGTTTTATGCCTGTCTCGTACATTTACTTCGGAATCTTACATTGAAATAGTGTGAGTGAATATAATATTTATGAAATTTGTAATTAATAACACAATGAAAAGCTGTTTACATTTATTATTATTACTGGAGAGTGATTTTAAATAGCAAAATATTTGGACTTGATCAGAATCTTAAGACTAGAAAGCTAATAAAATGTAATCTAACTGAAAGTTACATTTTATTTTACCTTCCTACCCCCACCCTTCCCACGAAATTCTTAGATGTGGAAAAGAAAGGTAACAATTTGTTTTCAACATAAATATTTGCCGCCTAAGTCCAGCATACACGAGCATAAATCGCCAGAAATTACCCGATTTTTGCTCAACTGTTCAAAACATTGTGTGTGTGTGTGTGGGGGGGGAGATATATATATTCAATTCAACTGTTGTTTGTTATTGCATATCAGCCTATCCTCGTTACAGACATCCAAGATGATTTGGTAGCGGGATACAAACTTGTATAGGGTAGGTCATTGTTCGTTATGCTTCACCATTCTAGCGTAGCTAGGGCATTTGGAAACTGGAATGCTAATTGGATCATGCATCGATGCGTCTCTCACACCCATACTCCCATCCCAGTTTGCATGTTCAAATAAATATGTAATTTGTTAACGAAACTGGTGTGTAGTCATTTATCCCACTTTATTATTGCTTTTGCTTTTCAGAGATTACGTTATTGCTTTTGTGATCTCTTTATCCTCATGAGCTCGTTAGCGTACTCAGCATGTACAAAGTTATAACTAGGTATACCAGGTATATTATTTCTGAATACAGTATAAGAAAATGATAATAAACATTGAACAAGTGCTGTTAGCCAAATGATTACTCAGGCTGCATGCTGCTAAAAATCTATGGTAAGGTGTGCTAAACCAGAAGCAGTATTATTTGAATCTGTATTTAGCATTAAAAGTCAACTTTTAGTTGACAATAATTCTGTTGAAGTTGCAAAAGATAAATCGCAATTTTTGGCATTTTCTCTCCTATTTGGCAATTGTAGTGTTATTAGTAATCCAGAACATACAAATAGAAGCTGAAGCTGGCAGTGACGCAACCAATGACTTGTGCGGATTGGAATAACTTCGACAACTAAGGCAATGAGACCAGTGTCTTTTGTCTGTATTGTGGGATGAAAAACGAGTTTCCAGATATGCTAACTATTAGAAATCCACTCCAGAGAAACGTCTTGTAGCATTTTTTCTGTCCCAAGATGTCACACCAAGTAATATAACGTCCTGTTTATCATACAGCAGTGCAGAAATATCTGGTTGGAGGTCAACACTCTTAACAACATTGCTCCCTGTTCTCATGCCGTGCAAATAAAAGATATTGGTGACCTTTACTGTTGTACAGAACCATTAATAAAACATCCGCGACCGCCGGAATTACAAGAAAATCTTCTTCTTCTGCAGCTTCTCCCACTTAAGTGGGGGGTCACTGTTTGTAATGAGTCTCCTCCACACCTTCCTGTCTTGGGCTGTCACCACATCCAAGTTCTTCATCTTCAGGTCCTCTTCTACCAGCTCCCTCCATCTCTTCTTTGGCCGCCCACGCTTCCGCCTTCCTTGCACATCCATCTGCATGACCCTTCTTCCCACATATTCGTCCTCCCGCCTCATCACATGACCAAACCATCTCAACCTTGCCTCCTGTATTTTCGCTCCTAAGTTCGTAACTTTCATTGTTCCCCTGACATAGTCATTTCTCAGACGATCCTTTCTGGTCACACCGCACATCCACCTAAGCATTCTCATCTCTGCTACTTCCATCCTGCTGATGTTATTTTTCCTCAGGGCCACAGTTTCTATAGCATATGTCATAGCTGGCCTCACTACTCTCCTATAAATTTTGCCTTTCAGATTGATCGGCACCCTCTTATCGCATAACACTCCAGCCATCTCCCTCCAGTTCCTCCAACCCGCTTGTATCCTGCATCCCACTTCCTTCTCAGCTCTTCCATCTTCTTCCACTGTTGAACCTAAGTATCTAAAGTCTCTCACCTTCCTGATGACATTTCCTTCCAGCTCCAGATCTGTCTCCTGGCCGCCACCGCCCACTGCGCAACACATATACTCTGTCTTACTTCTGCTCAGTCTCATACCTCTCTCTTCCAGTACTTTTCTCCATCTTTCCAGTTTAGTTCCCGCTTCTTCTCTTGAATCTACACACAGCAAGATGTCATCTGCATACAACATTGTCCAAGGCGCATCTTCTCTCACCTCCTCCGTAACCCCTCCATCACAATATTAAACAGAAACGGACTTAATGCTGACCCTTGATGCAAGCCAACTGTTACTTGAAAACTTTCTGTCTGTCCCAAACAGGTCCTAACACTTGTCTTCACATTTCTGTATATTTCCCGCACAAACCTGACATATTTCTCCGACACCTTCTTCTCCCTCAGACAACTCCAGACTTCTTGCCTTGGCACTCTATTGTATGCTTTCTCCAGATCAGTAAATACCAGATGTAGCTCCCTTTGTTTCTCTCGATATTTTTCCATCATCTGTCGTAACCCAAAGATAGCATCTGTTGTTGATCTACCAGGCATGAAGCCAAATTGTTCCTTTGCAATCTCCACCTCCTTCCTCAATCTACCATCAAGAACCCTTTCTAGAATCTTCATTGTGTGGGACATCAACTTTATTCCTCTGTAATTTTTACAGTCTTGTGCATCCCCTTTACCCTTGTAAATGGGAACAAGAGTACTCTCCCTCCATTCCTCGGGTATATTTTCCTGTTGGCAAACGTTCATGATCAGGTACCACAGCAGGTCAATTCCCTCTTTCCCCAGTGCCTTCCATTCCTCCACTGGAATTCTGCCGGGACCCACCGATTTTCCATTCCTCATCCTCTTCATGGCCTCCGTCACTTCCATTCTACCGATGTTCTGCACCATCCTCTCAGAAGGCTGCCCATCTCCTCTGTGAGTCCTTGCATTTTCCTCATTCAAAAGTCCCTCAAAGTATATTTTCCATCTGTTTCTTATGTCCACATCCCTCCATAATACTCTTCCTTCAGCGTCTTTGATCTGCCTCACATGTAAGATGTCCTGTGCTGCTTTATTTCTACATTTCACTAGTTGGTAAAATTTTCTCTGTCCTTCCTTTGTTTTTAATTGATCATACAGATCTTGATATGCCATGGCCTTCGCCTGTGCCACAACTCTCTTGGCTTCTTACTTTCTCTTTTTGTACACCTCTCTGTCCTCTTCCACTCTTGACTCATCCCACTTCTGCTTTGCCTTCCTCTTAGCTGTCACTGCCACTTGTACATCATTATTCCACCACCAACCCTCCTTCTGCTCTCTAATCTTTCCAGATGTCTCACCAAGCACCTCGATTGCACAGCTCACGATTACTTTTGAATTATGTTTCCACCAATCTTGTACACTTTCCAGTCCATCCGAAATCCTCTCTAACACCCTCTCCCTAAAACGATTCCTCACACTCTCCTCTTTTAAGCGAAACCACTTAATTGTCTTCATCCTATGGTATCCAGAAGTTCTTATCTTCGATCTTATTTTAAAGTCTGCGCACAGCAGTCGGTGTTGTTGTGCTAATTGATCTGTTGGAATTACTTTACAATTTGTCACAACCTTAAGATGCTTTCTTCTAGTCAAAATGTAGTCAATTTGTGAGCTGTTGTTACCACTCCTAAATGTTATCAAATGTTCTTCCCTCTTGTAGAAAAACGAGTTCACAATTGCCAGATCAAACGCTACTGCAAAGTCCACAACCCTCTCTCCTTCTGGTTCATCATTCCCACCCTGTGGCCACCATGCACCATTTCACAGTCTCTATTCTGTCTTCCTATGTGCCCGTTCAAGTCTCCTCTGACAATCACCATCTCATTTTCTTCCAATTCCCTCATTTCTTCATCTAACACGTTCCAGAACTCATCTTTTTCCTCTGCTGTACAACCAACTTGCAGGGCATATACACATAATACGACCACCCGCTCTTCTCCAAGACCCAATTTCATTCGCATGATCCTGTCGTTCCTTCTACCCACGTCCAGTACTTCACCCTTCATTCTGCCACACACCACAATTCCTACACCATTTCTTCCCTCGTTATTCGCTCCAGAGTAGAACAATTTATATCCATCTCCCAGTTCCTTTGCCTTTCCCCCTTTCCACCTTGTCTCCTGCACACATAAAATGTCCAACTTCCTCATCATGTCTGCCACCTCTCTTCCCCTTCCAGTCATGCTTCCAACATTCAGTGTTCCCACTCGCAACATCCTCTCCACCTGCTGGGGTCGCTTCTTTAACCGCACCCGCCCTTGATGCGGTAGCCCTCGTCCACTTCTCGCAGCTGTAGGGTGATGTGGCTGCGCGTCGCTTAAGGGGTATGCCCTAGCCCTTATATCATTTTCTCTTTGACTCATAATCATAGTTTGAGTTGGCACTGAAGTTTTCCGACCGGATGCCCTTCCTGACATCAACCCTCGCATTTATCCGGGCTTGGGACCGGCACCTATTGAGGCTAGCTATGGAATTACAAGAAAATAACCCGCGCTATTTTCGCTGATGCGAATAATCACGCTGAGGACCAAGTAGCTATCTGTGCCGTAGCGTATTCAGACAGGAGCATCTACTACGCTATCGAGGTGCTGTTCGGATTGCATCAGACGAATGTTAAATCTGCCATTATAATCTGGAGAAAAATTGCAGAGTACTGGGGAAAACATTACCCTTCTTCTGTCTAAAAAAAAAAAAAATCCTACACTCTTCCGGCATGAAAACTCATGGTAGTTGACATTTTGGGACAGCAAAGAAATTATTTGCAAATTTTCTGTTAGTGAGCTTGCACTATCAGTGCAGTTATAGCGAAATGTAACGTTTGAATACAACCATCATTAGGACAAAATGACCAACGCATAACCGATCTGATCAATCGTTTTGACTGTCCGGTGAAGGGGAGGGGGAGACCAATTCTTTATTCCACTTCATCCTAGCGCTCAACGACTTTCACCTTTTGACCAATATTTTACCAGTCAAAGTAAGAATCATCCATTTTGTAGATAGCAATCGCATAAACATTTTTATGTTCACATACGAAAAGTATGTTGCTTACAGACGAGTGCTACTATTTATTTAGTTGTATAACTAACACCAGAGTAAAATTATATTGTTTTATATCTCCTAATTGTATATTCCGAAAGATTGCTAGATCTTCCGCCAGCAATCGCTAAATATGGGACCAATCCAGTCCCTGGCAACCTAACTAATCTATGGGGGGGGGGGGGGTGCAGTTGTATGAATATGGCAATGTTTCTTATATATATTATTTAAACTGCTTTAAATGTCTCCTCCCTTCCCCCTCCCCAATATCTCGCTTTTCAAATTGGAAATGTTGTTTCTGCCGCTTGAATGAAAGAAAAGTAAGCTCCCAAGTGGAAGTGGCCGCTTATGAACTTAATGCTCTGAAAAGGTACTAGTAATTATTTTATTATGCACATTATCCATTATATGCAAATAATGGATATTTTATTATGCACATTATCCATTATATGCAAATAATGGATACTGTGCAACAGTGAAAAATGTTAACCAGGTTTTTTTTTTAAATATTTTTTATGAAAGCAAATGATGCTAGATGGATTTCTCAAATAAAACTTCAGAATTTCATACTAATATTTGTATTATTCAATTTGCGTGGTTGTTGTTACAATGTTCATCCGCAGTAATGTGGACACTTCTAAATCCTTATTATATTTAACTATTAACTTATATATAATGTTGAAATGAATGTTGCAAACATTTAATTTTAAATGAGTTATTTACAATTGATGAATTTGAATGACTTTTAAATAGATTCTCATTGCAAGATGATACCATGTTAACTGGAAACTACCATTAGAACGGGGCTTTAGGATTATATAGCATTTTCTTAGGTGAAATTCTTTTATATAATCTTGGGAGGTGGGGTGGGGGAAAGTATTCCTTGGAGTATTACTACTTCTACTGAAGGATGAAGGAGTGGCTTTACTTTTTATGTATCCCAAAATAATGAATAAATTTGAAACAATTGTTCAATTAAAAAAAATGAATAAATGAAAAACAATTGTTCATTGGCGTTCTGGCAGATTTCTTCGTTGTACTGAATTTTTATTAGTAACTGGTAGCATATTGGTCAAGTATAAAAGGCAATTAAAAACAGATCCCATCCTTAAAAGCAAATCTAAGACAACTTTCTAAGGTCGTAACCCCATTGTTAGTAGTTATATAAAAGCTTGAGAATTTTGCATAAAACAATGCAGCACAATCTGTATTGGAATCGTTGTGATATATAGATACTTAAAATTACCCAAATTATACAGAGCTTGAGTTGCCTCGGTGTGCTGAATTCACTTCTGACAAAGGTGGTCCTAGATAAACACTTCGTGGAAGGCAATATTTTCGCAGCGGCTACTGTTTCTATGCAAACTTTGTCATTCAGCAATGCGTACATTGTATAAAGATGAAACAAAACAAAAAAAAAAAAAAAACGGAAATGGAAACGTGTCGACACAAATTTAATATCACCTTATTAAATGACGTGCTGAATTTTGCATACAGCAAGATTCGACACATTATTCATCTGATTCAAAAAAAAAAATCGTCATCAAAGCTCTGTGGCACAGAATCGATCAATCCTCGTGTTCTCATACTTGAATTATACATTGGATATCGTGAAATCCAACAGAATTGGCTTCTTCCCACGATCTACCACAGAAAATTCAGCACATTCTTAACTCTTACAAGCCTGTTACTAAGAACCCACTGAACCTGTACGGGGTTTCGATTTCTTATGTTGCTGGCATCTTTGAATCTGTTTCGAAGATTCTCAAATCTAGTGGCCATGTATTTTTATCCGGAAGCTCAACAAATTCTGTTACCTTCCAAGAATAAACGGTCTTTTCTGTTCCTCCCAGGAACAGGGAAGACCGTTTATCTCCAACTCTGCGATTTTGTAATTTGCCATCTCTTACTTTGGACGAACAGGATGTTCTGCTATCTAGCCATCACGTAGTCTTTTTTTCAACAACTTGATGTCTATAATAAGTACTCTAAGACTCGTCTACCACACGGATGCCCCTTGAAATACATGTAGGAGCGTTTATTCAGAGTGCTGAAGCGCTACTATATCGCCACGGCTTGAACCGTAATGACCATCTTTCTATACTTGAAGTTTGGGAGAACCTTATTAGTTTTTTAATCGCGTCTCGCAGTCTACTCTACTGTATTACACTACGAGTAGCACGCGACTTGTATCTTCTGAAACACATTTCAAGTGAAATATTTGATTTAAAGTTATTAAATCTATCTGTGTTTCTTTTCTTGTTTTCGAATATTCAGCCTTACAGAGGTAATGCTGAAGTTTGTTTCGAGTATCATCTAGATATATATTTACAAACTCGGGACTATAATATAATTGAAAATTAAATAATTTCAAAATTACAGAATCTCTTAATGTATTAAACGTGCCCGAATTACTCTTCTCTATAATTTCTGTGGCGTGGATAAAATCCCATTAGTAGTAGGTTGGAGTCCCTCTCCAGATAAGCATGGTTGAAGAGGATAGGCGATTTTGTTATTAAATAATTCACTAGAGAACTTTTGATTTGATTTGACAAATCGGTACATTATACTTTACGTTAAATACATCTCTATATTATGTCCAAATAATATTCATTGTAGTCGTATAATTAAATTTGACTAAATACTGATTAGCACCTCTGAAGTGCAATTGGAAAATTATACAGTGTACTCTTCGATTGGAAAAGACTTTAGAGTCATCGCGAATTCTGTTTGGCAACAGAATTCGTGATGACTCTAATATTCATGGACATTTTCAGGTGGTTAGGTAGCAGGGTTTTGTTCCTACAGACAGACAAACCGCCAATGAATAAATACTATTAACAGACCAGAGTACTGTGTAGTGAAGATGGTGAATTGTGTAGATTTAGTGGCCTTCTGTAATGAGTCTTCAGACTCTCAAAATGTTAATTGAATTCTTGTGCAATTTTACCCATTATATTTCAAAATTGGCTCGTTTAGTAATTTAAAATATTATTTTGTCTGTGAAAACGGCATTTGCTTCATAGTACTAGGTTTCCGGAAGAAAGATAAGTTCGATTCTAGTTACCGACTAGAGGAACTTTTCTATTCTTAAGCTGGTTCCCGAGTTAGTTGATCTCACTAATGGACAAGTAGGCTTTACCTCTTGTAAACTCGTTTTTTAAACCGTAGAACTCATGATTTCGCACCATACATACTGCTGCCATCTCGTACACCTTAGCACTATTATGCTAAGGTATACGAGATAAGGTGTATGTATGGTGCGAAATCACTCCTTCTGGATGCCCTTATGGCTAAGGGTGGAGATTGAGTGGCCATCGATCTTAAAGTTCTAAAACAGCCTCGCTTACTCTTTGAGATAAAAATAAATAAATTTAATCTTAAACATGAATAAATGTGCAAAGTAGCATATGCATTATATGTTTTTATATGTTATTATACTGTTATAATAACATATAAAAATATTTATAATGTTATTATAACATTACAAATAGTTATACTTTTAGATATATTTCTTTCAATGAATAAGAAAATATGAAACACGGTTTTTTTTTTTAAATTCCACTCACGAAAAGTTATCCGTAACTTGTTACAATATATTATTGTAATATTGCGAGTGGAATGAGAGTACTTAATCAGAGAAGGCCTCTGTATAGACCAAAAATTGAACTTTTTAAGTCACTTCAGGACCTCCAATATGTGGTATTTGTTATCATGAAATCGACATGACTTCCAAGCGAAACTGATCTTTAGACTTCAAAATTTACATGCATCCATTTCTCTGCCTTCTGAGCGGTGTCCCCATGACTTCTGGTGGGGTAGTGTACAAGTATGTTCACTTAAAGAGCACCGCCCTACTGCCTCGTATAACCACAAGAGGCCACTACTCGTTCCGCTGCTTATTTTTGAATGGCATGGCTTAACGTAAACTCGTTTTCTGGATTTATTTATTCACAGCCTTCAGCGAGAAGGCGTTCACATCCGTTAGTCACTAACTGTACCGTTGCCACGTCATCGGTGATGATGCAAATACTGAACCTGCTCCCAACGATAACTATTCTGATGCCAGTTTTGTGAGCACATAGAACAGCAGGACTTGGTAGCTTTTGTTTGGTATGTTACCATGACTACGTTTGTACATTTACAGGAAATTTGCGACGAAAGCGAACATTTGACTATCTACAGGGCTTAGTCAAGATATCGTAATTAATATTCGCAAATCGTATTATCAAGATCTCAAAGATTATGTAGGTGTACAGTGAAGTTTATTTCCCAGTACGGGTAAGCCAATTATTTCATGCTTTACTAAATAACATTCGCCCTTTCGTTTCGCAAAATGAGTGGACTTGAGTTTTTCCAATTTGTTTTTCTTGGTGCATAGGAAATGTTTAGGGTTTTACTCTAAAAGAAATCACATTTCTTTTATTTCTTTCCGAGGATACTGCTTTAAAGCAATTACGAGATAATGAATAAACGCTTAAAATGTCAGACAGCATAATTATAGGCGATTGTAATACTGTATTCCCATGCCATAAATGGAATGTGAAAGATTTAAAAGAAATTGGCCTACTTGAAAACATATTGGAGAGTATTTGCAATTCTGAGGATTCGGTGTCATGTGTGCTGATTTTGTATTCTTTTAGGATATAACTCTAATTGCTTTATAAAATAAAGGGCTAGGAAACCTGTTACTTTTAATAAATATATTTATGATGCATTGTGGTTTTGATTTAATATTTTTGAAGCTCTAATATAAAATGTAATGCAAGAAGCAAAGCTAATATAGCTTCGATGTTGGAACATGCAAATCTCGGGAGTACAGTATTTTGTCTCTTGGGGATTGTACTCTGATGTCGATGCTATAAAAAGCTTCAGTGATGTAGCTAGAGCTTTTGCCCCCCGGGGCGGTCCATGAATTTGCCGCCCCTCTCAATACACACCAAAAATACTACAAAAAGCCAAAACGACGTATAGGGAAATAAATTACAACACTTTATTTTTGAAGTAAAACTTTAATTTCAACATTCTGAAATGTTATTTTTTTTTGCTTTTCCGTTAGCAAAATCGTCGATGACATTGGCGAAGTCTATTTTATAGTAACGTAGGTAATTCTTAATCAATTTTATTTAGAAAAACTCCTCTCACAACTAGCAACACTTACAGCAATTGTGAGGAAAATTCGCAGTAATATTACAATGTTTGCAAATGAGTTCTCGCGACTGTATTTTAGAATTAACTGCAAAAGTTCAAAAAGTTTCAAAGTGCCTCCCACTTCCCCTAGCTACGCCTCTGAAAAGCTTTCTTCCTTGAATTAGATTTCATACTAATTGGAGCTTCAGAAATATTGAAATCATAATGCACAGTATCATAGAAACAAAATGATACAAGCCTGTCTGTTCGATGAGTGTTTGACTGTAGGAGAGTTTATTACATTAATCCTTCTGAGATTACTCATCGAGGTGGGGGTGCCATTACCAATTACTATTATATAATAAACATTGTATAAGAAATATGCAGATATTACAAAAATCCACAGACTTATTGCAGGGGGGAAATTTTCCATGATATTTATCATACTGAAGCTTAAACTTATTCACAACACATTCAGGCAATGCATTCCAATCGCCACTCTCTCTACCCTCTTATTCAACACTTCCTTGTGCAATTTCCAAGGATGACCGCTAGTAATATTAAGCTACTGTAATAACTGCAGCTCCAGTGGAAACCGGAACCGGCGATTTTAAAAATATATATTTTTTTAATGTAACAGTTTTTTTAAAAAAAAAAACGCTAACTGGTGCAAGGATATGCATTTTCTGTTTTGTGTTTCTTAGATTTCTAATGGAACGTTAACATTTTTAGTTGTAACCTCCTCATCTTATCTAACTGAAATTAATTGGCCCAATTAATGGCATCTTTATTCTTCGGAAGCTAAATATTGGATTTTTAACACTGCCTTATTATCTGAACCCCCCCCCCCTCCATTAGTATATGTCGTAAAGACTGACTGTGTTTTCTAGTTACTCGATTTCTGATGTTTTTTTTTTTTTTTTTTTATCACAACTGTTTGCATGCTGTTTCGTTTAGAATTACGGCTGAAGCAACTAAAGCTATGAGACCAGTGTATTATGTCCATTGTTCCCATGTGTTCTGGCATGTTGCTTGATTTATTATTAACAACTACAACAGAAACACCCAAATCTGGGGAATGTGTGTTGGGGGAGGGGAGGAAACTGACGTTTCCATATGAGACTGTCTGTATGCCGGATAATTTTTTTAAAAAAATGTTTGACAGGTTCAACCATCGCTTTCTACAATTGACTTAGTGAACTGCTTAACTGACTCCTAAAATAACCACAAATAACACATCTATCCAAATGGAACACGAACAACACGCACATTTATGATTTACATTACATTGTACAAGATTTCAGAACATTTTTTCTCACATGAACCGAGCTGTGAAAGTTATTATTATCACGGGCAACTCCAAGGAGTCCCTAAACATCATGTCAAGAACAACTATTCAACATCCACACAGTATCTATCATACTTTGCTTTGAACTCATTCACAGTCATGGCACCCACAACAGACTCTGGCAATTTATTTCACTCTCCAAGTAAAAAAATCTAGTTCTAACACCCTTGCCAACCACACTCTTGCCCAGTTTTCATAGATGGACCCTAGTCCTCTCACCACCAGTCCTGTTCTGAAAAATATCCTCTGAATTAATCTTATAGAAACCCTTCAGTAATTTGAATGTCTAAATCATATCACCACTTTTCTGCCTATTAACCAATTTCTGCAATCCACAAATCTTCACCTTGTTCTCATAAGGTTCATTTCATAGACCCGCTATCATCTTGGTCACTTGCCTCTGGATCCTCTCCACTTCCTCCTCATCAAGAAGAAACCCTGGCGCCCAGATCTGGGCATAGTCAAGACGAGGTCTTATCAAGGCTCGATGCAGAGGAACAATAACTTGCCTGTCTCTACTCTTCAAAGTATTCTTCAGTAACTAACCAAGTGATTTGATGAGCTGATTTAGCCACTTTTGCAATGTGCCCCCTAAACTGCAACTCCCCTATCCACCAACACTCCCAAATCACTGGCCTTGTCAATCTCCTAGAGTACAGTTACACCAATGTGGTATACAGCTGCTAATCTTTTCACCCCAAAATGCATAACCTTACACTTTGCCACATTAAATTGACATCTATTCTCCTTAGCTCAGTCCTCCAATCTATCCAAATCATCCTGCAAAATTTTGACATCGTGTGCATTCACTATTGCTCTACCCAACTTTGCATCATTAGCAAACAAATGAACAGTTCCTCTCAGATCCTTTCCTATATCATTAATGAACAAATTAAGTAGTAGCGGTCCAAGAACAGAACCCTGCAGCACACCACTAGTCACAGGTCATCTTTTGAACTCTATCCCTGAATAAACTACTCTCTAATATCTCTCCATCAACCACCCTCCTATCCATCTCGCCAACCCTATATCCATCCCCATATGCTGCAGTTTACTGATTAGAATTCCATGTGCTATCCTGTCAAAGGCCTTAGCAAGGTCCAGCAGTATCACTGTATGCCCATTACCTTTATCCAATTCAGCTGTCACTGTGTTATAAAACGTGACTAAGTTAGTGAGGCATGATCTACCCTTCACAAAAACCATGCTGTCCCCCATACAGTATCCCATTTTCATCTATCCATTCCTGTATTTTTCCCTCGACTACTTTCTCCAAGACCTTGACAATGACTCCTGATATGCTGATCGGTTGGTAATTTGCAACAGCAGTCTTGGAACCTCCTATGCAGTGGAGCTATTTCCCCCCTCTTTCCACCCCCCTCGTTATTTGTAATTCGTAAGTTATTCGTAAATCATTGATAACATATTTTTGCATTTTAATGCACAATTGGAATTGGTAAAGAGTTATTTTTGGCTCTTTTTTTTTTAAATTAAGGCCTTTTTTAAATGTCAGTTATTGAAAGAAAGAAAAATGATTGGAGAAAGTTTATCAATACTCAAAAATAAGAGAACAATCAGAACTGTAGAGAAATAAATTGGCCTTGCAGACATTAAAGTTGTGCACCAAAATAATTGAAAATATAATTATTTTAATTATCTGGACAAGAAGAATTTAAGAATCCTTTCTTAAGATCACATGCTGTTTACTATATTAACTGAACTGCAAGAAGTTGATGAGGCAAGGGACTTGGGAGTTATTGTGGACAGAGAACTTAAGTTTAAAGGATTTAAAGTCTTAAGTTTTAAGAATTTAAGAAAGCGATCCACAATAAAAACGGTATTTAAACATTAGAAGTTAGAATACAATAGACCTCCTATTATGGGTTTTATGGATGTGACAAGATTCCACACTGAACTCTATTGCATAAATTAGAGCAAATGGGTATGGATTCGCATCTGATGATTTGGATTAGAGGATGGCTGGTGGATAGATAAAGAGTGGTTTATGGAGGAGCTGAGTCCAGGAGAAGGCAAGTGACTAGTGGTGTGCCTCAAGGCTCAGTGCTTGGTTCTCTATTGTTTAATTTGTATATCAATGATATTAGGAATACTTTGAAAGAAAATATACACTTGTTTGCTGATGATGCAATATTAGGAAGAGCGATAGTCAATTCAGATGATGTAGATATCTTGCAGGATGACTTAAATAGGCTGACGGTATGGACTAAGGTAAATGGCTGTCAGTTTAATATGGCTAAGTGTAAGGTGATGCACTTTGGGAGGATGAGATCACATGCTGTTTACTATATTAACAGAACTGAACTGCAAGAAGGTGACGAGGCAAGGGACTTGGGAGTTATTGTGGATAGAGAACTTAAGTTTAAAGGGCATATTGCAAAGATTGCCAAAATATCACATCAAATTATATAGCTGTTGAAGAACACTCTAACAAGGTAGGGATAAGGAAGTTATTGTTCCACTTTATAAGGCATTAATAAGATTGCATTTGGACTATTGTGCACAGATCTGGTCACCTGGATTTCTTGGTGAAGAAATGGTGGAGAGGATTCAGAGGTGAGTTACAAAGATTGTTGTAGGTCTGTGGGATGTTCTCTGTGAGGATAGATTGAAGATCTGTGATGGGCTCCAGAAACTAGCTGATAAACTTAGGGGAGGAGATATGATAGAAGCATATAAATTATTAAAGGGATTTTACAAGATTGATACTGATGACATTTTTAAGACCAGACCAGAGCAGGAAGGGAGAGGATGAGGGGCCATCCCTGGAGATTATGTAAGCGTGTTGTTGACAAGGGTGTTTGGACTAGATTTTTTACTTGGAGGGTTGTAAAGGGGTGGAATGCATTGCCAGAGGTGGTTGTGAATGCTTCGTCTGTGAATGAATTTAAGGAGAAGTATGATAGGTATTGTGTAAATAATGGTTAGTGTGTCAATGTGGAGTCTCCTGCGATGAGTCTTTTGACTCCATGGAGACACCGTAATAATAATAATAATAATAACTAAATTTTGATAGTTGCTTCAGCTGTGATGAATGAAAATAAAAGTATAAAAATTTTAAAAAATGCGGCTGCAGATTAAGGATATAAACTCTAAGAATAACTGGATATGTTATCATTTTACTGGCTGTAAAAATGACTTGCAAAAATTATGAAATACTTTGATAATACAGCTGATAAGAAACTTATGAAGATATCAGCAGAAAAAGGCATTATGGCAGTTGCTAAAGAAGATACAATATTTATCATTATTATATGACACCTCCAGGGAGTCCAAAGACTCATCGAGGGAGAGTGTGGCAACAGCATCGAACGATTGTTTCCCTTCCAACTACTAACCACGCTCAAACTTGCTTAATGTTTTTGCAAGCCATTAGTAGCAGAGGCCCTACCAATTGACCAATATCTAAATTGAAAAAAATATAATTGAAGAAGTTAATAGGATAAGTTATTAGCAGACTCCTTCAGGCAGTCAGACATCTTTTGAAGGAAGATGTAGATCACCTTACACTACTGCCTTTTAAACACATTCATGCTGGATGTGCTCACTACTTAACAGGTAAACTGTTCTACTGCTGTGAGAGAAAATTCTGACTCTCATCCCCTTTTTTAACTGCATGGATTTCATAATTTCATGGATCTCTACATGAAATCCATAATGTGCAGTAAAAAGATAAGATGCTGAGGCTTTAATCTCTTCCATCTTGCAGTTAGTATCCTATGCCTGTATAAATTGGTCGTGGGATAAGTTTGCCTGTTTCGAGTGACAAGTTTCGGGGAGGAAAAAACCCTCCACTTCCATGTGAGACTGGCTCACTTACCATTTGATTGAAAGTTGATAAAAATTCCCCTCATTATAGATGGGATTCAAACCTGGGTCTTTCCAACCAAAAGACTCATCTATACTGAGCTGTGGTGGAGGTGGGGGGGGGGGCTTCATCCTCTCCCTATCCTCCATATAATGGAAATTTTCATCAGTTGATAACCCATAACACTTTTTCAGAAGCTTATAACCCTCTTTCATACCAACATACTCTGAATCTGTCCTTTTAAGTTATATTCCATAATCCCAACATTATCTCTTTATCCTCTCTGAAACCTAGAAGACCAAATCGTGCATGGTAGTCCAGTTATTATTATTATGTGACACCTCCAAGGAGTCCAAAGACTCATCGAGGGAGAGTGTGCCAACAGCATCAAACGATTATCCCCTTCCAACTACTAACCATGCTCAAACTTAACTTTTTGCATGAGTCATTAGTAGCAGAGGCTCTGAGTATAAGGATTCTAGATGTGTGGTGGAGGAAGCAAGTTTAAATTGTAATAGATCAAACCCTCTCATTATTAAAAAAAAAAAAAAAAAAAAATGGTGGTCCAGTTATGTAACAACAGTATTACACAAAGCAAAGAACAAGCAATAAAGGCTAATAATCATATGATTATCTTAAGCCATAACATAAGTGAAAACACATGCTAACACGGTCAATAGTAGACAAATGAAACAGCAATTATAACAAAATTAAGTGCAACCGTTAAGTGATTTGAGACCAAGACTGGGAAAAGTGTAAAAACATATGGAAAGAATTCTAAATAACAGATGGGGTGGTGGGGGGGGGGGCAATTCGACTATTGTTAATATTAGATTTTTTTTTCTTCATAGATCATCCATTTAACTTATATGAATCTGAACTTTGCTTTTAAATTTAATTTTTAAATCGATATCACTTAAGTAAATTAGGCTTTTAAATTAGATAAACTATTCTGTCTATAAGTGCAATGGATAAATCATTTATGAATTTATACTTGAAATGTTTTTTTTCAAGTATAAAGAGTTATACAAGTTAGATAGGGTAAACGGCCCAACCTACTCCGTATACGGGAACAAATAGGCGTTAGCTGATTTTTTTTTTTTTTTTTTTTTTGAATGTTTTTTTTCAGAAGGATTTAATCCATGCATCATCTTTGTTTGGGCTCCCACTGATGAAACTTCAATGAATCAAATCAGGTCTGGGTGGTGACCTTCCCTTAATGCATAGTGTAATGCATCCCTGGAAGGATCTGTGCTTTACACTATGGGATATTATGGCAATTCATGTGACATTATCAGCCTCTTTATATAAATAGCCTAGGGATGAAGATACTTCATGTGCAAACTTTGTTTCTTACACTTGAATAAAAGATTAAACAAGAATATAATTTTTTAGCAAGTATAATTTATTTGTTATGTATTCATTTTTTATTTATTCAATTTATTTGTTATGTTGTATATTATTCAATTTATTTGTTATGTTGTGAACAAACATGGAAAGAAACAAAAAGTCGAGATAATTAAGTCAGTTTAATTATTGAGCTAATCTTTCAGTTTGGTCACCCAGTCAATTTTCATAGGTATAGAGGTAAATTTATACAAACATAAAAGGGAGGGAAATAGACTGAGTATCCTGTCATTGTAATTGACACCAGCTGTAGATATGGTAGGGTGATCTAAAATGCCAGACTGATGGTTTCTAGTTTTGATCACCCTACCATGTACACACATGGATCTACAGCCATAAATACTTAACCCCATCCATGAGGGGGGGGGGGCTCAACTCACTCCATATGAATAAATAAACCATGTACTAAAATGTACTGGAGTTAATTTAGTATCCACAAAATTGGCGAGAATGTTAAAAGCTCATAACACCAGAGTGGTTTTTAAACCAACTACCATGATCAGATAAGTCTTAAGATCACCCAAAGATGAGGTACCTTTCTTCAAATTTCTTGGAGTATATGAAATTCTATGCACATGTAGCATTTCTTACATTGGACGGACCTCTAGAAGTTTTGAAATAAGACAGAAGGAACATGTGGGGGATGTCAATCACAATAGAATCATCACATCTGATTTAGCTCATCATTTCTCAACATCAAATCACGTTATAGATTGGAAAAACAGTTCTATGCCTTACATCGAGAATGACTGTAGACAGAACTTTCAAAGAAGCAGCAGTGGTGCTGCACACAGGCAATAATTTAAATAGAAATTAAAGAGATATGGAAATCTTCTTAAAAACATATGGAAATATCTCATCAATTCTCTCAGCTTAACAGAACTACAATACACGAAAAACTATACAACACGTGGTCATGTACCAGATTCTGACTGAAGCATTCGAACACATGCATACCATCAAACACGAATTATCAAATGTAATTGCCTAGCAGTTTTCATATAATTGTATGTTTTCATATAACTTGATGCATTTGTTTTCACACCAGTACAGCCAACAAGTTCTTAGTTTTAAAACATTAGACCAAATAAGAACAATTTATGTACTGGAGTTGTCAGAACTTTGAAGCTGCTCTATTTGTTTAGGTTGGGAATGCTTTAAAGCTCTGACAATTCCAAAAACAGCTTTGTGGATTTAAATATGCATTTATATACTAACATTTTTTTCAATGATCAATGTAAAGTGTGGTTTTCAGTCCTTGAATTGGTCTGAAATGTTTCTCTTATGACAATCTCATTGTTATCATTTATATTTTGTTCATCTTTTATTCATTTCCATAACTGTGCCCTCCTATCTACATTCTTTATAATGCTCAAGTTATTGCACTTTTTCAGTGACATATACAACTCCACTGTTTCACTTTCACACAAACTACAGTTTTGTCATTTGCTTTCGAAATCCTTAATACATTTATTCACTATTCCTACTTTTCATCCACAAACTTTTTGCTCTCAATATTAAATATACCTCATTAACATGGCATCTTGGAAAATCTCATCACGTTAAATTCTCTAAATGGTAACAGTTTGCTAAACAGTGTTTCCTCCTGAAAAATTGAGTTTTCATCTTGAAAGCAAGCAAGCTGGCCAAAAGAATATACACACACAACTAAGATATGTGCCTTTAGTGCTTTAGCTGTAATTCTTAACATGCACATTCAGAACAAAATACTACAAATGAGCATGGTATCATTTAATTAGCTTAGAAAATCAATCATCCTCTAGCATGTTAAACAAACTGTCCTGTCTGGGCATAAGTTATTAAAAGGATTTTACAGGATGGATATAGAAGAAATTTCTTCAGTACATGATAAGGACATGAAGACTTGTTTTTTTTTTTCCTTTCTTGGAAAGCAACATGAATGGAATGAACTACTAGAGGTAGCTGAGTGTTTTTTGGGGGGAATGAGATTTAGGGAAAGGTATGGCAGATATTATTTGAATAATAGTGAGTTTGGGTATCCTACCTTGAGTCTTTGAATTCCATGGAGATGTCCATGTAATGTGTTTTGTTATTACTTCAATTTTTTTCTTAACTATACTAAGCAAAATTATAGTTTAGCTTATTGGCTAGGTCTAATACTTAGTCAATAACTTTTGGTTAGATAGCAAAAGTTATACTGTAGTTACTGAGTGCGTTCAGATTTTGAAATGTTTGTTAAAACTAGTTATTATTATGGGTATCTCCATGGAGTCAGTAGACTCATTCTGGGAGACCCAAACTATCAAAACAATATCTATCATACCTCTTCTTGAATTCATTTACGGACAAAGAACTCGCAGCTGAGTCAGGCAATGCATTCCACTCATTCACCACTCTCCAAGCAAAAAATGTAGTTCTCACACCCTTGTTAACCACACTTTTCTTTAATTTCCAGGGATGACCTCTTGTTCTTCCATTACTATCACACAGCTGAAACATTTCCCCTGCATCAGTCTTATAAAAACCTTTTAGTAATTTAAATGTTTCTATCGTATCCCCTCTTCTCTGCCTATCAACCAATCTCTGCAATCTACAAGCTCTCAATCTATCAATGTAGGGAGCATTTTTTACATCACTCACCAACTTAGTCACTCTCCTCTGAACCCTCTCCACAACCTCCTCATCTCCAAGGAATCCAGGTGACCAGACTTGAGCACAGTAATCCAAATGTGGAGGTATCAATGCCTTATAAAGGGGAATAATAACCTCTTTATCTCTGAATGTTAGTGTGTTCTTTAATAACCAAGTAATCCTATGTGCAATCTTGGACACCTTAGCAATGTGCCCTCTGAACTTCATCTCCCTATCCACCAACACCTCCAAGTCCCTAGCCTCATCAATCTCTTGTAGCACCATTCCATCAATGTGGTACATAGCTGGTAATCTTTTAATCTCAAAATGCATAACTTTACACTTTTCCACATTGAACTGACATCCATTTTGCCAGCTTATTTAAATCAAACTCTCAACATCAGCTTGATTTTTTATTGTGCTACCCAACTTTGCATCATCCGCAAACAACTGAATATCTCCCTTCAAGCCATTTCCTATATCATTTATGCACAAATTAAACAATAACGGCCCAAGCACAGAGCCCTGAGGCACACCACTGGTCATCTGCCTCATCCTCGACTCTGCTCCTCCATACACTACTTTCTGGTATCTCTCCATGAGCCATTCTCTTATTCATATCACCAGTTTAGTATCCATCCCCATCTGTTGTAATTTTCACAATAGTATTCCATGGGGTATACTGTCAAAAGCCTTAGCAAACTCCAGAAGTATCACTGTCTAGCCATTTCCCTTGTTTAACTCAGATATCGTTCTATTATAAAAAGTTAATAAATTGCTACGGCAGGATCGATCGTTAACAAAACCATGTTGGCCCCTATAAAGTATTATATTCTGATCCACCCATTCTTGAATTCTGTCCTTAACCAACTTTTCCAATACTTTTACCACCACTCCCGAGATGGTGATTGGTCTGTAATTAACCACTGCAGTCTTAGAGCCACCTTTATGCAAAGGAACCACTTTGGCTTTCTTCCACTCCCTAGGGACCATACCAGAGTTCAAACTTAAGTTAAATAACCAAGTAAGAGGCGTTGACAATTCATTTGCCCATTCAAGCAACACCCGAGCTGATATTCCATCTAAACGTACAGCAGTGTTTGCATTTAAATTTTGCAATATGCTAAGTACCTCTGATTTATTAACTTCAATTCTCACATTAGTTATTGCTATAGGTACAGAGATATCCTCATTTGGGTGATAGACTTTTGAAAAGTGATCACTCAGTAGCTCTACTATTACATCTGAATTGATCACCTCAATACCATCAGCACCCACTAAGGTTATCCTTCCAAATTCATTCTTTCTTTTACTTGCCACATAGTGGAAGAACTCTTTGGGATTATTCTTGATCTCCTTGGCTAAGGTCTTCTCATAATCTGATTTAGCTTTTCTTACTATTCTGGTAACCATCCTAGCTTGACTGCCTTTCTCCTTGTAAATTCTCCATAACACTTTCTTTTTTTTTGCAGATCAAGCCTGATACTACTACTCATCCATCTAACGCCTACCTTGTTTGTCTTCCTGACCATGGGAATACCTTCTGATATTGCCTTCCTCAGATACCCGCTGATTTTATCCCATGCACTGCTAATGTCTTTCACTTGCAATATGTTCTGCCATGGGACGGCTGTAAGCTCACTCTGAAGCTTGTTATAATTACCTAACCTGTAGTTTTG
This sequence comes from Typopeltis vanoorti, assembly GCF_054136105.1. Lineage (NCBI taxonomy): Eukaryota > Metazoa > Arthropoda > Arachnida > Uropygi > Thelyphonidae > Typopeltis > Typopeltis vanoorti. The sequence continues at coordinate 163,827,876 of NC_143549.1, read as the reverse complement.
TATATACCCCTTCTTAACAGAAAAATCCACAGATTTTATAACCTCCCAAGTCAATATCACATGATCGCTTTCACCAATTGGAGGTAATGAGTACACCTTACTTATGCATATATCCTCTGAACCAATAACCAGGTCCAACACTCTCACACCACGTGTCCCTTCAGTTATGTGCTGTTTCAAGTAATTATCTCATAGAAGATGTATGAACTCCATTTCCTTTTTGCTTTAATAATCACTAAACCTGCACTCATTGCACTAATTTGCTGATGCATGAATTCGATATTTCCCCCTGTATACTCCCTGGCCTATAGCAGCATCCAACTGTATATTTGGTTGCATTGGTCACTATTTCGCACCAGACCGCCTCAAATGAACTCTCATTCACATGTCTATAATCTTGATATACTACTTTCTTTGGCTGCAACACATCAGCTATCATCAACAGTACCCCTCCCCCTGTTCTATCTTCTCTATCCTCCCTGAAAATACTGTACCCATCACATTCAGTTCCAGTGACCACATCTTCTACTGACAGCCAAGTTTCACTAATGTCTGCAACTTTTGGTGAGATTGCACTGACTAATGCAAAAATTCTTCTCTCTTATTTCGAATGCTTCTTGCATTGGCCTACAAAAATTTCAGATTCCCTCTAGTTCTTGTACCAGATTTAGAACTGATATATAAGTCACTAATTTCAGTAGTCCCATGTCGATTTTAATCCCCTCTCTTCTGCAGTTTATTCTGTGAATAAGGATCAATAAATATACAATCAGTGCTAAAGTTTCTCTCTCTTACACTCAACCTTTTCAATATTAGTTTCCCTGCCCAATTACTTCAACTTGTTTAGAAAACAGTAACTTCTTCAATCGCTTTATGTCTTTCCATGTTCAGATGCAGCCCATCTCTAGCATACAACTGTCTTTTTCCTTCAAACACACTCCAAACATCAACAAATTCCAGACCTCTTTTTTTGCACGGAGGCTCAGGGTGGACAGGGGTACACAGCATGAGAAAGGCAGATGCTCCAAGAGGAGGTGTTGGATTCTGATTATATAGAGATTGGAGTAATTATTATTTGTTTCAGAATCCAACATGATCTTCCATCACATAGGCTAGACTTGTAAATATTATTTAATGTAATTCACATGTTTATAATTTAATATTCATATAACTACCTTTAACCTTATTTAATATTTAATTATTTAATCAAGGATATATGTATTAATAATGAAAAGACCTGTATTAAATAATATTAAGCTATTTTATTTATTACTATGTTAATATTATAAGAATTTGTATTTGATAATTTAACTGCACATTAATTGAAATGTAAATATTCTTTATTTATTCCTATTTGTAGAAGTTTAGTGTTATGCAATACCTCAATTTTATTATATTTTGTTTGGTTGTCATGGAGACGTATGTAAGTGAGTGAGCATGTTTTGGAACAGCACGTGGGGAGAACGTTGAAAATTATTGAAAAGAGTTTTAGTCAAAGAAATCACGAGAACAATTTAGGCGGGAAGAATGCATATATAAAGGAAGAACGCTGAAAAAATATATACATTGAGATGAAGTAGGATCCAACAGAGGTGAGAGCATGTGTAGGCAGGAAAGAAATGGGATGACCACGGATCAAGAGGAAACAGATGAAATTGAAAAGGGTTCTAAAATGAAGAAGCAGAAAGGGAAATGACCCCAGTCCAGCACGGAGAGATCACATCAAGTGAGTGGTATCAGTGGAACTAGCTGTAGATCCAGAAATGAGCTGTGGTGTTTGTATACCAATGCTAGAAGTATAAGAAACAAGGTGGATGAAATGGTTGCACTAATTGCATCTGTTCACCCAAAGATTGTCAGAATAAGTGAGACATGGTTAGATGAGGACGACATCCTGACAGGAATAGAGATGGAAGGGTATGATATGTTTCGTGAGGATAGAAAAGGTAAAAAGGGAGGGGGAGTGCTATTGATGATAGAGAAAGAGTTGTGTCCATACAAGGTAGAAATGCAAGAGGGAAATAGTGCGAGTGGTTTTGAAGCAGTATGGTGTGAGATAGAGGTGAATAGAATCAAATACTTGGTGGGATGTTGTTATAGACCTGGTAATGTGGATGGTGGTGATAGTGAAATGTATAGTCAAATAAGCCAAGCAAATAAGAAAAGGGTGATCATTATGGGTGATTTTAATTATGGCAATATAGACTGGAATGATGAGATAGCAACTGGAAGTAAAGAAAATGAGTTTCTTGAGTTTTTGAGGGATAACTACCTCAGACAGTATGTAACAGAGGGCACACGGGGATTAAGGGTCTTGGATTTGGTCATCTCATCAGAGGATGTAATTATAAATGAGATGCCAAATCATCCACCAATTGGTGAAAGTGACCATGAGGTGATTACCTGGGCGGTTGCCAGCAGTACAAGGACCCCCTGTGAAAAAAGGATATATGTGGAACTACAAGGGAGGGTGATTATGAAGAGACAGCTTGCAGGTGTAGCATGGAATGAGGAGTTAGCTGGAAAAGAGATCAATGTAGCTTGGGGATTTTCAAAAACTATTTAGTAGATGCAATGTCTAAATGTATTCCAAGGGTGAGAAGGTTAAATAAGGTAGGTGTGAGATGGATGAATGAAGAGATTAAGCATGCAATACAGAGAAAAAGGGCATTGTGGAGGCAGCATAAGAGAAGTGGAAGTAACCAATTTCATGAGGTCTACAAAGACCAGACAAGGAGGGTGACTTGGTTGGTGAGAGTAGCTAAAGAGGGTATGAACAGTAGTTAGCTAAGCTAATGAAGCCAAAAAGAATCCTAGGGAGTTCTTTCGATATGGCCAGCAAAAGAAAGAATGATTATGGAAGGATGACATTGATTGGAGGAAATGGTATAAAGACAGCTGTTGTAGAATGTGTGGTGGAGATACTTAATGAGCAGTTCATGAAGATCTTTCAGTCTTGTGAATGTGACTTCACGGAGAGATTGAGAGCAGTTGATGATGGGGAGGAGAGACTGACTGTAAGTGAGCAAGAGGTGTTTGGGGAGTCAAGTAAACTAGATGTAAATAAGGTTGTGGGACTTGATAATATATCACCACGTATTCTGAAGGAATGTGCCAGAGAGTTGACACCTGCCTTGACATATTTTTTTAATAAGAGTCTTGCACTTGATCAAGTTCCTAAAGAGTGGAAGGAGGGTAAGATTGTGCCACTTCATGAAGGAGGTGATCGAACTCAAGCATCAAACTACAGGCCTATCTCTGTGTCAGGTGTTGTGGTTAAGTTGTTGCAGAAGCTTGTGAGAACTAGGATTCAGAGTTGGGTTGACAACAATGGTATAATCTTTGATGGACAGCATTTGCTAAAGAGAGGTCATGTTTTAGTAATCTACTTACTTATTACAATAAAGTGACTGCTTCCTTGGACAGAGGAGAAGGATATACAGTAATATACTTGGATTTTGCAAAGGCTTTTGATAGAGTACCTCATGATAAGTTGACAGTCAAACTAGAGCAGATGGGGTTGGATATTAGATTAGTGCATTGGATTGGAGACTGGCTATCTGATAGGTATCAACAAGTTGTGTATGGGGGTGCGATATCCAGGAAAAGGAAAGTCACTAGTGGAGTGCTTCAGGAGTCTGTTTTAGGGCCATTACTATTTAACTTGTATATTAATGATATTGGCGAAGATTTGGATGGAGATGTTCAGTTGTTTGCAGATGATGCAGAGTTTGGACGAACCATAAAGAGTAGTGAAGATGTTGTGGCCTTGCAAGAAGACTTGAATAAATTGAGTGATTGGGCAAGCAAATGGGGATGTGAGTTCAATGTTGCAAAATGTAAGGTTTTAAAATTTGGAAAACAAAGATGGGATGCAGAATTTAAGCTTGGTGAGAATATATTGTTGGAAGTAGAGGAATTAAGAGATCTGGGGGTGATAGTGGATAAGGATCTAAAATTTAGGGGACACATCGCCAGAATTGTGAAGACAACACAAAGACTTCTGGGAATGATGCGGAGGACACTGACGTGTAGAAGTAGGGAGATTCTTGTTCCATTGTATAAGGCTTTGATTAGGCCACACATGGACTATTGTGCCCAGATTTGGTCACCGGGTTTTCAGAAGGATAAAGAGATGTTGGAAAGAGTCCAAAGGTGACTGACTAAGGTAGTTTCTGACCTCTGGAATGTTGAGTATGAGGAAAGATTGAGAAGATGTAATTTGCAGAGTCTGGTGGAGAGTAGGAAGAGGGGAGATATGATAGAGACCTACAAATTGGTAAGGGGTTGTTATAAGATCAATGGTGGAGAAGTTCTACAGAGAATAGTGGGAGAACCAGAGGTCATCCCTAGAAACTGTATAAAGAGGGTGTGAGTAGGGGAATGAGAGGCAGGTTTTTTCGTGAAGAGTTGTGAATGATTGGAATGCCTTGCCTGAGAGCGTGGTGTCTGCAAGGGGTTTGAGTGTGTTTAAGACACGGTGCGATGAGATGTGTGTGTGTGATAAAAGGACCTCCCAGATGAGTCTTTGACTCCATGAGGTCTTAGGTAATAATAATAATATCATTCATTATCATCGCTCGTCTACTTAACTGGTAATTGTCAAAACGAGGCAGCACTAACACTATCCTCTCATTGACACTTTTCCTCTTCACAATATCTAACAGTGTTCTTAAATCTTTTGCTACCCGATTTATACCACTACTCAGGTGATTTGTACCCACAATAACTATCATCTTGTCTGCTTCATGCCCTCTCTTTATTGCTAAAGCCACTCTTTCTATTGTCCCACCAGCCAAGCACTCCTCAGACATATCACTCTCCATACCCTTAATCATAGAATCACCATATATCTTACCACTCTTAACTTCATTCAAGTTCACACAAGCATCACTCATGGACTCATTTTCTACGCTATTCAGCATGACTCTCCCAGTTTCATTACTCAACGCTCTTTTACTTACCCCCCCCCCCCCCCCCACTCTCACAACATCTTGTTCCTTCTAGACCTCTTGTGGTTTTATTTTGTTGGCTCCCAATCACTCCCATACTATTTATTACTGCATCATTCACCAAAGACTCGCCCATACGTAATCCTGTTCTAGTCACTTCAGCTATAATAATAATAATAAATCTCACACTGAACTACTCTTGCTCTCTGTTAAATCAGATGTCTAAATTTTATAGACAAATTTAGTTTCTGAAGTGATTCTGTAAATAAGTGTGATTTCTTTTGATACAAACTTGTGAATTGTATGTGCAATGATATTCGTGAATTTATCAAGGAAAGTTGATTTCATTTTCCTTTCAGAATACAACCTAAATGTCTTGTGCATTTCCTAAACTAAATAGAAATCTATTTGTTGGAAGTTTTTTCCCAACTTGGTTAGTCTATAATAAATTTAGTTTAATCCTTTATCCAAGTGTAAGCAAACAAAGTTTGTGCCCGAAGTATCTTGAGCACTGAGGCAACTCGTGGTAAAGGTGGACTAAGCTCTCATCACTGCTTGTCAGTATCTCCCATAATGCAAAGCATATTTCCTTGAGGACATGTATAATGTTATGCATTAAGGGAAGGGCCACTACCCAGATCGGTTTCAACTTTTATTGAGGTCTCATCAGTGGGAGCCTGACCCAGAGGTGGTGATACTAAGGTGGAATTTCTTCTTTAGAAATAGATGTGCTTTTAATTAGCTTCTAAGTATCTAGAGAAATTGTTTAGCATAATTGCATCTAAGCTGAATAACTTGGTCCTCAATGAGTCCTTGAACTCTGTGCATGTTCTGTGTAATGAATTGCAGTAGCTCCTAAAACAATATGCATTTTTTGCATATTGTTTCCTTTGTTTTATGCATATAAAAGTTTCAGATTTATTATGCTTTTAATTTTCAGTTATGTAAAATTGCTACACAATACTATTCTTGCAATTTCAGACTGTCAAAATTATTAATTCTGATATTTCAGGATACATTCCTTAGAAGAGCAAATTAGAGAGTTAGAAGTTAGATCTGAGCAAAGATTAAAAGATGAAGAAAAAAATTTCAAAGATGTAATGGTAAGCAGTTTTAAATGATGTAATGTTATTTTAAATATGTATAGGCCTTTTTATTGAAAGTTTGTTATAAATTTAAGTGTTGTGAACCACTTTTTTTTCCCAGTGTTCTGTATTTCTTGCTGTCATATGCAGATATTATTGTCCACCATTAATGGAATATGTATAATTAAGCTGCTGCTTAATTATACTGCTCATTCATTTAATTCTCACCTGATATATCTTCATATAGCTAGGAATATCATCGGTTATTATTCCATACAAACCTCCCCTCGACAATTTTCCATGTGCTGACAACTTTTTGATGTCATAGTATACTTTTCCAAGCTTCTATCTCAGTTGGTCATGATAATTTGCTTTGTACTTACTTCTTAAGGAGTATGCAAGGATATTTAAAATATAGATAGCAAGAAATGATAATAGTAATTAGTGAGAAGCTGAATTACTGAACTGTTATTTTGCCACTGTGGATATCATCCAGGTGGAAGCAATATAGGGATGGATGTCATTTTGATTTAAAAATTCCATATCTCCTTGTGGTTAGTATAACATGATCGCTTGTCCATTTTGGAGCAAAGGGGGGGTGGCATTAGTTATGGACAAATCAAACTCTGGCTCCTTTAAAAAGATGCTAGTTTTAATTATTATTAGAATAATTATTCCTCAGCAGCTTAATTCCATTTAGCTGCTGACCTCTTTTCTCCACCAGATTTGGAGGAAAGGTCATCATGAGGCATAATATAGCATATATTATGCCTTATTATCTGCTCTCCAGCCAAAAGGCTAGAGAGCAGATACACTAACCACTCGGTCAACCAGCAGGCTGGTTTGAGAAATTCTTCTGTCATCTGCAATACAATACCTTTTTTTCCCATTCCATTCTGTCTGTCCCTCCTAAAACTACTCAATTCTTTAGATTCTGTTCCCATGACTTTATCCTATTCTGTCAGTCTCATGCCAAAACATTCCCCTGTATTCTTGACACTTACGGCATTAGTAAATACAGCCTCTTAAGACCACAGCTTACAGAGCAGCTTTCTTTAGTTTTAAATCCAAAAGTCAATCAGTTATTCAACTACATCTGGCAAAATATAGCCAGCTTGTATTTCATTGGTATTGATCGGAATGTACCGAAAGATATACTGAAGAAATTTATAATTTAATACACAGTGCTTACACATGACACTGATGTGTAATATGCAACATCTTGTGTATGTGGGTGAGGGGAGGGATGTTTTTAAACATTTAAAAAAAATGGTCATGATTGCCTGGTGAAAAAAAATCAAAGCCGCATCAACGATTGCTTGGGTTAGCTGTTAATAAGGCTATGGGAATGAATGATATATCGCCACATATTTCTAGAATGTGAAAAAGAGTTACCCATGCTCTTGACTTGGCTATTTAAGGGAAGGCTTGTAGTGGGGAAGGTTCCTAAGAGTGGGGGAAAAAAGGCAAAATAGTACCTTTCTGCAAGCATGATTCTAGGACAGACTGGTCTGTATATCTGCAGTTATGACCAAAAATATATAACCCATTGGAAAGAGAAGGCAGGGTAGACCTCAAAAAAGGATATTGGATGGATAATAAGACTGGAACAGACCAGTATGGTCTATACCCGTAATTAGTGTTATGATGATCAAAGTGTTGGAAAAATTGGTTAGGAATAAAATAATCGATTGTAATTAGACACAACATTTTTTTTATGATGGTCGGCATAAGTTTGAGAAGGGTAGGTCTTGTTTTAAGCAATCTGCTTACAAATTATAAACTGAAGAATGCATAGGAAAAGGGAGAATCATATGCAGTGATTTTCATAGACTTTGCAAAGGCATTTGATGATTACTACATGACATATTGGCATATAAGCTTCAGAAGATGAGTTTGAATAACAGATTGGTTAGATGAATTGAAGACTAACATTCTAAATGAAACAATGAAAAACGAATTTATAATTTCAAAATTATTTTTATTTTTCAAAATAATCTCCCTTAAGACTAATACATTTATTCCAGTGATGCTCCAGTGCTATTATCCCATCCCTGTACTGGTTCTCAGTATGATCTGCAAAATATCCCTCTACAGCTGCAATCACCTTTTGATTCGAAGAAAAACGCTGACCGGCAAGGAAGAGTTTTAGTTTTGGGAAGAGATAGAAGTCAGAGGGAGCCAAATCTGGGGAATAGGGTGGAATTTCCAACAATTCATAGTGCAGATCCCTTAATTTTCCCATTGCCAAAACACCTTTGTGGGAAGGTGAGTTGTCCTGATGAAAGATGATTTTTTTTCTTCTGCAAACCGGGTCTTTTCAAATGAATTTTTTCATCTAGTGTGGTTAAAAGATCAGAATAATATTACCTGGTTATTATTTTACCCTTTTCAAGATAATTAATAAACATAATGCCTCTAGCATCCCAAAACACTAATGCCATGACCGATGCCAATGTCGCACTTGCTGTGAGGAAGTGCGGCACCCATCTTGTGCAAAGCTTTTTCATTTGCAGTTCTTCATGCAAAATATATCCTACACGTTCTTTTGAAATGCCTATAGTCTCAGCAATTTCACACACTTTGACTCGCCGGTCATCCAATACCATATCATGCACTTGACCAATGATTTCTGGTTGTTACACTTTTTGGACGTCCTTCATGTGGATCATCTTCAAGGCTGGTATGGCCTCGTTTAAACTCAGAAGCCCATTCCTTAATTGTTGAAAACGAAGGAGAAGAGTGTCCATAAACTTTTATGAACTTAGAATGAATTTCTTTTGACATTAAACCTTCTTTTACAAAGAATTTTATAACTGCACGATACTCAATTATATCCATTTCAAGGGATACAGGCAGCACTCTTTGCTTCTGACAGCTGTATAAAACAAACTACTTGATAGTATTACTTGCAATTTCACATGGATGCTTATGACAGATGTACCAACTTAGAAAAAAAAAATCTTTCCGATAGTGTTGCCATCTGTGGTCGAGGCCGACTCATAACTTTTCAGACCACCCTCATACGATGTAGTGCTAGTTAACATTTTGTGTGTATTGACCAGAAATCTTCAAATGTTTGCTGATGATGCAAGTTTGATAGAATTATCAACAGTGTTATTGTTGATGTTAATTCTCTACAGAGATTTGAATAGACTTTTAGCTTGGACAGATGAGTGGAGTTGCAGTTTTAATATTTATAAATACAAGCTGTTCCATTTGTGATGCAGAGATATAAGGCTACCTACTGTATTGATGGAGCTGTGCTTAAGGAAGTGGATGTGATTTGGGATCTCGGAATGATGGTAGACAGTGGACTAAAGTTCTGAGGACACATTGCAAGTATTGCTAAGACATTGTATTGCTGTTATAAGTACATAGACATGTAGGGATGAGGAAGTAGTGGTGGTGATGGCTCTAAATAAGGATTGGTCTGACCACACAGGGACTATTGTGCACAAATTTCGTTGCCTAGTTTTCAGTGTGATGTAGAAATATCATTGTCAAAAGTGATATCGGAACTCTGGAGCATTGGTTATGTAGAGCAGTTGAAAGACTGAGAATTGCAGAGTTTGGTGGATAGGAGGAGAAGAGTAGATATGATAGACCTTTCAGTTAGTGAAGGGTTTCTACCAGATTAATACAGAAGGAATTATTATTATTATTATTATTATTATTACCACGGGCTACTCCAGGAGTCCTTAGACTCATCGAGGGAGGCCCTAAACATCATGTTCACACAGCTGTTCAACATTCTCACAGTATCTATCATACCTTGCCTTGAACTCGCTCACTGTCATAGCACCCACAACAGACTCTGGCAGCTTATTCCACTCATTTACCACTCTAAAAGTAAAGAACCCAGCTCTAACACCCCTGCTAACCACGCTCTTGCCCAGCTTCCATGGGTGTCCCCTAGTTCTCCCACCACCAGTCCTGATCTCAAAAATATCATCTGAATTAATCCTATAGAATCCTTTTAGCAATTTGAATGTCTCAATCATGTCTCCCCTTTTCCGCCTATCAACTAGTTTCTGCAACCCACAAATCTTCAACCTGTTCTCATATGGTTCATTCCACAGACCTGCTATCATCTTAGTCACTCGCCTCTGGATCCTCTCAACCTCCTTCCCATCAAGAAGGAACCGAGGTGACCAAATCTGGGCACAGTAGTCGAGATGAGGTCTTATCAGGGCTCTGTACAGAGGTACAATAACTTGTTTTTCTCTGCTCGTCAAGGTATTTTTCAACAACCAAGTGAGTTGATGAGCTGATTTAGCTACTTTCGCAATGTGCCCCCTAAACTTCATCTCCCTATCCACCAACACTCCCAAGTCCCTGGCCTCATCAATCTCTTGGAGTACAGTTCCACCAATGTGGTATACTGCTAATCTTTTCACTCCGAAATGCATAACCTTACATTTTGTCACATTAAATTGACATCCATTCTCCTTAGTCCAGAACTCCAATCTATCTAAGTCATCTTGCAAGACTTTGACATCTTCTGCATTCACTATCGCCCTACCCAACTTTGCATCATCAGCGAACAAATGAACTGTCCCACTTAGACCCTTCCCTATATCGTTAATGAACAGATTAAACAGCAGTGGTCCAAGAACAGAACCCTGTGGCACACCACTAGTCACAGGCCGTTTTTTGGACTCTACTCCTGAATAAACTACTCTTTGATATCTCTCCATCAACCACCCAGCTATCCATCTCACCAACCCTATATCCATTCCCATATGTTGTAGTTTACGGATTAGAATTCCATGTGGTATCCTGTCAAACGCCTTTGCCAGGTCCAGCAGTATCACTGTAAACCCATTTCCCTTATCCAGTTCAGCCGTCACCTTGTTATAAAACTTGAGCAAGTTACTGAGGCATGATCTACCCTTCACAAAGCCATGCTGTCCTCTGTACAGTATCTCATTTTCATCAATCCATTCCTGTATTTTTCCCTTGACTACTTTCTCCAAGACCTTGACAACGACTCCTGATATGCTGATCGGTCGGTAATTTGCAACCATAGTCTTGGATCCTCCTTTATGCAGTGAAACTATTTTCCCCTCTTTCCACGCTTTCGGGACTAAGCCAGACCTGAGACTCAGATTAAACAACATGGTCAAGGGCACTGATAATTCATTAGCCGCTTCATGCAAGACCAGTGCCGGTATACCATCCAATCCCACAGATGTATTCACATTAAGGTTCTGTAATAGACTATTCACCTCCACTTCATTCATGACAATTCCCATATAAACTAATGGTTCCTTCATTTTTTCAACGTCACCACCTGGATGATATACTTTTGCAAAGTGCGCGCTCAGTAACTCCACTATATCGACTGGTTCAGTGAACTCTTTACCATCGTCATTCCTTAAAATCATTTTGCCATGTACAGTTTTTTTCTTGCTTGCAGCATATTGAAAGAACTGTTTGGGATTCTCTTTTGCTTGCATAGCTAGTTTCCTTTCATAATCGGCTTTTGCTGTTTTTACCACACTCGTTACCCTTCTGGCTTGTACTTTATACCGTTCATGTGCCTGCAGGTCACCCCTTTCTTTAAATTCCCTCCATAGTTGTTTCTTTTTTTGCAGCTCAAGCTTAATGGTGTTATTCATCCATTTAACCCCTCCTTGTTTCACTATTCGGACCTTAGGTATACAATCAGCCATAACCTCCTGTAAATGCTCTTTGATCACTTCCCATGCTCTATCGACGTCCAGCCCTTGCAGTTGTACATGCCATGGCACTGATCCAAGCAATCTCCTAAGCTTGTCATACTTGCCAGCACGGTAATTCCACATATACCCTGTCTTAATCACAAATTTCACACCTTTAGCCACCTCTCAGGTCAAGACCTTATGATCACTCTCACCAATAGGTGGCAACATGGTCATATTCATTACAGTCAAATTCTCAGATACTATTACCAGGTCAAGCACTCTCACACCCCTAGTATTTTCAATTACATGCTGTTTCAGATAGTTATCCCTTAATAATTGAATAAAATCCATTTCCTTCCTCACATGTGTCCTCTCCTCCTTCCAATCAATGTTACCATAGTTGAAATCCCCCATAATAATTACCCTCCTTCCACTCATTTCATCAATTTGTTTATGCATACCATCTCCACCATCTATTCCATCACCTGGTCTATAGCAGCACCCAACTGTATATTTTATTCTGCCAGTATCAATCTCACACCAAATAGCCTCAAATGAGCTCCTTTCACTATCCTGCAATACTTCAATTCTCCTTGGCTGCAGTTCATCAGCTATCATCAATAACACCCCTCCCCCAATTTTATTCTCTGTGTCCCTCCTAAACATACTATAACCTACACATTCTATCCCACTAACTATATCATCTTCCGTCAGCCATGTTTCACTAATGCCAATAACCTGTGGCCGGGAAGAGCCAATCAAGGCCAAAAATTCTTCCTTCTTGTTCCTAATACTCCTGGCATTAGTATACATGAATTGCAGTGTTCCCTTTGTCCCACCCCTATCTTGATGCGTTATTCTAAATATCCCATTCCCATTTTTTGTCCTTATTGCTGGCTCAGGTACATTATATACATTTTTACACTCAACTGTCTCACTGATGTCTGGATATCCACTTCCCCCCCTCCTTGGTAGTTCTAGTTTCCCTGGTTCTGCACATCCATTTTCACTTCATTCAGCAACACTTTTTCCAGTCTCCGCACACCAAGTCCATTCAAATGCAGGCCATCCATCTTGTATAAGTCCTTTCGCCCATCAAACTCATTCCACACGTCCACAAATTCCACACCACACCATCCGCATAACCTGCGCATAATATCATTTGCGATTATGGCCCTCCTTCTAAACTCCTCTCTGTCATATCGCGGTAACAGATTCACCATTCTAACTCTGTCACTCTTTTCTTTCGCTACCTTTAACAATACTTTCAAGTCCTCTCTCATAAAAAATTTATCACCTTTCAATTCATTCGTACCAGCCACAATTGTTATTTCTTTCACCCTCTGTTTTTGCATTCCAATGCTCTCACTTACATCCTTAAATTTCGCACCCGGTAAGTACGATTTAGTTACACTCCCATCTATTACTCCTCTTAATAACGAGTCACCATACAACACTCTCTCCTTCATTTCGGAAACTCGCCCACGCTGTTTATTTACGTTAGCCGAATCACTCTGGAAAGAGTTTTGCAGATGCTCTAATTGCTGCTGCGCATCTTGTATTACTGCGCACAGCCTAGCGATCTCACTTCCTACAAATAATTCCTCATTTTTTTTATCATTCAAACCATTTCCTCTTTCTGTATAATTGCTCTCACTCTTTCTTAGATCACCGCTCACATTGCCATCTTGTACACCGCAATTCCCTATCGCGCCACTATTTTCACTCGCATTCTGGCTTTCTTCAACCATAATTGTCTCACAAACTGACACGTACTTCGACTCCTGACTTTGCATACACTTTCTACACATTCTCCCACCAATTATAAAAAGAGTGGATGTTAAGATGGGAAGAATGAGAGACCCTCCTGGAAGTTGTAGAAAGATGTGATGAAGGATGTGAGGAATTATTGGTGAGTGGAATGGTGGAATGCATTGCTGGAGTGTGTTGTGAATTGAGAGTGCAAATAACTTGAAAGTTCATTATGATAGACATGTCTGGTTGAGTGGGTCTCCCATGATGAGTCTATTGATTCCATGGAGGTTACTGTAATAATAAGAATAACAAAGGTAATTTATCCTAAATTAAATTTATTATAATTAAAAAAAAAATAGATTATGCTTAAATTTATCACTTCAGAAGCAGTTTTTGTCATATTTGATATTATTCTCAAGTGTACATTGCAATACTGTTTACTTTTGCAGACACGGCAAGAAAGAGAGAAAGCCCAGGAAATGGAACACTATGTCAATAGGTAATTTTCATATTTTGTGGAAAATTCTTTTTACATATAAATTTCTTTAGCTTCTATGGAGGTAATTTGATTTTTTTTTTGTAAGTAATATTTTTAAGCAATATTAGTGTTTTTTTCATCTTCATAGGCCTTAGGTCTTCCATGCAGTCAGGAGTTGTATTTTTTTCTTTTTAACAACTCCCACCCCTATAGTATATCAGTATCATAGGTGGGCTACAGATTTTCCTGATCATTTAGTAAGTGTGTATATTTTTTTTACATAATCCAGAAACCCTGACCTAGAGACCGACCATGGAACTTTTTTCAAGCCTCTGGTAAGCAGAGAGCAGTAGTCGCACCCGACACTGAAGTCCATCTCCCATCTAAAAACAATTGGAAACATCCTGCAAACAGCAGAATTTGACCTAGCCTGTTGGTTGAAGAGTTGATATGCTAACTCCTCAGCCAACCATGATAGCAAGTAACATGTAGGATATCTGCAAAAGTTAACATAATAAAACTTGAACCCATTCATTTTCTGTATTCATACCACTCCGGCAATCTTCTCTTCATCCGGGAAGTACCTTTCATGCAAAAAAAAAAAAACAACTCCCTTGCTCACCCTCCCCTTTTGTAACTTTATATCCTTGTTCTACTGTTTGGAAATTGTCCGTGCATTCAGCTGATAAGCTCCTCTTAATTAACTACCTTCACAGCCATTTATCCATTCTAAAGTTTCTTAATTCCCTTGAAATCTAGGTGAAATTCTAGATTTGCATAGTCGAGATCTGGATTCCATCTCATTGAAATCCAGATCTGTGCAAGTCAGATTAAAGCCTTTATACCATTATAGATTTTAGTTCATTGCCATTCCACCAAATCCTCTGAACCTCCCAGTAAGATCCCATGAATAAAATATACATCCTAAGTTTAAACCTTCTGCACTTAGTTAAATTGAATGTATCTATTCATTTTCCACCTTTTATAGCAATGATGCAGGAGATGGTATAACATTAACATTTTATAACATTAATATAAAGATTAGTGATGGTCCAAGGACAGTTTTTCAGACTTCCATGCTTCATCTTTCCCCTTAAACACTATTATTTATTATTATTATTATTTTGGGCAACTCCAAGGAGTCTACAGACTCATCGAGGGAGGCCCTAACATCATGTCAAGAACAACTATTCGACATTCACACAGTATCTATCATACCTCGCCTTGAACTCATTCACAGTCATAGCACCCACAACAGACTCTGGCAGCTTATTCCACTCATTCACCACTCTCCAAGTAAAAAACCTAGCTCTAACACCCTTGCTAACCACGTTCTTGCCCAGCTTCCATGTATGATCCTAGTCCTCCCACCACCAGTCCTATTCTCAAAAATATCTTCTGGATTAATCTTACTGAAACCCTTCAGTAATTTGAATGTCTCAATCATATCACCCCTTTTCTGCCTATCAACAATTTTTGCAACCCACAAATCTTCAACCTGTTCTCATAAGGTTCATTCCACAGACCTGCTCTCTCGTACACAACGTTTTGGTGCAGATAGCAAGTCAGTATACTAATTGTTCATTAAACAGTTAGTATAGAAGCATGTTTTCTGGTGTTTAAGAAAATAGAAAATATGTAGCTGTTAGGAGGCATATAGAAGAATATGACCAGAGTACTTTGAAAAAAATTTATTTTTTTCAATATACTTTTTTGACTAGTCAGATTACATGCTTAGTCAAATTGCCCTAACATCTCATAAGGCAAAACATGAGATACTTCATGTGTGCATAATCATGAAGGTTAATGATTAAAACAAGAATAATTTCTTATGTAATTTATTTTAACCAGATGGGGGGAAAAAAACTTTCTGCAATGCTGAATATAGTTCCTTGGGTCTTGAATGTGAGAGAATAGGTTAAGTGGAAGAGAGGAAATGAGAGAGAGATATGGGAATGATAGAACAGGAGAGAATAGGAATAGTGGAAGAGAGGGAATGAGGGGAATGCAAGGGAGCACTGGAACCAGGGATAGAGTGATGTCAGGAAGGCAGATAAGTAGGGTAGCATAGAGAGAAAGTGTTAGAGGAGAGAGAGAGAGAGTGAGGGATATCATTAGTACTTGGGAAATTGTGAAGAAATATTTGTTAGCAGGAGTAGTAAGCATTCCACAAATGAAGAAGAGGACACAATTTGGAGTAAAGTGGATGACAAACAATATTAAACAAGAACTGCATGTGAAAAAGAGGTAATGGAAGAGATATAAGGAGACAGGTGAAGAGAAGATGCATGAAGAATATAAGATACAGGCCAGGAGAGTGACTAGTATGTTAAGGAAAGCAAAACTAGAATATGAGAAGAGATTGATCCTAAGATCCAAAGAAAATCCTAGGGAATTTTTTAGCTATATGGCCAGTAGAAGGAAAAATGACTGGAATAATGACATTGTGGGATAAAAATGGGAATAGAATGACTGTTGCAGAGGACATAGTGGAATTGTTCAATGAACACTTTATTGGAATATTTCATCCTGGAGGAGTAAATTTTAATACTAGAGGGATAGGGCAGGTTCGAGGTTTAAAGGTACACGTACTGAGTACTCTGGATGTCAGTAAAGCTGTGAAACTGGATGGTATTTCACCACGAGTTTTGAGAGAATGTGCTAAAGAACTGATAGCTCCTTTGACCTGGCTTTTCAATTAAAGTCTGGCTGCAGGAAAGGTGCCCAGGGAATGGAAGGAAGGTAAGATAGTGCTATTGCATAAGGGTGGTAGCAGACTGGAAGTGTCTAATTATAGGCCAGTCTGTGTGTCATCAGTACTTGGTTAAGATCTTGGAGAAATTAGTGAGGGACTGTATACAGCATTGGGCAGATGAGGGTAATGTTATCTGTGAGATTCAACATGGATTTGTGAAAGGGCGCTCTTGTTTTAGAAATAAGTTAGCCTTTTATAATAAAGTTACAAGAGCAGTAGATGAGGGAAAGGCATATACTGCCATTTTCTTGGATTTAGCGAAGGCATTTGACAGGGTGCCACATGATAAGCTGATATTTAAGTTGCAGCACATGGGTTTGGATGTTGGGTTGGTCTACTGGATTCAGGATTGGCTGTCTGATAGTTATCAGAGAGTTGTGTATGGTAGGGCAGTTTCAAGGAGGCAGAGAGTTAAAAGTGCTGTCCAACAGGGCTCAGAACTGGGGCGTATATTGTTTAACCTTTATATCAATATTCATTTGTTTGCTGATGATGCGAAGCTGGGAAGGGTTATTAGTAATAGTGCAGATGTCGTAGCCCTGCAAGAGGATTTGAATAAGCTAGACAGATGGGCAAATGAATGGGGGTTTCAGTTTAATGCAGCAAAATGTAAGGTCTTGAGGTTTGGGATGCATCGATGGGACGCTGCATACTCTATGGGAGGAGTGCCATCCCTATACTGGAGGAAGTAGGGGAGACGATATCTGTTGTTGATGATTGATAGAAACCTGAAATTTAGGGAACATATTGCAAAGGTGGTGATGATAACACAGAGGATTGCTGCAATAATGAGGACACTGACCTGCAGAGATAAGAGTTATCATTCCCTTGTATAAGACTCTGATCAGACCACACTTAGACTATTGTTCTCAGATTTGGTCTACAGGATTTGAAGGGGATAAATTAACTGTGGAAAGGGTACAAAGGTGGATAACAAAGATGGTTTCAGGACTGTAAAATGTTAGTTATGAGGATTGGCTGAGGGAATGTTTGGTGGATAGAAGGAGAGGCGATATGATTGAGACATTTAAACTGTTGAGAGGTGGTTACAGGGTTAACACTCGGGAGTTGTTTCGCTCGGTTGAACAGCGGGAAGGAGTGATGACAAGAGGCCATCCCTGGAATTTACGAAAGGAAACTATGAGCAAGAGGGTGAGGAGTTCTCATTCTCACCACTCTATCAGGCAATGCATTCCATGCAGGAATGCATTGCCTGATAGAGTGGTGAGAATGAGAACGGTCAATGAGTTTAAGGAATGGTATGATAGACTTTGTATTTCCTAGGAGGGACCCCCCCACGATGAGTCTTTTGACTCCATGGAGGCCTGAATAATAATAATAATGTAAGTAGATGACTAAAACAAGTCTTACCCTTCAGAAACTCATGCTGGCCATCACAGAGAATCTTATGTCCATTAATCCAATCCTGTATTCTATTTCTAACCAATTTTTTCAATACTTTGATCACAGCAGCAGATATGCAGACCAGTCTATAATTGGAAACTTTTGTTCTCAAACCATGCTTTTGGAGAGGTATTATTTTGTCTTCTTTTCACTCCTTAGGAACCTTCCCCACTGAAAGACTTCCATTAAATAACCAGATCAAGGACATGGCTAACTCTTTTTCATATTCTTTAAAAATATGGTGATATGTCATTCATTCTCCCACAGCCTTATTGATGTCTAACCCAAGCAGTACTTGCTACACCCACCTCTAATTCTTTTACCTTTAATTCTCCTAATCCTTGCCTCACTTCTCCATGTTGCACAGCATCATTCACACCACTATGACATACACTGCTGAAGTGTGCATTAAATAATTTCACTATATAATAAATTTAGTTTAATCCTTTATCCAAGTGTGTGCAAACAAAGTTTGTGCCTGAAAGTATCTTCAGGACTGGGGCAAAGTGGTATAACACCGGCCAACCCCTTGCAAAAGTGGAGCAAGCTAACAACACTCCTATTCACTATATCATTTGCTATGGTTACTCTGCTACCATAACTATCCACCAGTGTCAACCTGCCATAATTATTTTTCCTCTTGTTTGCCACTAGAAGAAAAATTCTCTTGGATTAACTTTGACCTGACTGCCTAATTTCCTTTTATATTCTACTTTTCCTTTTTTAATTATGCTTTTCACTTTTATGGCCTTCAGTTTATATTCTTCATGCATCTGTTCACTGCAAACTATCTTGTACTTCTTCCTTCTTTTGTAACACTGTTTGCTGGATCTCACTGTTCATCCATCTTCCTCCTTTTCTATTTTATTCGCTTAACTCTTGGTATGCAGTTATGTATTGTTTGTGTTAGATACTGCCTTTTTATTTACTATGCATTGTCAACATCTTTTATACATAATTCATCAACCCAAAGTATTGACCCCATATAGACCTTCTCAATAACTTTTTCCTGTTTGACTATCTTCTAAACCAGTAGTTCATTATCATTTTCAGCAAAAGGTGGCATTTACATCCACATCCTGTAAGGATATCACCAAATCTAACACCAATAAACCTTGTGTTGCTTCCATCATATACTGCTGCTTTAGATAGTTATCATGCAGAAAGTAACAAATTCACACTTCTTATTACTATACACTATTTCTTCTTTCTAATCTAGATTCATATAATTAACATGTTCCATTATGATTATCTTCTTTCTTTTACTTACCCAGCTAATTTGTCTAAACATTTCAGAATCTCCACATTCCCCAGCATGTGATGGAGAGGGACTGGGGGGGGGGGAGTAATTGGATCTGGTCATAGTATCAGAAGAGCTATCCATAACCTTGGTTATGGATAGGTAACCTTAATTGAGTTACTGAGTGAGCGACTACTTTGCAAGGTTATATCGTCCAAAATGAATGGGGTATCCGCGATCTTACGCCGTTAATGGCCAATAACGTGCGACTAGATATAGCAAGTATTCTAAACAAGGCTAAACCTCCAAAAAAGCAATATGCCACATAATCAAATAATTGCCCTAAAAAGTTATATAAGAATAAAAATATTATTATTACAGAAGCCGATGAAGGAAATGCAATGATTATCATGAATCAAGAAGAGTATAAAAAATGCAAGATGTCATGGTTCCACCGTATCAAATTATATATCGAGACCCCCCACAATGTCTTAAAGGAAAAAAGTCCGAAAATTACTGAAAAAAGTGATGTCATGGCCCAAAGAAAAATCATCAGGAAAATAATACCAATTCATGTTAAACCACCCCGTATTTATGGATTACCAAAAATTCACAAAACTAATATCCCCCTACACCCCATAGTCAATAGTATAGAAAGTCCCACATATAAACTGGCCCAGCATTTAGCCAAGTCGCTTGCCCCCCTTACTGGCAACTCCTCTACTTTTGTAAAAAATTCAGTCCATTTTAAAACACTGGTTAAAAATCTTATCTTAAAAAATTCAGACATGATGTTTGTTTTGATGTCACCTCTTTATTACCAATGTACCACTTATAGACACTCTTGATTTAATCAAGTCTAAATTTCACCTGAATATTTTTGAATTATTTAAATTTACTATGAATGCAGGTTATTTTACATGGAGAGGAAAATTCTACAAACAGATCAATGGTACTGCTATGGGCCCCCCCCCCTCGTTAGCAAATTTTTACATGGAACACTTTGAAAACAAAGTACTTACCACAGCTACATACAAGCCACAATTATGGTTACACTATATAGATGACGTGTTTGCCATCTGGCCCCATGGACAAGACACTTTGGTGCGTACACCTACCTAAACAGCCAACATCCCATAATCCACTTCACAGTAGAAAAAGAATCGAATAACTGTTTACCATTTCTTGACACATTAGTCACCCGCCTTTCAGATGGATCACTATCTTTTTCCATTTACAGAAAGCCTACACATACAGGAAGATACCTACATAAACAATCACATCATCATCCACTCCAAAAGTATGGCATTTTAAAAACACTTGCACACAGAACCAGAGCCATTTGTTCTAACTATCCCTACAAAATAGATAAAATACTACATAGGCCCATTATTCTGCCCTCCCCTAATACACAACAAAAACACAATGTGACCATTTCTATTCCCTATGTCAGAGGTACATCATAAAAGATAGCCAAAGTATTGATGAAATATGGCCTTCACACTACTTTCAAACCTCATGTCAAACTAGCAACTCTCATCTGCTTGCCTAAGGATAAACTTCACCATTTAGCACACCCTGGAATGTATGAAGTTCCCTCTGACTGTGACTTGGCCTATTATGACCAAACAGGAAGATCAGTTAACATCTACCTGGAAGAACATGAAAAGTACATTGGCTACTATTACTATGGCAAGTCAGGACTGGCAGACCATGCTTTGGACACTCCTTCACACAGGATTAGATGGAGGAAAATGAATGCGCTATTTAGGAGTCTTTACAGATCTGAAAGATTATTTTTTGAGTCAGCAATGGCTTTGAAGAATTCTTCCAACCTCAACAAATATGGTTGCATTAATTTGCCAAAAATTTGGGGGACTGTTAACTCAAGAGAAACTCCCACATAGCTCTTTCCCCCCCCATTAGAGGGCCCAAAAAAATAGGACTTTAGATCTTTTGTCCATTGCAATTGCATTGTTTCATTCACTCACTGTCGCATGTACAAGTGTGTTGTGCTCTGACGATGCCGAGTTGAAATTCAGCGAAATATAAGCAGTTAATAAAATATCTATTTGATGAAATTGTGTGGTCTTGTTAATACCGTTAAAAAGAAGTCATGAATAACCGTCAACACCTAAGCTTATCTGTTAGAATCATCCAAATGAAGTTACCACTGTAACATATGTGACAGATACTGTGGGAATAGAGGTGGATGAATTGGAGGTTGTTAGGATATTGCAGAATCTCAATGTAAACACAGCTGTGTGATTAGATGATATATCAGCTTGGGTTTGAGAGAATGTGCAAGGGAACTGCCAATGTCTCTGGTTAGGCTCTTTAATTTAAGTCTCAGCTCTGGTAAAGTATACTAAGGAAGTGGAAAGAGGGCAAAATAATTACCTTGCATAAGGGAGGTTCTAAGATGCAGTACAAATTATATACTAATCAGTATCTCAGGAGTGGTGGTAAAAATACTGGAAAAATTCATCAAAAAGAGAATTCAATTATGAGTAGATAAAAATAAAAAGGGTTAGTCATGCCATAGTATTTTACTAACTTTTTATAATGGAATAACAGCTGAGTTGGATAAAGGAAATGGCTACACGATGATTTTGCTTGATTTTGGAAAGCCATTTGACACAATACTACATGGAACTCTATTATGCAAATTAGAACAAATGGGGATATGACACTGTTATGTGGATAAGAGGGTGACTGCTGGACAGATATCAAAAAGTAGATATGGAGGGACAGAATCGAGACAAAAACAGGTGACTAGTGGTGTGCCACATGGTTCAGTGCTGGTACCACTGCTGTTTAATTTGTACATAAATGATATAAGAAATAACCTGAATGGAAACAGTCAGTTTTTTGCTGATGAAGCAAAATTAGGTAGAGTAATAGTTAAGGCAATGTGGAGAGCTTGCAGGATAATTTCAAAAGGCTGTCAGTATGAACAAAAGATAATAGGTGTCAGTTTAATGTGGAAAAATGTAAAGCTTTGCATTTTAGGATAAGTAAATTACAAGCTGATTGTACCAAATTGATGGAACTGTACTCCAGGAAATAGATGAAGCTAGAGATTTTAGGGGACATATTGCCAAGGTTGCCAATAAGATTAATTGGCTATTAAAAAACACTAACAAGAAGATATAAGGAATGTATATCTTCTTGTTAGTGTTCTTCTTCTTCTTTATAAGGCCTTGATATGTCCACAAATCTGAAAACAAACCCCAACTCAACATCACCAGAGTTAAAAATCGGTACTATCAACGTAAGAAGCCTGAATGGCAAAGAAATGGAGCTAGCTGAGGAATTAGATAAGTACCAGATCGACATAATAGGGGTGACTGAAACAAAAAAGCCTAAAACTGGTGAGATCTTTCTGAGCAATAAATACAAAATGTTATATTCAGGCAATGACAATCAAGGAAAAGAAGGAGTAGCCATAGTATTCAACACAAAATACGAGGCTAATCTTCTTGAATGGCAGTCAGTCTCAAGTAGAGTAATGTGGGCAAATATGAGAATGGGGAACTGGACAATGAGACTTATTTGTGCCTATGGTCCCACAGAGGGTTCTACTAAGGTAGAAGTGGAGGAATTTTTTGATGATTTAGAAAAAAAGCAATTGACACAATGAAAAAGGAAAAGTTGGTCCTTGTTGTTGGGGATCTAAATAGTAGAGTAGGAAATCATTGTGAGACATACAAAAATATTTTGGGAAAATTTGGAGAAAAGAGCAAAGCTAATAATAATGGCAAATATCTGTTGGATTTCTGCTCAGGACATGGACATGGTTATTACTAACACCATGTTCCAACATAAAAATGTACACAAATTCACATGGAGAGAAGAGGCTAGGAATAAGAAAAGTCTCATTGACTATGTTATTGTTGATAGTGATGTTTTCTCCCTGGTGCAGGACACTAAAGTGTACAGAGGATTTGAAATTGGAAGTGTTTAGTCTTGAGAAGGATAAAATTGAATTTCATATTGTAAAAAATAACATGTAAGAAAGTTTTAAAGCGAATAAAAGTTGAGCAGCTCTCAGATGTGAACTGTAGACTAAAATACACAAAGATTATTGAAGAAAAAATGAAGGTGTTTGAGAACAGGAATCAAACCTTGGAGATTCAGTGGCAAACTCTAAAGAAAACATTGATTGATTCTGCCAGAGAGGCATGTGGTGAGGTTGTCTGCAAGGATAAAAAAATCAGAACTCCCTGGTGGACACAGGAAGTTAAAGAGGCAGTGAAGGAAAAGAAGAAAGCATATCAAAAGTTCCTGGCAAATAAGTCAGCTTGTGCTCATAGAGAATATAGAGACAAATGCAAGAATGCTAAACACTGTGTAAAACTAGCTAAAATAAATCAGGGGAAGACTTTGGCAAGAATATAGAAAATAAATATCAAGAAGGTGGCAAAATATTCTGGAGGTTGTTGAAGAAGCTTAGGAATGGAGGAAAGAGTGCTGTAAAAGGAGTTAGAGATGATAAAGGTGACATGAAAACAGGAGAAAAAGATATCCTTGAAGTATGGAGTAATTACTTTGAAAAACTGCTAAATGAAACAAGTAGTGATGACAGCACAGTGGTAAAGAACACTGACCAGGCATGCAGTCAGGAATACATATCCATACTTGAAGTCGAAAAAGCCATCAAAGGTTTGAAATGTGGAAAGGCAGCAGGAGTTGATATTCAACCAGAAATGCTGAAGTATGGTGGTATAAAAGTCTTACAGTGGCTGCACTGCATAGTTCAGAAAGCCTGGACAGAGGGACGAATTCCCGATGATTGGAGTAGAGCTCTCATAGTACCCATATATAAAAAGGGAAATAAAACTGCATGTGAGAATTACAGAGGTATTTCCCTACTGAGTGTTCCTGGCAAGATCTATGCAAGTATACTTGAGAAACGGTCGAGAAGAATTGTGGAAGAAAAGCTTATTAAAGAACAAGCTGTATTCAGGCCAAACAGAGGCTGTCAGGATCAGATCTTCACTTTACGACAAATAGCCGAGAAAGCATGGGAATATAACAAAGATCTGTATTTAAGTTTTCTCGATTTGGAAAAGGCATATGATAAGGTGCCAAGAGAGAGAAGCTATTCAATACGCTGCAGTTATATGGTGTCAATGGGGCATTATATCAAGCAATACTTAGTCTTTATATGAGTTGTAAATCAGCAGTTAGAATTGAAGGAAGTACAGGAAGATGGTTTAATGTTAAATCTGGTGTGAGACAAGGATGTACATTATCCCCTCTGTTATTCATTATCCATATGGATCACATTATGAAGGAAAGTGGTATTAAACATGATATCAAAATTGGAGATGTTAATGTCAGCTCTTTGCTTTATGCAGATGATGT
The DNA here is from genome assembly GCF_054136105.1 of Typopeltis vanoorti. NCBI lineage: Eukaryota > Metazoa > Arthropoda > Arachnida > Uropygi > Thelyphonidae > Typopeltis > Typopeltis vanoorti. The sequence goes on along the minus strand of NC_143549.1, from coordinate 163,803,168 downwards.
TATACTTCTAAATAAATCCGCTACAAGTCTGCAAGATTCTCTGACTAAATTGAATAGCTGTTGTAATAGATATGGTATGAAGGTTAGCAATAAAAAGACAAAGACAATGAAAATAGGCAGAATCATTGAAAATGTCAACTGTGTTGTAAATGGAGATCCTGTGGAACAAGTAAAACATTTCAGCTACTGAGGCACGATTTTTACTGAAGATGGTAAATTAAATATAGAAATAGACAACAGAATCAGCAAAGCTGGTATGGTGGGAAGTCAATTGAATAAATTCATATGGAATAAGAGAGAAATTAGTCAGAACACTAAATTAGCTGTATACAAGACAGTGTTCAAACTAGTTTTAACTTATGGATCTGAGAGCTGGGTCAGAAGTAAAACACTTGACCAAAGACTAGAGACCGCAGATATGAGAGTCCTGAGAAAGATTATAGACGTGAACAGATGGCATCAATGGCAATATCGTATTAAAAATGAGGATATTAGAAAAGAACTTGACATTGTCAGCATCCAGGAATGCGTTAGCAGAGCTAATCTCAGGTGGTATGGTCACCTAAACAGAATGGGCGAGGAAAGATTTGCAAAACAAGTGTTCTCTGCCAGGTTGGCAGAAAAACGACCCAGAGGAAGACCACGATATAGGTGGATTGATACGGTACAAAGTGCCTTAGACGAGAGAAATATAAAATCTGATAATGTTGGAGTCGTGACAAATAACAGACTGATTTGGAGGAAAATTGTAGACAGGAAGTTAGTAATGATATAATTTTTTCATGTAGTACTATTATATCCTGTACACCCCTTGTGGGTACATGGCAGGAATTTGATAATGATGATATGTCCACCTCTGGATTATTTTCCTGAGGTCTGTTCTCCCAGGTTTTTTGGGGATGAGGAAGCACTGGAGAAGATTTAGAGGTGAATGGTGAATAACCAAGGTGGTGAGTGGTCTGTGGAATGTTACCTATGAGGATAGATTGACTGTGTATGTGGATTGCAGAAGTTGGTTGATAGGAGAAAAAGAGGGGATATGATAAATATTTAAGTTGCTTAAAGGGTTTTATTGGATTGATGCAGATGAAATGTTTCAGCACTTGGCTAGAGGGTCAGAAAGAGGTATGATAGATTGTGTAGATAGTTTCGTCTCCCGTGATGAGCCTTTGGACTCCATGGAGGTGCCCATACAATAATAATAAGAACAGCATCCTATTAGATATACTAGTCTATTGATCTCAACTTCAGACCAAACAGCTTCTAAATCTTCACACATACTACTTTTTCCACTTCCACTCTTGCAGGACACAATTCTTCTACTATAATTGATAATATCCACCTCCTCTCTTCACCTTCCTATCCTTTAGGGAAATTCTGTATCCTACCATTTCAAGTCCTCACAGTATATCATGCTCAATCAACCAAGTTTCATTTATTCCAGTTATCTTTGGGTGTACTGATTAAGTCAATGCTACAAATTTAGCCCCCTTTAGTTCTGATATTTGTATACAAGCATAACAATTCTCCACTCTTTGGGACCATCCCATCAATACCGTCACTCTCTTTCTTCTCATCATTCCCTAACTCTGATTTTCATTCATATTCTTGTCCTGCTATAATCACTTCCTTGCCTTCTGTATCCATCCTCTTCCTGTCCTTCCACAACCTGCTTCTCATCCTCTCTCTGACTCTTAGTGGTACTAATTTCATATGAACCCTGTGTACTTGTAGTAAACAATTGCTCCACATGACCAATACCAAATCCATTCAAATGCCTTCCATCTGCTTTGAATCATTCTAGCTTCCCTTGGAATTTATTTCATACATTCACAAATGCCTGATGCAACTTAGCCATTTGTCATTCAATATCATTGCTCTCCTCTTCGGTTCACTACTGTCATATCTGGGCAACAAACTGACCACTTTCCCAGTGACATTATTATCCTTCACCTCCTGCAAGAACTTCTTTAAATCCCTTTCCACATTCTTGTCTCTCTTCAAGTTGTTTGTGCCTACTACTGCTACCACTGCTAAAGCCTTTGATATCGGTTTTATTGTACTGCCACCTGGATCTGTCTTATGCATGTCATTTTTTGCCACACTATCATCTTTAGATACTTGCTTCTTATTAACCTTCTTGTCATTTACATCCGTTTTTCTCTTCTTTAAATGTTCAATTTCCTTCTCCATACATTTAACCTGACTCTTCATTTTTCTTGTAACATTGTTCTCATTTTTGGAATGCCCTCACATACTATAATATGTTCTTTTTTATCATTTAATCTAACACTCCATAAATCTTTAATTTTTTGGGTGCATATATAAAACAATTGTTGCATCATATCCACTGCAAAAAGGCCAGGGAAAATCTATCTGAGAGTTGAGACCTTCAGTGTTGCTGGCATACACTTCTTTATTGCCACTGCTGCCTTTTCCATAATTGTTGTACCATCTTCTGTAATCATTATTCCTAAATAATTATAAGCCTTTACTATATAAGTAAAGTGGATATTAGCTCCAGCATTATTTCAAAACTGAATGTAGAAACTATGAAACTTTCGTTTAAAAAAAAAAAAAAAAAAGTCGACCAGAGAGCTTATGGGAATACGCTCATTGGCATTCATGAATTTCCTTAGCACGGACTACTTAGAAAACATAAACACTGCCCAAGTGTCTATATATTTTTCAGTGCGTAAAAAGTATTTGCACACTAACCGAGAGTTCGCTTACGAAAAATACATCTGTCCGGCATTTCAAATTTCTTAGTACTGAATGAGAGTTTTTGCTCTCTTAAGGTTTCTGCCTGATCTCTGAAGAAAACCAACCAGTTCGAAACAGCTGTCAAACCAGTAAAACCTTATCAGAATGGACTAATAGAAAGTGAATATATAGACACTTGGGCAGCGTTTGTTTTCTAAGTAGTCTGCACTAAGGCAACTCTTGAATGCTGGTGAGTGTATTCTCATAAGCTCTCTGATCAATTTATTTTTACGATAGTTTCTACATTCGGCATTTGAAATAATGCTGGATCTAATATCCACTTATATAAGTTTGCATTACTGAACTGAAGCTTTTTGGCTCTTTATTTTAGTAAATAAGCCTTTACATTTTGAATGAATCTCATTGACACTCTTAAATTTGTGTTTTTTGTTGCTGGTTTTTTTTTTTTTTTTTTTTTTTTTTTTTTTTTTTTTTTTTTGCTTATTACCATAATACTTGGTTTTTAGCTGTATTTAATATATTAAGCCATAATTCTGACTTTATAGTATTGCAACCATATTTTGTAATGCTGTTTTTGATTTTGCTATGAACACATATTGCTAACATCATTTCCCTCCAGATCATGGCATGGCATGGTATTTCCCCAGGCTGGCTCCTCAGCTTGTCATAATCATCTGTTTTGTAATTCCACACACACATCTCTTCACTAACTGGCCTTATAGCTTTAATTGCTTTGCCTGTAATTCACAACAACAACCTTAACTGAAAATTCTGCATTCCTGATTTCTCTCAGATAATCACTCTGATAAGTGCAACTTCTATGATTACTGACAGCATTTCTGCTGCTCTCAACAGATTACACACTCCCCCCCCCTGCCAAATGCTTCTCATTTAATGTGCTGCCCCAGGTAATTATCTCTAAGCTGCTGTATAAATTCTGTTTCCTTCCCTTTCTGTGACCATTTCTCCTTCTAATCTAACCAGCAAGTATATCAGAAAGAGTAAATAATAATACTGTATAATTTTTTTTTTTTTAGTATTTTGCTTTCGTGCCATTCATATACTGATGCACTTATATCCATAATCAAAATAATCTTTCAAAATCGATTTTGTGTTTACTCAAACAATCTGTTCAGCTGCTAAAATATTCTCATAGATTTAAAATATTACTGGAGGTCACTTGTTCAGAGATATAGCTTTTTTTTTTTTTTTTCAGGTTATGTGTTTTACAACATGAATACGTGCAACTTAAAGAAGAAAGTGTAGAACTTAAATCACAGCTAGAAAAACTGAAGCAGGTAATGTTTATTTTTACTGGAATCTTACCAATGTTATGTATGGGTGTTAGCCAATGATTTTCTTTTTATATCTTTTGATGTGATGGACTATCATTCACTTATGGGGAGCTGGCTCATAGTATGTATAGAAGTTATTTGTGACTGTAGCACAAATGTGACCAGGCCTTACCTTATCATGATTAATAGCTAAAAGACTTAGTTTTTTTTTCTATATATTAAATATACTGTATATATAAATCTGAAAAATCCTAATGGCATCTTAATTACCCAAATATTAGTATGTCTGTATATACTTTTGTTTCATTACACTCCTATTAGAGGAGTACATCTACCATTGATGCCATCTGTTCACTTCCCTAAATCTTCTGAGAACTCTCATATCTGTGGTCTCCAGTCTTTGATCAAGTGTTTTATTTATAACCCACTCTCAGATCCATAAGTTAAAATTGGTTTGAATACTGCCTTGTATATATGCCAGCTAGTTTAGTGTTTTTGATTAAATTTATTCAGTTGACTTCCTACCATACTGGCTTTGCTAATTCTGCTGTCTGTTTCCATATTTAATTTGGTATCTTCACTAAAAATCATGCTTAAATAGCTGACGTGTTTTGCTTGTTATATGGGGTCTCCATTCGGGATGAATGGAGAAAATTAATGACCATCTGCCACATGCAGATTAACTGGACTGAGCAATGTTAAAAAAAAAAAACTGCAAAAAAAGTTAATTTTTTTTATTGAAAAAAATGCTGACATCATTTCTCACTAACAAAATTCAGATTTTAAAAGTATTCTTTTCAGCCATCCTTTATATGCCATAAACACTTGTGCAAAAAAAAGGAGAAAGAAAGAAAGAAATATATATACATATATATCTATATAAAATGTGTGAATCCCAGCCATGAAAAGTTGTAAAACTACATTAGTATTGGGTTCTGTGAGCCTAAAAGTTTCAGATAATCTGGAAACTATTTTTTCAAGAGCAAATGTGAAACTTTTTTTTTTTTATCCAAACTTTTGGTACTGTAAGTTGGGTGGTTTCACATTGGTTAGGCTGGTTAGCAATGATATTTGCTGTGATGAGAAGTAGTTCACTGCCATTTTTTAAAATATTTATTTAATACATTTTGATATGCATATTACAAAAATAAAAAATGTATAAAATAAATAAATCTGCTGACACAGATTTATTATTTTATTCCCCAAAGAGAGAGAGTGAGGCCACCTACCTTTTGAAGACAAGGGTGCAGCTATCAACCCTTAGCCAATCACAGAATAGCTGATTCAAGACTATTAGTGACTTTAATTGGCACCCAGAGAGAGAGAATAGCAGACAAGTGCTACCATCTCATGATCTGTAACACTATATATATAAAAATAAATCATCTAACACCCTTTATTCCCTTATTATAGGGAGTAGGTTAGACCTTTTAACTCTATCTAGCTTTCAGAGACTGAGTGGGCAGTTCAATCTCTACCAGTAACCAATCGGAGATAGTGGCCCATCACTAATTATAAGTGACAACCAGTGAAGAGATGGGCAAACAAGTGCTGCCATCTCTTGATACCTAACTCTAACAAGATATGTTCTTGTCTGAATTAGTGTGGGCCCTATGGTCATTATTCTTGAGTTTATAGGACAAAAAAACTCGTTTTTCTGGGAGAAAATACTTGCTTGCGCATGCCAGAGATTGACTAACTTGGAAACCAGTTGAAGAAAGGCTTCGAAAAAGTTCCTCCAGTCAGCCACTAGACTTGAACTGAAGTCAATCTTCAGGTGGCCTAACACAGAAGATGCACGTGTCACTTCCACTGAGCTGAGAACACTAGTCTTGTGGAACACTATATTATTGTCTTAAACAGTGTGACATAAGGCTACACAAGTTTTTTTTTTCTTGTATATATTACAATAATTACATAAACAAAATGGTCTTATTAATGTTTTGGAATAGATTAAAATCAGAGAAAATTATTAAAAATACTTTAGGCCAGTGTTTCCAACAAGGAGACCAGAGGCCAAATTTTTTATGGGATAGAAGTTTTTTTTTTTTTTTTTTTTTTTTTTTTTTTAAAGGAAAGAATAAAGAGAAAATATGAATAAATAAGTTTGAATATTATTTGTTAATTATTATTTGACACGTCCAGAGAGTCCAAAGACTCATTGAGGGAAGGCACCTGCTCTACAACTCTGTCTCCACCACTCAATCCACCAACTGACTGCAACTATACCAACCACCTACTGCCGACCACCACCACTACTATTTCTACAGACAATCAAAAACATCCATGCCCATGGTGGGATTTGAACTCGCAGCCCTTTGACTGGAGAGCAGATATACTAACCACTCGGCCAGCCAGGCCGAGTGGTTAGCTAAAGAGAATCAGAGTGTGCATCACAAACTACTAATTATTGTAATATTTACGAAGGTAGTTGGATCTGTTTTCTGTTTTTCAGTTTAATGATGTGGAGTTTGATCAAGCAAATCATTTTTCATAGACAAGTGATCTTGCCCTTTTCTTGTTTTTTCTTAATAGATACAATGATATTAGTACCTGTGGAGGCCCTTTGGTGGGATTTCTTAATACTGCCAGATGGACAGAAGAAAGATTACTGCTATAGATTCAATTCCAGTAGTTACTGATAGGACCTTTTTTTTTTTCAGCCCAAGTTAGTCCCTCATTCCCACAGGAGAGTAGGATTTTTCCATCCCAGAAGCTCAGGTTTACAACCTTGCAACTCTGAAAACAGTACCATGGAATTCACTATTTCAGACAATAATAAAAGTTAGAATTACAGTATGATGTAGATGTCTGCTATACTCTCATCCCAGTGCTTTATAATCAGTAGCCGTGAGTGAACTCAACTATCAGCGATGGCTAAGAGTGCACATTAAGTTTCAAAAGTTAGGTATAAAAAAGTTTTGTTACTACCATTGAGGAATAAAAACGGAGTTAGAGGATTTACTTATTTTACCAGTAACACTACAACTAATTCAAAGATGTGAAACACTAAAAAAATTGAATTAACATTTTAAATCTAGCAGTGATCAACCTTGATTATCGTTTTCTTGGTTAACCAAAAACTAATCTAAATTGCCAGAAGAAAATACGGATTGTAAAGTGTTAACTGCTGATGATTCAATCAAATGGTCATGGATTTTAACTAACAGATGTTAAACTAAAACTGTAGTTTTATCATAGATTTAGTTTCCATCTTTTCACAATGCCAAACAATAATGCCACTGATTTTGAAGTTTTTGTGTGTTTTTCATTGGATTCTCAAGCAATATTTCAATAATCATATCCTTGTCATTTATTATTTTTTTTTAACTGCAGTCTCCAAAGTAAATGTTTTTGACATCTAAATATAAGCTCAACTTTCTTTATGAAAGCATTCTTTCTCCTCAAGAATAAAGTTTTTATTACTTCTTTGAACTGATTTAGGTCATTTAGCAGAAGAAATCTAATTACATAAGCTGATTAGAATTGGATAAGTTAATTGCAGCAGTAATGTGGTATTCTGGAAAAATTCAGTAAATGTTGACTTCACTTCAAAATACACCAGCAATCCAGCTTTTGCTCAAAAAGAATTATCCACCCATTACCTGTTAGTAATGACCTCACTTCAACATGCAGTAAGAATAGCATAACTGATGTCTATATTTTCACACAGAGCAGCAAAGTCTTTGAAGAAATAGCTTGTCAATGAAAGAAATAACATACCCCTATAGTAGTTGGTACAAGAGTTGAAATTTATATTCAGTCTACTTTCATTCTGCCTTTATACTGTTGTTGCACACTCAGTTTTTGAATTTAGTGTTAGGTCTGTACATTCCACAGAGCCACTGCCATCTTGGTCACTTGCCTCTGCTCTGAATTCTCTCTCCTTGGCTGGCCAAGTGGTTAGCATATCCACTCTCCAGCCAAAAGGCTGTGGGTTTGAATCCCGCAGTGGGCATGGATGTTTGTGATTGTCTGTGGAAATACCAGTGGTGGTGGTCAGCAGTAGCTGGCATTCGTGTAGTTGTGGTCGTTGGTGAATTGAGTTGTAGAGGTGCCCTTCCTTGATGAGTCTATGGACTCCCTGGAGATGTCAAGTAGTAGTAATAATAACAAAAATAATTTCCTCATGCCCAAGAAACCGAAGTGACCAAATCTGTGCATACAGCAACCATGCCATAGCATTAGGGAGGCTATTATTTCTCTTTATATTTCCACTTGTCAATGTGCTCAACATCTAAGTAATACTATGAGCTATTTTGCAAACTTTTGCAGTGTGTTCTCTGAACTTGAGCTCTCACTCTCTACCATCACCTCCAAATCCCTGGTCTCTTCAATTTTCTGAAATTCAGTACCATCAATGTAATATGCAGTATGTAATCTTTGCATCTCATAAGCTTGCACTTTACCACATTAAACTTACAACTAACCATTATCCTTTGACTACACTGCCAGTTTATTTAAATCATCTCTACACCACCTTTATTAAGCAATATTATCCCTGGTACAGACCTGAGGCAATCCACTGGTCACCTTGTGGATTCTACTCCACCATATACGTACCTGCTAGCCTCGACACCATATCTGGTGTCGAGGCTAGCTGGTGAACGGTCGTGCTATCGGAGAGCTCCTGAGAGATTTGTGTATTTTGCTGATTTATTGGTGTTTTGGATTCAATTTAATGGACTTAAGTGTTTAATTTTGGTATATTATTAGAGCTTTATTAACGTGGTTAGTGTGCTAAAGTGTTTTATAACGTAATCTATGTCGGAAGTCGCCGCTAGATGAATTCGTAATGAGTAGTGTTCGTGCAAGCTCCAGATAAGATAAGTATCATTTTCAGTTATCGATACAAATTACTTAATATTGTGTAGTTTTGTTTTATTTGCCTTGCGTATTTTAGTGCGTCTATTTTTGGTGTGTTATAACGTTTAATTTGACAAAATACGTTACGGATAAATATCGCACCTGTGCGTAGGAAAATGGCGGCCAGTAATGAAGGTTCGCCATCATTATCAAAGAACGGTAGCATAAAAGAAATGAGTCAGTGTACTAGCTGTGAAATGTACGCTTTGCGGAGTGCAGTCGGAGTGTGGTTAGATGATGATAAAGGATTGAATGTGTGTAGAAAATGTAGGGAGAATGCGGAATTGAAGCGTATTTCGGATCGTGAGTGTGATATTTTTGTCAACCTTCAAAATGAAGGAAATAGGGATATGACAAGAAACGGCAAAGTTGTACATGAAAATTGTGAGAGTGTGAATGTAGAAAGTGTGAATGATAGTATAAATGGTTTCTCAGAGAACAAAAAAGATGCGATAGATACATTGAGTGAGATCGCGTTGTTGAATAGTGCGATATAAAGAGCAAAACAGCAGCTAGAGTGCATGAACAAAAGTAGACTGAATGGACCAACCAATAATAAAAGGTATGACAGGAAAAATAGACGTATGAATGTGAACATGAACAAAATGAAGGATAGAGTGCTGTATGGAGACTCGTTAGTACGAGGCGTGTTAGTAGAGGATTTGACAAAATCGTACCAACCTGGTGCGACCATAAAGGACGTAACTGCGTCTATTAGAGAGCAAAAGGAAAGGGTGAAAGAAATGATTGTTGTGGCAGGTACGAATGATTTGAAAGGAGATAAAATGGAAATGATAGAAGACCTGAATGAATTGTTTGAGGTAGCAAAAGAAAAGAGTGAGAGAGTTAGAATGATTAGTCTTTTGCCAAGGTATGACAGTGAAATTTTTAAAAGGAGGGCTATAATTGCAAATGACTTTATGCGTGGGTTATGTATGACGAGTGGTGTGGAATTTGTGGATGTGTGGAGTGAGTTTGATGGGCGAAAGGATCTATATAAGACGGATGGCTTGCATTTGAATGGTTACGGTGTAAGAAGACTTGAGAAAGTGTTGCTGAATGTAGTGGATGTGCAAATTCAGGGAAACTAGATTTGTTAGGGGGGGTGGGTAGAGATACAGTCCTTATGGAGGCAGTTGAATGTAAGAATGAATATAATATGCCAGAGCAAATAAGGACAACAAATCAGAGTGGGATAGTTAATATAAGGCATCAAGGTAGGGTTGGGGCTAATGGGGGTCTTAAATTCATGTACACTAATACTAGGAGTATTAGGAACAAGAAGGAAGAGTTTTTGGCCATGGTTGGCACTTCCAGACCACAGGTTATAGGTATTAGTGAAACATGGCTGACTGTAGATGATATAACTAGTGGGATTGAATGTGATGGGTATAGTGTGTTCAGGAATGACAGAGAGAATAAAATGGGGGGAGGAGTATTGTTGATGATAGCTGATGAGCTCCAGCCAAGGAGAATAGAAGTTGAATTGCAGGATAGAGAAAAGAGCACATTTGAGGCCATTTGGTGTGAGATTGTGGCTAGCAGAACTAAATATACAATTGGGTGCTGCTATAGACCAGGTGATGTAAAAGATGGTGGTGACAGTATGCACAAGCAAATAGAAGAAATGGGTGGAAGGAGGGTGATTATTATGGGAGATTTCAACTATGGTCGCATTGATTGGAGTGAGGAGAGGACACATGGGAGGAAGGAACTGGATTTTATGCGGTTATTAAGGGATAACTATCTGCGACAGCATGTAATGGAAAATACTAGGGGTCAGAGAGTGCTTGACCTAGTAATTACATCTGAGGATTTGGCTGTAACAAATATGACCACATTACCACCAATCGGTGAGAGTGATCATAGGGTCTTAACTTGGGAGGTGGCTAAAGGTGTAGAATTTTCAATTAAGACAGGGTACATGTGGAATTATCGGGCGGGAAAGTATGACAAGCTTAGGAGTTTGATTGGTTCAGTGCCATGGCATGTACAACTGCAAGGACTAGAAGTTGATAGTGCATGGGAGGTAGTTAAGAAGTGCTTGCATGAAGCAATGGCTGACTGTATACCTAGAGTCCGAATAATAAATCAAGTAGGGGTTAAATGGATGAATAACACCATTAAGCTTGAGTTGCAAAAAAAGAAACAACTATGGAGGGAATTTAAGGAGAAGGGTGACCGGCAGGCACATGAACGGTATAAAGCGCAGGCCAGAAGGGTGACAAGTGTGGTAAGAAAAGCAAAAAAGGATTACGAAAGAACATTGGCCATGCAGGCTAAAGAGAATCCTAAACACTTTTTTAGATATGTAGCAAGTAAAAGGAAAAATGTACATGGCAGATTGATTTTAAAGAATGCCGATGCTAGGGAGGTAACTGAATCAGTTGAGATAGTTGAGTTACTGAGTGAGCACTTTGCAAAAGTATATCATCAAGGTGGTGACATTGCAGAAACGAATAAACCAGTAGATTATACGGGAATTGTGGTTAATGAAGTGGAGGTGAGTAGTCTACTGCATAACCTCAATGTCAATACATCTGTGGGATTGGATGGTATACCAGCTCGTGTTGTACGAGAAGCAGCTAAAGAATTGTCAGTACCCTTGACCATTTTGTTTAATTTGAGTCTCGGGTCTGGGTTAGTCCCGAGCGGGTGGAAAGAGGGGAAAATAGTTCCACTGCATAAAGGTGGTTCCAAGACTGCTGTTGTAAATTACCGACCGATTAGCATATCAGGAATCATTGTAAAGGTCTTAGAGAAAATAGTCAAAAGGAAAATACAAGATTGGATTGAAGAAAATGGGATACTGTATCTGGGACAGCATGGTTTTGTGAAGGGTAGGTCATGCCTCAGTAACTTGCTCACGTATTATAACACAGTGACGGCTGAACTGGATAAGGGTAATGGGTTTACGGTGATTCTACTGGACCTTGCCAAGGCCTTTGACAGGATTCCACATGGAATTCTAATCAGTAAATTGCAGCATATGGGAATGGACATAGGGTTGGTGAGATGGATAGGAGGGTGGTTGACGGAGAGATATCAGAGAGTGGTTTACTCGGGAGTAGAGTCCACAAGACGGCCTGTGACTAGTGGTGTGCCACAGGGATCTGTTCTTGGGCCAATGCTGTTTAATTTGTTCATAAATGATATAGGAAATGATCTGAGAGGAACAGTTCATTTGTTTGTGGATGATGCGAAGTTGGGTAGGGCAATAGTGAATGCAGATGACGTCAAAATTTTGCAGGATGATTTGGATAGATTGGAGGTCTGGGCTAAGGAGAATGGATGTCAGTTTAATGTGGCAAAATGTAAGGTTATGCATTTTGGGGTGAAAAGATTGGAGGCAGTTTACTGCATTGGTGGAACCCTGCTCCAGGAAATTGATGAGGCACGAGATTTGGGAGTGTTGGTGGATAGGGAATTGAAATTTAGGGGACACATTGCAAAAGTGACCAAAACAGCTCATCAAATCACTTGGTTGCTGAAGAATACGTTGACAAGCAGAGACAAGCAGGTTATTGTTCCTCTCTATCGAGCCTTGATAAGACCCCATCTGGACTACTGTGCTCAGATTTGGTCACCTAGGTTTCTTCTTGATGGGGAGGATGTGGAGAGGATCCAGAGGCGAGTGACCAAGATGATAGCAGGTCTGTGGAATGAACCGTATGAGAACAGGTTGAGGATTTGTGGGTTGCAAAAATTGGTTGATAGGCGGAGGAGGGGAGATATGATTGAGACATTCAAATTACTGAAGGGTTTCTATAAAATTAATTCAGAAGATATTTTTGAGAACGGGGCTGGTTGTGGGAGGACTAGGGGACATCCATGGAAACTGGGCAAAAGTGTGGTTAGTAAAGGTGTTAGAGCTGGGTTCTTTACTTTTAGAGTAGTGAATGAGTGGAATGCGCTCCCTGAGTCTGTAGTGGATGCTGTGACAGTGAATGAGTTTAAGGCGAGGTATGATAGATACTGTATGAATGTCAGATAGTTGTGATGAATATGATTTGGGGCCTCCCTCGATGAGTCTAATGACTCCCTGGAGTTGCCCGTAATAATAGTAATAATAATAGTAATATACTACTCTGTGGTGTCCGTCAGGCCACCCCACTACCCATGCAAGCAACTCATATCCATTCCTGCTTGCTCCATCTAATGTAATAGTTTCCCATGCTGTATTCTGTCAAATGCATTTGCAAAATCTGGCAGAATCATAATGTACACATTTCTCTTATCCAACTCAGCTGTCCCTCTAATTTACTTTCTCTCTGTAAGATGAACAAATGAATTGGAAGTGAATGGTTTCGGTATGCATCACTAGGTAGCAGCATAGTCTAGGATGATAACATTACATGTAGTAGATGTGCATGCATATTTTGTAGCTATTTTCAACATTCTAAAATGGTAACAATGCTTGAGGAGTATGCAGTTGTCGAATGATATTCTATTATATGTTTCTTATGAACAAAAATTATTTCCTGCAAAGGACATTTAGAGGATATAAATGTATTCTGTTTATGGCAAGAATTGTTTGTCATGTGCAGCAATTCAAACTGGTCCAGAAAATTTTGCAGGAACACTCGGCACGTCACGGTGAAGACTCATTGGGCTGCTCTGTTGAGATTGCGACAGAAGCCACTGTCATATAGGTGAACAAATGATCTGAGATGATAAGTGGATAACAACAAACAGCATAAAGAGTGCAATAGGTCTTGGTCTAGCTTACAGCATAATGAATGGTCATTTAAAATTTTCAGAACGTGTAAACATGCTGGGTATCCAGAGAACTGTGCCCTCAGCACAAAATGAACCAAATGTTTATGACTTTGTAATATTTCTTCTGCCATGCAGGCAAATGAGAGATGTAAACAATATTGTTAGGAATGAATTATGGGTTCACCACTACCAACCTGAATCAAAGCATGCTTCAGTGCAATGGAAACATCCCACTTTGCTGGCAAGCAAGAAGTTCAAGGTTTTTCCATCAGTGGGAAAGCTCATGGTCTTTTGGGATTCCCAAGGGGTATTGCTGGCCCATTTTAAGAAGCATGGTGAAAATGTGAATGCCACATATTGCTGTAAAATTTGATTGAAGCTTCAGGATGCAATTTACCAAAAACATCCAGGCCTACTGATAGGAGTATTTCTCCTGCATGACAAAGTGAGATCTCATATAGCTACAGGAGCCCTAGCGAGAATTGAAGAACTTCAGTGGGTACTCCAACATCTGCCTTACATCCCCAAGCTCTTCACCTGAATCCTAAGTAACTACCTTTTTTGCCTGCTGAAACAGCACCTCGGTGGCAGACATTTTGTTGATGATTAGAAGGTTGAAAACAAGGTGCATAGTTGGCTAAGACAACAGACAAAAGAATTCCATGCTGTTGCTGGTTTTGAAGGACTAGTAAAGCAATGGGGCAAGTATATAAATGTTGATGGGGAATTATGTAGATAAATAAATGCTTTGCAATGTTTATTTCATTTGGCTTATTTTTTTATAACCATTTGTAACTTACCAACTTTCAGTTGTAAAATATAAATAAATTATAAAGACAGGACCTGTCTTTTACAAATCCATACTGCTCTATGAGCAGTATGGATTTGTAAAATCCATATTTTACAAATCCATTTTAGTGTTTTGGGATTCCCAATACCCCTTGGGAATCCCAAAACACTCATATTCCTATCCACCCATTCTTGAATTTTACCTTTATCTAACCTTTCATTCACTGTTCCTGAGATACTAATTGACGTGTAATTTGCTATTTCTATCATGCAGTCTCCTTTATGTAATGGAACTATCTTGTCCTCTTTCTGCTCCCTTTGAACTTTGCCAGAGCTGAGAAATTAAGCCTGTTTGTCAGAGGCACTGTTGCACATTCCTGTAAGTCATAGACTAGCATGTCATCCAATCCAACTACTGTGTTCACAATGATATTTCTCAGAATGCAGAGCACTTTCAGTTCTTTTGTCATTTCTCGCATCAGCCTCTGTCACATTAGCAACTGCATTATCTTCACTGAAATACAAAATGATCCTTAAGTATTTCAACTATTTCTTCTACTTTTGTTACTTTCTTATCAAACTGTTTAAATTATTCTTCCACAATCATTATTTCTATGTA
Source organism: Typopeltis vanoorti (assembly GCF_054136105.1). Lineage (NCBI taxonomy): Eukaryota > Metazoa > Arthropoda > Arachnida > Uropygi > Thelyphonidae > Typopeltis > Typopeltis vanoorti. The sequence goes on along the minus strand of NC_143549.1, from coordinate 163,788,156 downwards.
CTCACTACATATGAGGAGAAGGAAAAAAAAAAACACTCTAGGATTTCCTTAGCTGCTTAGCTAATTTCCTCTTATGCGATTCACCCTTCTTGCCTGCATTTTGAATTGCACGTGGGTGTATTACTAACTTTTTTATATTCCTTTCACAATATATTTTCTTCTTTGCAGCTCCTACTTTTGATGCTACTCATCCATTTAATTCCTACTTGATTTAACCTCCTGGCTCTCAGCATGCAGTCTGATACTGCTCCCCTCAAACAATCCCTATCTCCAATGCACTATCGACATTCTGTGCTTGTAGCTTCTTATGTTGTGACATGTCTCTAAGCTACCTATAGGTTTAACATCACAACTTTGCAGTTTACACATATTCCTTTTTAACTGAAAACTCCAAGTTTAGCAACCTCCCAAGATGAAATTGTGTGATCACTTTTCCTGATTGGAGGCAGAGAGGCTACCTTGGTTATGGTGTATTGTCTGGTGCTATTACCAGATCCAGATCTCAAACACTGTATCACCTCAGTCACATGCTACATCAGATAATTATTCTTAGTAACTGTATACATTCCATTTCAATTTACAAGTTTCCATTTGGCATTGTAATCTGAAAGGATATGATACTAGGAATACAGTCAGAAAATATTTTGTAAGGGAAAAATTAATTATGCTAAATTTCTTCAGAGGAGAGCTCACAACAGTGTGTTTGTAAGGGCTGTTTATAAATAAAGATGAAACAAATTAAGAAAATAATGTTAGAATCCTCTAACATCCAATTTACAGACCAACTATTTCTGCTGAATCACTACCTATTTCCTCTTCAAGCTCTGTCTGTAGAACTGGAATAAGAAGACAGTTGCATTTATGGATATTCATCACCAAGGAAGATGATTTCACTGTTTTAGATTGTTTGTGTACAGAAGATTAATAATCATCAAGATAAAGTATAATAGTTCAGAATAATTTAGAGTTCAGAAAGCTTGAAACAGCAAATGAATTTGAGAGCGAGACAAAATTGAGCCAGAGGCACTCAAAGCATTATATATTCCTTTGAATGGGTATTAGGGTCAATTTTCATTCAGATATCATATGGCAATTAAGAGAGGGTGGATGAGATGATTGTGATGGTAGGAACAAATGACTTGAATGGTAATGTAAGTAGGGCAGCAAGAGATATGAGATTCTTGCATGAGGGTGTACGAAAGAAGACACAGAAGAAAGATTTGTGTGTGTGTGTGTGTGTGTTGCCTAGGTATGATAGTGACGAGCTGAGCAGAAGAGCGGTGAATGGCATAATAGCGAGAATGTGTCAGAAGAGAGGATTGGAATGCATTTGAGAACAGAGAGGAATTGTATGCGAGAGACCACTTGCATTTGAATGAGGAAAGACGTAGGCATCTGGAGAGATTGCTGTTCTGAACGAGTCAGTGTGGATGGTAGCAGGGGTGGCCTCGTGGGAATAGATAATTGGGAGATGGGGGACAACATCAGGTAATGCTGAGCCCAGTGGAGTCTAGAGGGGATAATGCTGGGTATAGAAACAATGGCATTTTTATGCTTTATACTAATGCCAGGAGCATTTGGAATAAGGAAGATGAATTGGCGGCACTGATAGCATCACCCTGGCCAAAGATTATTGGGATCACTGAGATGTGGTTGACAGAGGAGGATATAATAACAGGAATAGAAGTTGCTAGGTACAGCATTTTTCAGCAAGATAGGAAGGGACAGCGTGGTGGTCGAATACTGCTTATGATAAGTGACAATCTATGTCCTTTAAGAGTGGAGGCTTTGGAAGGCTGTGACACTAATGACTTTGAAAGCATATGGTGTGAAGTGGAGGTGGGCAAGACAGGATATTTAGTGGGGTGTTGCTACATACCAAGAAACACAAAGCGTAAGGACCAGGAGATTTTGAGACAGTTGAGCATGGCAAGTGCAAGAAGAATGGTTATGGGAAATTTTAACTAAAACAGTATAAATTGGGGAGAGGAAGCTGCATGTAGCATAAGGGAATGGAATTTCTAGAATTCTTGAGTGACAATTGTCTTAGGCAACATATAACAGAGGGAACAAGAGGTTCAAGAGTTTTGGATTTGGTTATAGCATCAGAAGAGTTGATAATAACTGAGATGACCTCTCTCCCACCAGTTGGAGAGAAAGTGACCATATGGATTTCACTTGGAAAATGAATAGACATGCAGGAGTATCAAAGAGATGGGAATGTATGTGGAATTATAAAGCAGGTGATTATCATAGTCTTAGACATCAACTTGGAGAAGTTTCGTGGAGGGAGGAATTGGAAGGCTGGGATATCATTAGTGCTTGGGAAATTGTGAAGGAATATTTGTTAGCAGCAATGGTAAGCTGTATTCCACGAGTGAAGAAGAGGACACAATTTGGAGTAAAGTGGATGACAAACAATATTAAACAGGAACTGCAAGCAAAAGAGAAGCTATGGAAGAGATATAAGGAGACAGGTGAAGAGAAGATGCATGAAGAATATAAGACAAGGGCCAAGAGAGTGACTAGTATGGTAAGGAAGGCAAAACTGGAATATGAGAAGAGATTGGCCCTAAGATCCAAAGAAAATCCTAGGGAATTTTTTAGCTATGTGGCCAGTAGGAGGAGAAATGACTGTGGAAGAAGGACATTGTGGGATAAAAATGGGAATAGAATGACTGATGCAGAGGACATAGTGGAATTGTTCAATGAACACTTTATTGGAATATTTCATCCTGGAGGAGTAAATTTTAATACTACAGAGATAGGGCAGGTTCGAGGTTTAAAGGTCCAGGAGGAGAGTGTGTTCCAAGTACTGAGTACTCTGGATGTCAGTAAAGCTGTGAGACTGGATGGCATTTCACCACCAGTTTTGAGAGAATGTGCTAAAGAACTGACAGCTTCATTGACCTGGCTTTTCAATAAAAGTCTGGCTGCGGAAAAGGTGCCCAGGGAATGAAAGGAAGGTAAGATAGTGCCATTGCATAAGGGTGGTAGCAGACTGGAAGTGTCTAATTATAGGCCAGTTTGTGTGTCATCAGTAGTTGGTTAAAATCTTGGAGAAATTAGTGAGGGAACATATACAGCATTGGGTGGATGAGGGTAATGTTATCTGTGAGAGTCAACATGGATTTGTGAAGGGGCGCTCTTGTTTTAGAAATATGCTAGCCTTTTATAATAAAGTTACAAGAGCAGTAGATGAGGGAAAGGCATATACTGCCATTTTCTTGGATTTAGTGAAGGCATTTGACAGGGTGCCACATGATAAGCTGATATTTAAGTTGCAGCACATGGGTTTGGATGTCAGGTTGGTCAACTGGATTCAGGATTGGCTGTCCGATAGGTATCAGAGGTGTTGTGTATGGTGAGGCAGTTTCAAGGAGGCAGAGAGTTAAAAGTACTGTCCTGGGACCTATATTGTTTAACCTTTATATCAATGACATTGTCCGTGGATTGCAAGGGGATATTCAGTTGTTTGCAGATGATGCAAAGCTGGTAAGGGTTATTAGCAATAGTGCAGCCCTGCAAGAGGATTTGAATAAGCTAGATAGATGGGCAAATGAATGGGGGTTTCAGTTTAATGCAGCAAAATGTAAGGTCTTGAGGTTTGGGGAACATCGATGGGATGCTGCATACTCTATGGGAGGAGTTATACTGGAGGAAGTAGGGGAGACAAGAGATCTGGGGTTGATAATTGATAAAAACCTGAAGTTTAGGGGACATATTGCAAAGGTGGTGAAGGTAACACAGAGGATTGGTGCAATAATGAGAAGGACACTGACCTGCAGAGATAAAAGGGTTATCATTCCGTTGTATAAGACTCTGATCAGACCACATTTAGACTGTTGTTCTCGGATGTAATCTTCAGGATTTTAAGGGGATAAATTAGCTGTGGAAAGGGTACAAAGGTGGATAACAAAGATGGTGTCAGGACTGTACAATGTTATGAGAATTGGCTGAGGGAGTGTGGACTGCAGAGTTTGGTGGATAGAAGGAGAGGTGATATGGTTGAGACTTTTAAACTGTTGAGAGGTGGTTACAGGGTTGACACTGGGGAGTTCTTTTACTTTGTTGAACAGTGGGAAAGAGTCGTGACAAGGGGCCATCCCTGGAAGTTATGAAAGGAAACTATGAGAAAGACGGTGAGGAGTGGTTTCTTTTCATGGAGGGTGGTTGAACCATGGAATGCATTGCCTGATAGAGTGGTGAGAGTGAGAACAGTCAATGCGTTTAAGGAGTGGTATGATAGACTGTGTTTCTGAGAAAAGACCTCCCACGATGAGTCTTTTGACTTTATGGAGGCCTGAATAATAATAATACAATGCTTGAATTTCTAATGTTCTTACTTAACTTGTAATCCTTTTTGCATAATCTTAACAATCAGCCAACCTTTCAGTATATTTTTTGCATATGTTGTGAAGATATGGAAAATCTATTAAAAAGATGTAAGCCATCTTGTTACATGTGCTTAATGTCATCAAGCTTACGTATATTTTAAGATTGCTTGGAAACAAAGGCTATGAGACCAGTATGTTATTTCTGTTAACTGCATGTTCTTCAGCTGGTTTGTCTATTTTTGGAGATAAACCAATTTCTAAACCCTACTCTTGATATATTAGATCAGATAACTTCATCTGAAGTTATCTGATCTGATATATCAAGTTATCTTGCATCCTTTGACAGGATTTTAATTGAGATTTTTCCAGCAGAAGGGCAAATGTCATGTGAAAGCCTTGTAGCTGCACTTTAGAGATATATTGTATTTTAAGAACTAACACCCTTGTGATATTTGTATCTCAGAATACAATATCACAAGGAAGATTGACATAAACTGACATTAAAGTCGTCGTTGTTAGTAGTAGTATCGCATGGAACCTCCATGGAGTGGGAAGAGTTATCATTAAAGATCCACACAATATTTGTCACAGTAGCACACTCGGGGTTTAATCTTGGGGAGGGGGGGGGGAAGTTGAGTAGAAGATTTGAGAATACACACTGAGAACTGAGCATCTGCAATGATCACTAATTCATAAGTAGTATAGAAATAGAAGACACGACACAACATAAATAAAAAAAAAAAAATGAATTTTAATTACGAAAAGATTTTTGGAAAATTTTCTAGTGCTTTTTCTTTTTCTTTGGGGGGTGCCAGGGCCCCTTGTCCCCCCCGGGTGTGCTGCTGATTTGTCATACCTCTCCTTGAACACATTGACTTACATAGTACTCATAACAGACTCTGACAATCCATTCCATTCATTCTCCACAATCCAATCCAGTTATTCACCACTTGAAGAGTGGTAAATTTGCCATGTCATCCATTTCGATAGATGACTTCTAGCCAGGTGCTAACTTTGGTAACTTAAAAAAAACTGGAGACTGATAAGCATAAGAGGGAGAGGGGATATGAATATCAGTCTCCAGTTTTTTTCAATTACATACCTCTGTATCTTCTCCATCACTTCTCATTTCCTGCACTAATTCAGATGTAGCTGTATCAAGGCCTTATAAAGAGGAATAATAACTTCATTATCTCTGCTTGTTTATCTATACTTAAACAGTCAAATTATCCTATGAATTGCTTGGCTACCTTTTGAAATATGTTCTCTGAAATTCAACTTCCTACCCTCCACCACCACCTCAAGATTCCTATTCATCACTTTTCTGGAGTATCGATCTATCAATGTGATATATACAGTTTATAATTTTAGCATCCCAAAATGCATAATTTGACACTTTCCACATTAATTTGGTACCATTTAGCTTTTATCCATACTCATTCTATTTAAAAATTCCTGTAAGCTCCTCTATGTTGTCTCAATTAACTATTTCACTACCAAATTTTGCATCATCAACAAATGACTGTTTCTCTTCAAATTATTTCCTATATCATTTATATACAAATTAAACAGCAGTGGCCCAAGCACAATCTTGCAGCACACTACTGGTCACCTGCTTTCTCCTAGATGCTGCTCTTCAGTATGCTGTTCTTTGGTATCTGTCCATAAGCCACCCTCATATCCAAATTACCAACTTCATATCTCCTCTCCCATTTGTACCTATTTGCAGGGCCGTCGCCAGATTAGATAGCACCCTGAGGCAAACAATTAAATATTGCCCCTGATGGATTATAAGACAAAAATATAAGAAAATCTCCAATTGCTATTTTCTTTTTCTTATAAGAGAAACATGAATGCAAAACAATTACATAATAATAATAAGCTCTTCTAAATTTAAATTATAAACTATGTCTGTCTCCATCAATATAGTTGCTAGATCAACCAATCTTTCTTGGATCATTGCTGTTTGCAAATAATTTGTAATCAGTTTAAGCTTGGAAAAACTTCTTTCCACACTTGCTACACTAACAGGAATTGTTAGCGTAGTGACGGCGCCTACTGCAATATGGCTGAACGAGCACCCTCATTAAGCTGCGCCGTGAGGCAGGCTGCCGCTATGCTACATCCTGTCGATGGTACTACCTATTTGCATAAGAGTTCCATGTGGTATCCCTTCAAATCTTTTGCAAAATCCAGCAGTATCATTGTGTAATCATATTCCCTTTATCCAACTCAGCTGCCACACTATTAGAAAAAGTTACTAAATTATTAAGGCATCACCTACCTGTCACAAAGTCATGTCATTCCCCCTTCCACAGAGTATCATATCCTTATCTATCCATTCCCAAATTCTTTCTTTGACTAACTTTTTCAATACCTTTACTGCCACTCCAAAGATATATGGTCCATAACTTGCTGCCACAGTCCTGGGGTCTCCTTTATGCAATGGAATAATTTTGCCTTCCTTCCACTCCTTGGTACTTTATCAGAGCTGATACTAATCAGCCTAATCAGAGACAATGCCAGTTCCTCTGCATGTTCTTGTAATACATATGCTGAAATCTGATCTAATTCCATGGCTATTTGCATTGAGATTGTGCAGTATCCTGAGTACGTCATCAATTTCCATTCTCAAACTAGTTCCTATCACATCAGTCACAGCAATATCATTTTTCGTACTGTCCAATTTTTTGCATTTTCTGGTTAATGGATACTACCTATTCATCTAACTACTACTACCTAATTTATTCTCCTGACCTTGGGTGTAACAGTCTAATTTTTCCCCTTTCAGATATCCCTTGACCATCTTACTTGCACTACTAATATCTTTTCTTTGTAGATTCTTATGCCATGGCACTGCTTTAAGCTGTATATTAAGCCTCTCATAATCACCTGCCTTGTAGTTCCACATATACACATTAACTGAAAATTCCTCATGTTTGCAACCTCTGGAGTCACAATTTCTTGACCAGAAGTAATCTGAGTAACTTGGAGAATGGCACTGGATCTTTAACCAGATCCAGTGTCATTCTCAAATAGAGTCCTCTTCCTAACTTGCTGTTTCAAGTAATAATCTCTTAGTAGGTGAATAAATTCCATTTCCTTCCTACCATGTGATCTTTCTTCCTTCCAATCTCTCTCTCTCTCTGTTTAGTTGAAATCCTCTGAGACAATTACTTGACCTGACCAATGAGTGCAGGTCAATAACTTGACCTGCACTCATTGGGCTAATTTGCTTATGTCTTTCATATCATTCCTTGTACCCCCCCCCCAGCCTATACTAGCAACTTACTGTGTGTTTTGTCCAGATTTCCTCAAATGAACTGCCATCCACATGATCTCTGTCTTCCTGATATCCTAATCTTTTTAACTGCAGTTCATTGGCTATCATCAGCATTGTTAACACACACACACACACACACACACACACACACACACACACACACACACACACAGCTCCTCACAAAATATTGCATATTAAAATCCCCTAACAGAGATGTCTTAGCTACAGTAGTTATATTATGCATTAACCTCCCTACCAGCTGAGGTGGATGAAATAGTGAGACCAAATTACACTTCTTATCCATGTTATTCAACGGGTGTTAGAGAATCGTATCCAGATTTAGTTTGATGTCTATATACGTCATGGCTGGTTGGGGTGTTAATACCATCCTGATAGTATCTACTTTAATACAAAATATTATTATTATTCAGGCCTCCATAGAGTCAAAAGACTCATCGTGGGAGGTCCTTCCTAAGAAACACAAAGTCTATCATACCACTCCTTAAACTCATTGACCGTTCTTGCTCTCACCACTCCATCAGGTAATGCATTCCACAGTTCAACCGCCCTCCACGCAAAGAAACCACTCCTCACCCTCTTGCTCACAGTTTCCTTTCGTAACTTCGAGGGATGGCCTCTTGTCATCACTCCTTCCCGAACCTCCCCAGTGTCAACCCTGTAACCACCTCTCAACAGTTTAAGTCTCAATCATATCGCCTCTCCTTCTATCCACCAAACTCTGCAGTCCACATTCCCTCAGCAGATCCTCATAACTAACATTTTAGTCCTGAAACCATCTTTGTTATCCACCTTTGTACCCTTTCCACAGTTAATTTATCCCTTTCAAATCCTGGGGACCAAATCTGAGAACAATAGTCTAAGTGTGGTCTGATCAGAGTCTTATACAACGGAATGATAACCCTTTTATCTCTGCAGGTCAGTGTCCTTCTCATTATTGCACCAATCCTCTGTGTTACCTTCACCACCTTTGCAATATGTCCCCTAAACTTCAGGTTTCTATCAATCATCAACCCCAGATCTCTTGTCTCCCCTACTTCCTCCAGTATAACTCCTCCCATAGAGTATGCAGCATCCCATCGATGTTCCCCAAACCTCAAGACCTTACATTTTGCTGCATTAAACTGAAACCCCCATTCATTTGCCCATCTATCTAGCTTATTCAAATCCTCTTGCAGGGCTACCACATCTGCACTATTACTAATAATCCTTCCCAGCTTTGCATCCGCAAACAACTGAATATCCCCTTGCAATCCACTGGCAATGTCATTGATATAAAGGTTAAACAATATAGGTCCTAGTACTGAGCCCTGTGGGACCCCACTTGTAACCCTCTGCCTCTTTGAAACTGCTCCACCATACACAACTCTCTGATACCTATCAGACAGCCAATCCTGAATCCAGTTGACCAACCTGACATCCAAACCCATGTGCTGCAACTTAAATATCAGCTGATCATGTGGCACCCTGTCAAATGCCTTCGCTAAGCCTAAGAAAATTGCAGTATATGCCTTTCCCCTCATCTAATGTTCTTGTAAATTTATTATAAAAGGCTAGCATATTGCTAAAACAAGAGCACCCCTTCACAAATCCATGTTGACTCTCACAGATAACATTACCCTCATCTGCCCAGTGCTGTATATATACGGTCCCTCACTACTTTCTCCAAGATCTTAACTACTGATGACACACAGACTGGCCATTAGACACTTCCAGTCTGCTACCACCCTTATGCAATGGCACTATCTTACCTTCCTTCCATTCCCTGGGCACCTTTCCTGCAGCCAGACTTTTATTGAAAAGCCAGGTCATAGGAGTTGTCAGTTCTTTAGCACATTCTCTCAAAACTCGTGGTGAAATACCATCCAGTCCCACAACTTTACTGACATCCAGAGTACTCAGTACTTTCAACACACTCTCCTCCTGCACCTTAAAACCTCGAACCTGCCCTATCTCTGTAGTATTAAAATTCACTCCTCCAGGATGAAATATTCCAATAAAGTATTCATTGAACAATTCCACTATGTCCTCTGCATCAGTCATTCTATTCCCATTTTTATCCCACAATGTCCTTCTTCCACAGTCATTTCTCCTCCTACTGGCCACATAGCTAAAAAATTCCCTAGGATTTTCTTTGGATCTTAGGGCCAATCTCCTCTCATATTCCAGTTTCGCTTTCCTTACCACACTAGTCACTCTTCTGGCCTGTGTCTTATATTCTTCATGCATCTTCTCTTCACCTGTCTCCCAAAATGAAAAACCATGCAATTCCTGTTTAATATTGTTTGTCATCCACTTTACTCTAAATTGTGTTCTCTTCTTCTCTTGTGGTATACAACTTACCATTGCTATTAAATATACAACTATTTCTTAAAATCTAAACTATTAAATCTGTCACACTCATAGAAAATAAAGTAGTACAAATTAACTTAATATTATTAATTAAAATATGAACTAGTATAGACATTCCCTAGCACAGAACTTTGTTAAGAAATATTTTATTTTAATTTTTAATGTAAAGGCAAACTATTGCATTTCTACCATTAGTTATTAGATCTGTTAAAGCACTATAGACTTGAGTAGATAATATTCTGTAAAAGAAAAAAAATTAGTATGATAAATTATTTGACACTAATGTTTCTATGCAGGAAAAGCAGCAACTTCAAGAAAAGCTCTCAGATAATGTTACAGAATTAACTAGTCTTCGTGAAGAACATAGGCTTTTACAAGAATTAGCATGTAGAGAAAGTGAAAAATTTCGTCAAGAGAGAAATGCTACATCTGAGGTAAAAATAATTTTAAAGGAACTTAAATATTGCTTTTATTTTTAAAGAATCCTTAGTTTTTATATATATATGTTAAAGATACCAAGCTATTTTAAACCTGGTTTTTAATCCATTTCCCAAGTAAGCAAACAAACAGACAAATATGTCAAGTTTGTGCCTGCATGTAATGCAAGTCTAAGTGACCCGTAAAGTAGTACAAGTCTAGGCAGCTCGTGGTAAAGGTGGAATAAGCCCTGATCACTATTCTTAATATTTACCCTTGATGCAAAGCCCATCTCCTTGAGGAGATGTATGATGGTATGCATTAAAGGCAAGGGGCCACTACCCAGACCGGTTTCGAACTTTATTGAGGTCTCATCGGTGGGAGCCAGTCTTAGAAATACCAAGGTTAAGTAATATTACTTAACCTTGGTATAGTTACCAAAAGGTGCTTTCACCTTATTAAATAAAAATCTCAGGATGAGAGATAGATGTAGAAAGTTTTTTACCATAGGTATAGCCTGGGTAAATTAAGGGTAAATATTAAGAATAGTGATCAGAGCTTATTTCACCTTTACCATGAGTTGCCTAGACTTGTACTACTTTACAGGTCACTTAGACTTGCATTACATGCAGGTACAAACTTGACTTATTTGTCTGTTTGCTTACTTGGGAAATGGAGTAAAAACCAGGTTTAAAATAGCTTGGTATCTTACATATATTATACCCAAGGTAAAAAACTTTCTACACACACACACACACACACACATATATTATTCATTTGAAGGAGAATTTGATTAATAATTACTTGAATTGTTGAAAATTTATTTATCACTAGGTTAGACTATAATAGATTTAGTTTAATCCTTTGTCCCAGTGAGAGCAAACAAAGTTTGCGCCTGAAAATATCTTCAGGACTAAATATAGTGTTGTACTATCTTATCCAGTAAGTAGTGCAACACCAAGGCAACTCGTGGCAAAGGTGGAGCAAGCTACCAGGCACTTCTAACCCAGTATCTCCCATAATGCAAAACACATTTCCTATGTGGATATGTATACTGTTATGCATTAAAGGGATTGGCCATCTACCCAGACTAGTTTCGACCTTTATTGAGGTCTCTTCAGTGGGAGCCAGGCCCAGAGCTGGAGATACCAGGCAGAAGCAGTAGCAAGTCATCTGTGCCTATGGGAGTTGCCAAAAGGTTTATCACCTTTTTTAAAAATTACTCTGGATTTAGAGAAAGATGTTGAAAATTTATTTATCACTAGGTTAGACTATAATAGATTTAGTTTAATCCTTTGTCCCAGTGAGAGCAAACAAAGTTTGCGCCTGAAAATATCTTCAGGACTAAATATAGTGTTGTACTATCTTATCCAGTAAGTAGTGCAACACCAAGGCAACTCGTGGCAAAGGTGGAGCAAGCTACCAGGCACTTCTAACCCAGTATCTCCCATAATGCAAAACACATTTCCTATGTGGATATGTATACTGTTATGCATTAAAGGGATTGGCCATCTACCCAGACTAGTTTCGACCTTTATTGAGGTCTCTTCAGTGGGAGCCAGGCCCAGAGCTGGAGATACCAGGCAGAAGCAGTAGCAAGTCATCTGTGCCTATGGGAGTTGCCAAAAGGTTTATCACCTTTTTTAAAAATTACTCTGGATTTAGAGAAAGATGTTGAAAATTTATTTATCACTAGGTTAGACTATAATAGATTTAGTTTAATCCTTTGTCCCAGTGAGAGCAAACAAAGTTTGCGCCTGAAAATATCTTCAGGACTAAATATAGTGTTGTACTATCTTATCCAGTAAGTAGTGCAACACCAAGGCAACTCGTGGCAAAGGTGGAGCAAGCTACCAGGCACTTCTAACCCAGTATCTCCCATAATGCAAAACACATTTCCTATGTGGATATGTATACTGTTATGCATTAAAGGGATTGGCCATCTACCCAGACTAGTTTCGACCTTTATTGAGGTCTCTTCAGTGGGAGCCAGGCCCAGAGCTGGAGATACCAGGCAGAAGCAGTAGCAAGTCATCTGTGCCTATGGGAGTTGCCAAAAGGTTTATCACCTTTTTTAAAAATTACTCTGGATTTAGAGAAAGATGTTGAAAATTTATTTATCACTAGGTTAGACTATAATAGATTTAGTTTAATCCTTTGTCCCAGTGAGAGCAAACAAAGTTTGCGCCTGAAAATATCTTCAGGACTAAATATAGTGTTGTACTATCTTATCCAGTAAGTAGTGCAACACCAAGGCAACTCGTGGCAAAGGTGGAGCAAGCTACCAGGCACTTCTAACCCAGTATCTCCCATAATGCAAAACACATTTCCTATGTGGATATGTATACTGTTATGCATTAAAGGGATTGGCCATCTACCCAGACTAGTTTCGACCTTTATTGAGGTCTCTTCAGTGGGAGCCAGGCCCAGAGCTGGAGATACCAGGCAGAAGCAGTAGCAAGTCATCTGTGCCTATGGGAGTTGCCAAAAGGTTTATCACCTTTTTTAAAAATTACTCTGGATTTAGAGAAAGATGTTGAAAATTTATTTATCACTAGGTTAGACTATAATAGATTTAGTTTAATCCTTTGTCCCAGTGAGAGCAAACAAAGTTTGCGCCTGAAAATATCTTCAGGACTAAATATAGTGTTGTACTATCTTATCCAGTAATTATCCAGCAAACTTTGTTTGCTCTCACTGGGACAAAGGATTAAACTAAATCTATTATAGTCTAACCTAGTGATAAATAAATTTTCAACATCTTTCTCTAAATCCAGAGTAATTTTTAAAAAAGGTGATAAACCTTTTGGCAACTCCCATAGGCACAGATGACTTGCTACTGCTTCTGCCTGGTATCTCCAGCTCTGGGCCTGGCTCCCACTGAAGAGACCTCAATAAAGGTCGAAACTAGTCTGGGTAGATGGCCAATCCCTTTAATGCATAACAGTATACATATCCACATAGGAAATGTGTTTTGCATTATGGGAGATACTGGGTTAGAAGTGCCTGGTAGCTTGCTCCACCTTTGCCACGAGTTGCCTTGGTGTTGCACTACTTACTGGATAAGATAGTACAACACTATATTTAGTCCTGAAGATATTTTCAGGCGCAAACTTTGTTTGCTCTCACTGGGACAAAGGATTAAACTAAATCTATTATAGTCTAACCTAGTGATAAATAAATTTTCAACATCTTTCTCTAAATCCAGAGTAATTTTTAAAAAAGGTGATAAACCTTTTGGCAACTCCCATAGGCACAGATGACTTGCTACTGCTTCTGCCTGGTATCTCCAGCTCTGGGCCTGGCTCCCACTGAAGAGACCTCAATAAAGGTCGAAACTAGTCTGGGTAGATGGCCAATCCCTTTAATGCATAACAGTATACATATCCACATAGGAAATGTGTTTTGCATTATGGGAGATACTGGGTTAGAAGTGCCTGGTAGCTTGCTCCACCTTTGCCACGAGTTGCCTTGGTGTTGCACTACTTACTGGATAAGATAGTACAACACTATATTTAGTCCTGAAGATATTTTCAGGCGCAAACTTTGTTTGCTCTCACTGGGACAAAGGATTAAACTAAATCTATTATAGTCTAACCTAGTGATAAATAAATTTTCAACATCTTTCTCTAAATCCAGAGTAATTTTTAAAAAAGGTGATAAACCTTTTGGCAACTCCCATAGGCACAGATGACTTGCTACTGCTTCTGCCTGGTATCTCCAGCTCTGGGCCTGGCTCCCACTGAAGAGACCTCAATAAAGGTCGAAACTAGTCTGGGTAGATGGCCAATCCCTTTAATGCATAACAGTATACATATCCACATAGGAAATGTGTTTTGCATTATGGGAGATACTGGGTTAGAAGTGCCTGGTAGCTTGCTCCACCTTTGCCACGAGTTGCCTTGGTGTTGCACTACTTACTGGATAAGATAGTACAACACTATATTTAGTCCTGAAGATATTTTCAGGCGCAAACTTTGTTTGCTCTCACTGGGACAAAGGATTAAACTAAATCTATTATAATTACTTGAATTAACAAAGATTAGTTATTTGTGCTGTTTGAAATATAATTATTTTGTACAAACACCATTAATTAGGTTACTTTTTTTTACAAATCTTCCGTCTTTTTGTAAAAAGCAAACTGTTGTTTGCTTTTGTAGTATTTGTGATGTGTTCCTGAGATTCTCTCCCATAAATAGAACCATATTTTTACTTCTTCAAAATCCATGTGAAGTTGAGGAGAATAAGTTTCACCACTGCTTAACTTTTTTGGTCTTTAGTTGTATCACATAATTATTAAGTAAATGTATCTTTGTTATGTTTATGCACTTTCTAGCATGTTTTTCTGTAATGCCAATAACATTATCACTTGCTTCAAATTCAATCTCTGTGTATGAATAAAAATATTACGATATTATCATTCACTAATCTAATGCACATATTACTGAATAAAATTCACTATTAGCGAATTTTAATAGTGATATTATTATTATTATTATGTGACCCTCTAGGGAATCCAAGGACTCATCATGGGAGGACACTCTACTCTACTTTGCTAAATACATCTTGCCCTCTCCACTACTACTTAATTCTCCTACTTCGACACTATTACCATCACTGCCATATACTGCCCATCATCACCAGCAACAATACTTTTTGTCTGTAAATTGCATGTGTTCTGAAGGTAAATTTGTCTGTACTCAGGATGAAAAACCCAAGTTTCTGGGAGAAAAACCCTGCTACCTCCGTTTGAGATCAGTTAACTCATCTTCAATTGAAAAAGCCCATATAACGATTCCCCTCATCATGATGAACCCAGGTCTCTTCAGTTGAAGGGTGCAATGTTCTGCTGTTTTTCCAATTGTGCTACAGAGGCACTGTAGCACTGATCATATCATTTCACTAACTGAAGTCACAATAAATGAAACATACGACGCATTTAGTTCAGCATGAGAAACTAATGACAAAGAAGCTGACTGTTGGGCAGATCACATGCTCATCATTGTGAGGGATGAGTCATTAGTTGGACTTACTCTTGCTCAACTTATGAGTTTCTTGAATGTTCCTTATTGTAACATCAAGTTGGGCATGAGAATAAAATGAAAATGATTAAATGTTGGGTTGCACAAGTTCAAATCTGTGTAAACAGAAGACTTCCTGTATGTAAAAATTAAACTTTGAGAGAGATTTAATTCTGAAATTATTTTAAGAATAAATTACATGTGTATTTTATCAGATATTATGAGAAATCAATGGAACTATTTCATGATTAGTTTCCTGTCATATTATTCTTCAGGTCAGTTTGTCAGGTCTCTTAAGCAAGCCTAGAGTCCATTTAGGACTCCAGGCCTGACTTTGTTGCGTTTCTTCAGCCTCATTTGCCCAGATGGCAATGTAAAGTTGCTGAAATATAGGAAAGTATTAAAGTTATTATAATTACTATTGTAGTATACGTTATTTCCTGAATAATAATAGTTATGAGTAACCAACATATAAGCCTGTCTACCAGAATTACCATATCTCATTCTATTCTTGAGCTCTGTAAAATGAAAAATACTGGTACTGTGACATTTTAAAAGAAGTTTGCAGGTCTCTATCATAATGTCACTCTTTCTCCTGTTTGCTAGTGTCTACAATCCACACATCCCTAATTTATCTTCATAATTTTCATTTCACAATCATAATATTTTTAACACACTCCTTTGCCGTTTCCACTGTGTCTACATCACCTCAGACCATACTTGCACACAATCTAGGTAAGGTCATATAAAGTTCTAAAAGAGGCAAAATGACTTCTTGATCCTTATAAGGCAGTCTGTTTCAACATGATCATTATCCTCTGGGGATTGTATTTGCAGTTTCAATTTACATGCAGCTGAATATATTCCTTTGGTTATCCATAATACCAATAATATGTAAATAAGTGATCTAAGAGTAGAACCCTATGGCATTCTACTTGCTATTCTTCCTTTTTCTGGGACATTGCTTTATCATACCCTTGTTAATATCTGGACTGAGTTATTAACCATTCTATTAACATAACCAATCTATTAACCATTGTTAGGCTCTATGAAATTCAAGAGCTTTGTCCTTTTAATCCCCCAACTATGTCAGGATATCTCTTTTTTTCTATATATAACAAGTCATCTACTTGCACTGTGTTCCAGGAAATTGATAGTGCAGACTAAATAATAACGAAAAACTTTAATTATTACTTCTTATATTTTTCCAAAGTTAATTGGAATCTTCAGAGATTAATACATTGGTATCAAACATGTGCATGCAGGCACATTTCACTAACAAGTGGTACAGGAAAGATACAGGCTGGCCTAAAGTCCTATAATTATGCCATGTATTGACTTTTGGTTGGATGTTCTTGGCTGCTGGGCTTAATGTCTGTCAATGAAGATTTTTCATATTAGAGACAGTTTGCAACCATATTTGTTTCGGTTGGGTAGGAACTGCAGCAGATTCAAGGAAAAGCCTCTCAAATTTGAATTTGCTTGGGTAGAGTAAGGTGGCTTTTTTTCCAATGGATCCTGTGATGGGCGGTGGGGGGGGGGGGGGGGATCCAGGGCAAGGTCTGCTAATCCTGAGCAGCCATAGTGGTGGAACCAGAACCAGATATATGGATTCTGATAGACTCCTAAGTTCATATAGGCTTCTTTATGGCCTTCCAAAAGTCCATAAAGAAGATGTACCATTATGCTCAGTTGTAGATGGTATAGACTCACTTAGCTACATACTAGCCCAACATTTAGTCAAAGTGCTTTCTAATACTTTTGGCAATACCTCATCACATATATAACACAATTGGACATTAGACTAGTGCATTGGATTGGAGATTGGCTGTCTACAACCACTGAATTTACCTGTAGTGTAATAGATATCCTGCAGCTGCAACTATTCATACTGTGTCAAGACAGACAGGACAGCCAACATGCATATCTGAAATTCAGCACTACATTTGGTTCCACAACTATGGCTGCTCAGGATTAGTAGGCCATGTCCTGAATACCCAATCACAGGATCCATTGAAAAAGCAAATTTAAATTTGAGAGGATTTTCCTCAAATTTGCTGCATCTCTTACCCACCCTAAATAAATATGGTTGTATCACACTGCCTCTCGTATGGGAACCCTCATTTTCAGACAATTTCAGCCCTTTTTGAATTCCTTTGGAGGTGTGATGAAATAATAATAATCATAATCATTTAATAACCTGGTATAAATAAAACTGATGTTTCTGGTGTCTCTCATTCTTAAACAGTCAAGCTAATTGGTGCAAAAAAAAGTTGTAGGTTTTCTTAACATTAAAATGAATTTTGTATGCAGGAATCTTTGATTCTAGATTCAAGCACCTTGTGATCATTCTTTTTGCCTTAACTCTTGATATGTATCTGGACATTCCTTGGTGATTTAGCTTACACATTGCTAATGTATTATGGATTTTGCAATTTTTATTTATATGCAGGATTAATATTTTGTACTATTTAAATCATACATATTTGGTCATAAAATACTTAAAAAAAATGAGATTTTTTGTGGTTATGAGACCATAAGTTTTTTAATTAATACATAGATTAATATAATCCCACCTACTAGTTTCGCTAGCGACTGTCTAGCTTTGTCAAGGCTCGAATGGTACATACAAAAAAAATGAGAGAATACAGAAACATTGCTAACTGTTAGGCAGTTAAGTTTGAACAAATACATGCATGTGTTGAGAAGCTTCAGTCAGTATCATGGATACATGTTGTATGCACATGCGTTGCATGATTTTTCACGTATTGTAGTTCCGTTAAACTGAGTGAGTTGATTAAGTTTTTCCATATATCTTTCAGTATGGAGCCCTGATTTCTGTTGAGGTTGTTACCTGTTCTTAATACCATGCCGCTTCCTTGAAAATTCTGTAACTGTAATCATCATCTAAATACAGCATAGAGCTATTTTCCCAATCAATTGCATGGTTGGAAGTAGAAAAGTGATGTGCTAAGCCTGAGGAGACTGTCCTGTTGTGATTGACATCCCCAACATGCTCCTTCTGTCTGATTTCCAGGCTTCTTGAAGTTTGCCCAATATATGAAAGATCGCACGCACGTGGAATTCTATAAACACCTGGATATTTGAAATATGATACACTGTCTTTAGGAGATCTTAATACTTATCTGAGAACTGGGTGACTGTTCCTTGTTTTGGAGATTGTCTTTATAAAGGAATTTGTTGATGATGTTTTTAGGAAAACCATTCTGTGATAGTGTTATAGCAATTTGAGAAAGTTCTGTCTGTACCTCATTTTCTGGATGTAGTTTCCTTATTTATGAATGTTCCAGTGGAGGAGGTCATTAACATTATTAAAGATCTCTTCCCTACAGACATTACACGGTTGTTAAATCACTGCCTGAAATCAAATTTCTTCAAAGCAAACAACACAGTTTACCAACAATTTGAAGGCCTAGCAATGGGTAGCCCACTGTCGCCATCTTGTGCAGACCTATTCATGGAAAAGTTGGAAAATGAAATTTTACCAAAATTATTATTATTATTATTATTACCACGGGCTACTCCAGGAGTCCTTAGACTCATCGAGGGAGGCCCTAAACATCATGTTCACACAGCTGTTCAACATTCTCACAGTATCTATCATACCTTGCCTTGAACTCGCTCACTGTCATAGCACCCACAACAGACTCTGGCAGCTTATTCCACTCATTTACCACTCTAAAAGTAAAGAACCCAGCTCTAACACCCCTGCTAACCACGCTCTTGCCCAGCTTCCATGGGTGTCCCCTAGTTCTCCCACCACCAGTCCTGATCTCAAAAATATCATCTGAATTAATCCTATAGAATCCTTTTAGCAATTTGAATGTCTCAATCATGTCTCCCCTTTTCCGCCTATCAACTAGTTTCTGCAACCCACAAATCTTCAACCTGTTCTCATATGGTTCATTCCACAGACCTGCTATCATCTTAGTCACTCGCCTCTGGATCCTCTCAACCTCCTCCCCATCAAGAAGGAACCGAGGTGACCAAATCTGGGCACAGTAGTCGAGATGAGGTCTTATCAGGGCTCGGTACAGAGGTACAATAACTTGTTTTTCTCTGCTCGTCAAGGTATTTTTCAACAACCAAGTGAGTTGATGAGCTGATTTTACTTTCGCAATGTGCCCCCTAAACTTCATCTACCTATCCACCAACACTCCCAAGTCCCTGGCCTCATCAATCTCTTGGAGTACAGTTCCACCAATGTGGTATACTGCTGCTAATCTTTTCACTCCGAAATGCATAACCTTACATTTTGTCACATTAAATTGACATCCATTCTCCTTAGTCCAGAACTCCAATCTATCTAAGTCATCTTGCAAGACTTTGACATCTTCTGCATTCACTATCGCCCTACCCAACTTTGCATCATCAGCGAACAAATGAACTGTCCCACTTAGACCCTTCCCTATATCGTTAATGAACAGATTAAACAGCAGTGGTCCAAGAACAGAACCCTGTGGCACACCACTAGTCACAGGCCGTTTTTTGGACTCTACTCCTGAATAAACTACTCTTTGATATCTCTCCATCAACCACCCAGCTATCCATCTCACCAACCCTATATCCATTCCCATATGTTGTAGTTTACGGATTAGAATTCCATGTGGTATCCTGTCAAACGCCTTTGCCAGGTCCAGCAGTATCACTGTAAACCCATTTCCCTTATCCAGTTCAGCCATCACCTTGTTATAAAACTTGAGCAAGTTACTGAGGCATGATCTACCCTTCACATAGCCATGCTGTCCTCTGTACAGTATCTCATTTTCATCAATCCATTCCTGTATTTTTCCCTTGACTACTTTCTCCAAGACCTTGACAACGACTCCTGATATGCTGATCGGTCGGTAATTTGCAACCATAGTCTTGGATCCTCCTTTATGCAGTGAAACTATTTTCCCCTCTTTCCACGCTTTCGGGACTAAGCCAGACCTGAGACTCAGATTAAACAACATGGTCAAGGGCACTGATAATTCATTAGCCGCTTCATGCAAGACCAGTGCCGGTATACCATCCAATCCCACAGATGTATTCACATTAAGGTTCTGTAATAGACTATTCACCTCCACTTCATTCATCACAATTCCCATATAAACTAATGGTTCCCTCATTTTTTCAACGTCACCACCTGGATGATATACTTTTGCAAAGTGCGCGCTCAGTAACTCCACTATATCGACTGGTTCAGTGAACTCTTTACCATCGTCATTCCTTAAAATCATTTTGCCATGTACAGTTTTTTTCTTGCTTGCAGCATATTGAAAGAACTGTTTGGGATTCTCTTTTGCTTGTATAGCTAGTTTCCTTTCATAATCGGCTTTTGCTGTTTTTACCACACTCGTTACCCTTCTGGCCTGTACTTTATACCGTTCATGTGCCTGCAGGTCACCCCTTTCTTTAAATTCCCTCCATAGTTGTTTCTTTTTTTGCAGCTCAAGCTTAATGGTGTTATTCATCCATTTAACCCCTCCTTGTTTCACTATTCGGACCTTAGGTATACAATCAGCCATAACCTCCTGTAAATGCCCTTTGATCACTTCCCATGCTCTATTGACGTCCAGCCCTTGCAGTTGTACTTGCCATGGCACTGATCCAAGCAATCTCCTAAGCTTGTCATACTTGCCAGCACGGTAATTCCACATATACCCTGTCTTAATCACAAATTTCACACCTTTAGCCACCTCCCAGGTCAAGACCTTATGATCACTTTCACCAATAGGTGGCAACATGGTCATATTCATTACAGTCAAATTCTCAGATACTATTACCAGGTCAAGCACTCTCACACCCCTAGTATTTTCAATTACATGCTGTTTCAGATAGTTATCCCTTAATAATTGAATAAAATCCATTTCCTTCCTCACATGTGTCCTCTCCTCCTTCCAATCAATGTTACCATAGTTGAAATCCCCCATAATAATTACCCTCCTTCCACTCATTTCATCAATTTGTTTATGCATACCATCTCCACCATCTATTCCATCACCTGGTCTATAGCAGCACCCAACTGTATATTTTATTCTGCCAGTATCAATCTCACACCAATTAGCCTCAAATGAGCTCCTTTCACTATCCTGCAATACTTCAATTCTCCTTGGCTGCAGTTCATCAGCTATCATCAATAACACCCCTCCCCCAATTTT
The DNA here is from genome assembly GCF_054136105.1 of Typopeltis vanoorti. Classification (NCBI taxonomy): domain Eukaryota; kingdom Metazoa; phylum Arthropoda; class Arachnida; order Uropygi; family Thelyphonidae; genus Typopeltis; species Typopeltis vanoorti. The sequence goes on along the minus strand of NC_143549.1, from coordinate 163,766,564 downwards.
ATTCTCTCTGTCCCTCCTAAACATACTATAACCTACACATTCCAACCCACTAACCATATCATCTTCCGTCAGCCATGTTTCACTAATGCCAATAACCTGTGGCCGGGAAGAGCCAATCAAGGCCAAAAATTCTTCCTTCTTGTTCCTAATACTCCTGGCATTAGCATACATGAATTGCAGTGTTCCCTTTGTCCCACCCCTATCTTGATGTGTTATTCTAAATATCCCATTCCCATTTTTTGTCCTTATTGCTGGCTCAGGTACATTATATACATTTTTACACTCAACTGTCTCACTGATGTCTGGATATCCACTCCCCCCCCCTCCTTGGTAGTTCTAGTTTCCCTGGTTCTGCACATCCATTTTCACTTCATTCAGCAACACTTTTTCCAGTCTCCGCACACCAAGTCCATTCAAATGCAGGCCATCCATCTTGTATAAGTCCTTTCGCCCATCAAACTCATTCCATACGTCCACAAATTCCACACCACACCGTCCGCATAACCTGCGCATAATATCATTTGCGATTATGGCCCTCCTTCTAAACTCCTCTCTGTCATACCGCGGTAACAGACTCACCATTCTAACTCTGTCACTCTTTTCTTTCGCTACCTTTAACAATACTTTCAAGTCCTCTCTCATAAAAAATTTATCACCTTTCAATTCATTCGTACCTAAACCATCGATATGATGGAGATACATTGATGATAATTTCATCATTTGGAATGAAAACATGGAAAACCTACAGGTGTTTTTAGAGAGAATAAACTCACTTCATAACAAAATTAAATTTACTCTAGAAGTTGAAAAAAAACAGAACTCTCCTTCCTAGACATACTGGTGAAAAGGCAGGAGAATAATTTTAAACTTTCCATATACAGAAAACCTACAGATACTGGACTTATTTATATTATTCTTCTAACCATCATAGATCACAAAAACATAGCATCATTCACATGTTACGGAACAGAGCCAAAAAGTTTATTTCAGACGAAGAAGAGGTACAGACAGAACTTTCTCAAATTGCTATAACACTATCGCAGAATGGTTTTCCTACAAACATCATCAACAAATTCCTTTATAAAGACAACCTCCAAAACAAGGAACAGTCGCCCAGTATGCTTCAACAGTAGTCATCCCTTATGTTGATTCAGTCTCTTCAAGATTAGCGAGAATGTTAAAATCTCACAACATCAGAGTGATATTTAAGCCAAGTATATCAGACAAGTATTAAGATCTCCTAAAGACAGTGTACCATATTTCAAATATCCAGGTGTTTATAGAATTCCACGTGCGTGCGATCTTTCATATATTGGGCAAACTTCAAGAAGCCTGGAAATCAGACAGAAGGAGCATGTTGGGGATGTCAATCACAACAGGACAGTCTTCTCAGGCTTAGCACATCACTTTTCTACTTCCAACCATGCAATTGATTGGAAAATAGCTCTATGCCGTATTTAGATGATGATTACAGTTACAGAATTTTCAAAGAAGCGGCAGTGGTGTTAAGAACGGGTAACAACCTCAACAGAAATCAGGGTGCCATACTGAAAGATATATGGAAAAACAATCAACTCACTCAGTTTAACGGAACTACAATACACGAAAAATCATGTAACGCATGTGCATATGACATGTATCCATGATACTGACTGAAGCGTCTCAACACATGCACACATTGTCATGCATATGTTCAAACTTAACTGCCTAACAGTTAGCAACGTTTCTGTATTTTCTCATATTTTTTTGTATGTACCGTTTGAGCCTTGACAAAGCTAGACAGTCACTAGCGAAACTAGTAGGCGGGATTATACTAATCTATGTATTAATTAAAAAACCTATGGTCTCATAACCACAAAAAGTCTCGTTTTTTTTATTTCTTACTATCTAAGAAAAGAGACTAGTCATACGGTCACTTTTAACAATGCAAGAATAATGAAAAAAAAAATGAGGCAATAATTGAAGCTGCTATCATGAAGTACAAAGAAAATAATTTAATCAGATTTCAATTTTAGTTCATTGCCAATTAGGCAACAGGACTAATGTGCAAACCAAACTGGGTTGAAAGTTTTAAGACTTTCTTTCAAATAAAATTATTCTGATGAAAAAAAATTAAATAGTTATAAAATGTCCAGGTTAGGTCCAAGTTTAAAATCATTAATATCACAACATAAAATAAACCTTAATATGCAGATAAAACAAGACTCTCCCCCCAAACTCTTTAGGTAGAGTGGAATTTGACTATATTTGAATTCTTGATAACATGCAACTACATTCTTTTGGTTCATTTCTTGTTAGTCTTTTTGTAATTCTACTTCATGTTTCTCTGGCCAGTATTAACCTTAAAGTACAGCAGCCTCAGTGTTGTGTTGCTCCTTCTGTATTTCATCCACCAATGAAAATATTGCCACTCTCCTTTTTGTTCGTTTTATTAAATCTGTTGTGCCAGCCTTCTACCACATTAGTTCTGACTTCATTTCCCATTTCTTTCATACAAAAGTTTTATGTATGTAATCTGTGACATCCAAATGTTATGAAATTGTCATTGTTTTCATTCAGCTGATCTAATATCAGTTAAAATGCTCCCATAACATCACTGAGAGAGAGACAAAAGCCTGTTCTATGGCACTCGAAATCCATTGATTTACTGCACTATTGTCTAAATTGTGTTGGCTCTGAAGTCCAGCTTCTTGAATTTTTCAGGATATTGACTGTCCAAAATGAAACAGGCACAGATATGTCTGGGCATATGGAAGCACATCGACAAGTGTGTTTATAGTAACTTTTCGAAATCCATCATAATTGATGATGGTCATCTTTGTATGGTTGAAATTTGCATTTCTCTTGCTGTTTAAGCCTTTGTCCAGGTAATGAATTATCCAGGTAATTCTCTTCTTGTTCACTCTGCATAGGGGATGCACACTCAATGGGCAAAACATCAGAGATAGGGATGATGAGGAGTTGATACTGGCATTCTCCCTATGTAGAGTGAAATGTACCCAAACCAAATGTAGACTGTAAATAGGCAGCCATCAGGGCTTCCCAACAGTGCATCACAATTGACAAACATGGTAAATGTGGTGATGTCAGCGACTTTGATCATGGATGTATTATTGACACAAGACAGATTGTTCATTCTATCGTCCAAGTGGTAGGAACCCTAGGGTTCTCAAGGGCAACTGTATCAAGGGTCTACCATGAGTATACCATCCACAGACATAACAGTGCCCAGCAAGAAAGTGGTGGCCGACCACATGCCATTGATGACAGGGTTGACATAGACTGTCCAGGCTTGTACAGACCAACTGCAGGGTAATGGGAGCACAAATCGCATCCAGCTTCAATGTAGAGGTCCAAATGGTACAGCATACCCTGTATACCATGGGCCAGCGCCCTAATAGTGTACCATTGTTGACAGCATGTCATCAGGCATTGTGCCTTGCTTGGTGTCAGAACCATCAAACCTGGGCCTCTGCAGAGTGGACCAGATTCGTATGGTCTGATGAATCCCATTATCAGTTGTGCCAAGCTCACAGGAGGGTGCAGGTGTGGTGTCGACAGCACGAGGCCATGAGCCCGCATCATGCCAGGTCAGCTCTGTTCAAGGAGGCGGTGGCTCTGTGATGGTTTGGGAAGCCCTCTCATGTGATACATTAGGTCACTTAGCATGTCTGTAGAGGTCCTTAAATGCTACAAGCTACCAGAATGTGTTGACTGATCACCTACACACTTTCATGGCCTTCGTACATCCTACAGCCAATGGTTTATTTGAGCAGGACAATGCCACCCCAACGATCACCTAGGCATCACTTGAGGAACACTCATCTTAGTTTTGGATCATCCAGTGGTTCCCCTTAATAACTTTATCCTTCTGTTCTCTCCCTTATTATCTACAGTAGTTATCAAGTAATTGATAACTACAGTAGTTATTAGTTATAACTACAGTAGTAGTAGATATTTGTAGTTATCAAATAACTATTAATATTCAATATGCTCTATCAGAACTGAATTTACAGAACCTCTTGATATGTTATTTTGCCTTTTCTTCAGGTCATTACAAATCTTCAACATGAGTTAGATGAGCTGAGATGTTATCGCCAAGAAACAGAGACTATAAACAGAGCCCGAAGTCCGAGTCTTTTAGAGTTACCAGCACAATACAGGGAACTTGAAAGGGAATTACAAAGGGTGAAAAAAGTAAGTAAATATGCTTTGCAATTTGAAGCAGTGATGCATTTATTTTTTGTGAATTGTGTGAGAATGACTGAGGTGTAATCTTTTTTTTTTTTTTCCAAAAAATTTATCCTAATTGAATCTTCAACAGAACCCAGGTTTTATGGAAATAATTTTTTGTGAAAACTGTTATGAAAATTCTCATAATGTTAGTTTTTACAAGGATGTTATGAAATATGAATTAAGGTAACAAAATGTGGAGAAGGAGAAAAAGTAAGAACAGTATTTTAATTGATAAGTAAATACTCATGAGATGTACCATAAGTGTTATGCACAAAATTTAAATATTAATCTTTGCTTTAAAGCAATTTTGACCTAAATTAAAAAAAAAAAAATAGTCTAGTATTTATATGGGAGAAAAACTTGTGCTGAGTGAAGGGATGTAGATATACCAGGAAAAGTAATTGTGTTGAGTAGTAACATTTTATTTCAAAACCAGTCTTCTTGTGTGTATATGTGTGTGTGTGTATACACATACACAAGAAGACTGGGTTTGTCTTCCTTATTGACTAGTAGAAGGCAGTCGTTATTTAGATGGTTCAAAATTTAATTATGCTTATCTGTTTGAACTCTGAGAAAAATTAACTTAAGATATATTGCATTAAAGAGTTCCTCCCACTCACTTCAAAAATTCAATTAATATACAGATTCTTATCTTTCTTTTAAACAAAGCAATGTTGATCCTTATAACAAATTGCATTTGCTTGCAGAAGAAAAGGAAAATGGAGGAGGGGGGATAGGAGATCTAACATAGGGAGAGGGGATGCATAGTAACCTGGATGGCCTGGAATGCAAAGTGAATAATTGTCTGGGGAAAAATCTTGATTGGAAAAAATATATATAGGATAGATGTAATGGAGAGGACAAAGTCTAGTGTTGAAAAACCATGGCTGAAATCTGGCATGGATAAGACTGGTTATAATGTAAATAAGCTTATACATTGGTTACACACAGCTTTTAATTTTTCAGGAAATGACAACAACATATACTAGAATATTAATTATTAAAAAAATTAATTAATACCTTCCTATATTTTGGCAATGTTACATTGCCATCATCAGGGATCTCAAAAAACAATGATAGTACATGCAGGCACTAACACTGCGCATATGAGGCTGAATAAAGGCAACAGAAGTTTAGGTCTGGAGTCCTAAGCAGTGCCCCCTAGTGGGCTAAATTGGATTGTCTTGGCTGTGGTTGACGATCTTAAATGTATGCTCCCCAAATTTGGGGCAGTCTGACTGACATATGTAACAAAATATACGAAACTGGACACCTGCTAAAAGATTTTAAGCACTCAACGTTCCTACCAATACCTAAAAAATCAAAGACAATCAAATGTGAAGAGTACAGAACAATCGGTCTGATCAGTCAGATAGCAACAGTTATGTTATATATCATCCTAGAAAGAAATAAACATAAAATCAAAATGGAAATTAATGAAACACAATCTGGTTTCCAGGAAAATAAAGGAACTAGAGAAGGACTCTTCAACATTAGAACTATTATAGAAAGATATCTGGAGAAGCAGAAAAAAGTCTACTTATGTTTTATTGGCTACACAAAGGCCTTTTGAAAGTATACAACATGAACAATTAATCAAATGCATCAGAAATTTAGGAGTAGATGGTAAAGATACCAGATAACTGATAAATCTATATTGGGAGCAAACTGCCTCAATAAAAAATATCAGGAGAAATCTCGGAGGAATTCCCAGTAAAGAAGGGTGTCAGACAAGGCTGTGTTCTTTCTCCTACATCCTCTGTCCAAAAAGAATATATTTTCGAAAAGAAACTAGTGGCGCCACTTGTTGTTGAAAGCAGCAACCTTCATTAGTATTGTGTCAACTGTTTATGACATTTATTTCATTAGAAGCTGAGTTATAGTGCCAAGAATGACAGTGTGTTTTGACGAACGGTTAGAAAATGAGTTTCAAACAAAGAGCTGTGATTGACTTTTGTGTTAAACTTGGTAAAGTTTTACCGAAATGCATCAAATGCTTCAAAAAGCATACGGTGATGAATGCTTATCCTGCACTCAAGTTTACGAATGGTTTGAGCGATTTCAAAGTGGTCGCGAGACGCTTGAGGACGACAAAAAGCTGGGCCGTCCAAAAACTGGACTTAGTGAAGTTAACATCCAAAAAAGTGTGTGATTTCATCAAAGAAAACCCGAAATCGTCCATGAGATTGATTGAAGATAAATTGGGGATTCCAAAATCAACTGTGCACAACATTTTGACTGAGAGTTTGGGCCTTCGTAAGTTGAATTCGCGATTTGTTCCCCACAAGTTGACCAACGACCAAAAAAGTATTGAATTGAGCATTGTAAGGCCCTCATTAAAACCACTCATAAGGACTCAAACTTCCTTGAAACAATCGTTACTGGTGATGAAACATGGTGTTTTGAGTATGAGCCCAAAACAAAGCACCAGAGTGCTGAGTGGAGACCACCAGAAGAGGGGCATCCGAAAAAAAAGTTGCTTGGAGAAGTCAAAAGTAAAGACAATGCTGATTTGTTTCTATGATTCCAAGCGCATTATCCACAAAGAATTTGTTCCAAATGGTCAATGGTGAGTTTTATCTCTAAGCAATTGATAGCGAGAATTCTTCGTGTATGGCATGAATATTGTGATGCAGGCAGCTGGTCACTTTGCACGATATTGCACCATCTCATCGTTCGAACATTCTGAGACAGCCTTTGAGCAAAAACCAAGTTTGTGTGTTTTGGATCACTCACCGTATTCACCTGATTGATCACACTGTGACTTCTTTCTCTTCCCCCGACTTTATTTGCCGATGAAAGGAAAGCTATACGACACCATTGAAAACGTTCAAGCAGCAGTAACCTCGACCCTCAACAGTATCCTAAAAACCAATTATAAAAAACTCATTTAACGAATTAATTGACCATGTCAAATGCTGTATCAAAGCTGAGGGAGAGTATATTGATTGAGATCAATTATTTGAATAATTATAATTGGCCTGTGTTTTATTTTCTATCAAAAGTTCAGTTTATGGACAGGGGTGTATATTGTTTAACCTCTATACTGAAAATATCTTCCAGCAATTAGAAAAATTTAAAGGAATCAGCATAGGAAACAGGAATGTAAACAACTTAAGATATGCAGATGATACAGTACTGCTAGCTGAAAATAAAAAAAGATCTTCAAAACCTACTAGAAGAGATGCTGAAGCTAAGTGAAAAATATGGACTTAATTTCAACTACAAAAGAACCAAAACCATGCTGGTAACAAGAGAAAAAGGGAAAATACCCAATATAAATATTAAGATCAGAGAAAATACTTTAGATCAAGTAGAGAGTTATATATATTTGGGTGAACTAATTACAGAGAATGGAAAGTGTGATAAGGAAATATTAAGAAGAGAAATTACTAGATCAACCTTCATTAGCATGAAAAACATTCTGACCTCAAGGGGGAAATTCACACACAAAAACAAGAATTAGGCTGTCTAAATGCCACGTATGGAGCAGAAACCTGGATAACATCAAAATATTATGAAAATAAACTAAAAGCCTTTGCAATGTGAATCCTCAGAAGAATTCTTAGTCCCATGCACGATCAAAAAAACTAATTTAGAAATATTAGAGATGATTGGAGAAGATAGGAATCTGTTGAAAATCATTAAGAAAAAGAAAACCACCTATCTTGGTCACATACTAAGGCATGAATCCCTACAAAAAAAACACTTCTAGAAGGAATGATACAAGGAAAAAAGAGAAAGGCAAAGCACAGATTGGATGGGGAATATTAAGGACTGGACCTTTTTGTCCTATGAAGAATTCAAAAGAGAAGCCATACATGGTGGAAGCTCATGGTAGTCAACCTCCTGGAAGATGACATCTGATAAGACAAGAAAAATAGAGTGGCCTTCTTCCAGTGTATCCTGTAGTAGGTGTCCAAAGCATGGTCAGCAAGTCCTGAGTGGCTGTATTGGCGGAACTGGATGTAACCCGTGTTCGGATATCCTGATTTTGGCTGTAGTATGACAGTTTGCAACTGCAAGGGACCTGGTATACTCCTGGTAGGTCTAGGGCAGTGGTGGCGAACCTTTTTATGTAAACGTGTCCAAAATTTACCAAAATAATTGCTGACGTACCAGGCAGTTTTTAATCATAAAAAAAAAATTCAGCTAATGCCTTTTTATTCCCATATACGGGGAGTAGGCGAGGCCATTTAGCCCTATCTAACTTTTGGAGACTGAGTGGGCAGTTCAATCTCCACTGGTACCAATCAGAGATAGATGGCTCAAAGCTATCACTAATTAAGTGGTACTCAGTGAAGAGAGACGGCTCAAATGTGCTGCCATCTCGTGGTCCGTAACCCTAACACAATATATTTAATGTCTGAAATAATGTGGGTTCTACGGTCGATTTTCTTGAGTTTACAGGACGAAAAACCAGAGTTTCCAGGAGGAAAAACCTGCTTGCCCGTGCCAGAGATCGACTAACTCGGGAACTGGTCGAAAAAAGGCTTAGAAAAATTTCCTCTAGTCGCCGACTAGACTCGAAACCAAGTCTTCTTTCATGCAGCCAAGCGCCGTGGTTGGCAAATGCCACATCCACTGAGCTACACAGGCTGCAGTTTTTAATAGGGAGATTAATTTTCTATTAATTTTTCAACTTTATTTATTTATAATATTTTATAAATGATTATTTATAATTTTATAAATAATATTTTTTATTTATATTTATATTATTCAGTGTGAAATTGATTTGAATGATGTTGGTTTGAAAAAAAAAAACAGTAGTGAGAAAAATATTTATGCATTGTAACTCACCATAGAAGTCAGCTTAGCAGGGGGAAGCAGCAAAGAATGTCAACTTATCAGTGAAACGCTTAGCATATTTATTTGAATATAACTTGCACCCCTGATTTTACTTTGCAAAAAAAGACATTAAAAAGCTTTGTATATACTTTGCATACAAAAAATGTTTAAACATGTTCACATCGAGGCAATAGTAACTCACTCCCCGCGGTTAACAACATGCCCTTCCCAGCAGCCATTACACTGCAGATGCAAGAAAAACAAGTAGTTTTTATTTTTTTATTAGCCTTTTGCAGTCTGTGTAATATATTTCTCAACAAATAGTGCAATTACAGACAGCTGCAATAAAAACGACCTTACTAATGAATCACATGTCCCCTCTCACAGAAACTATGCTGTATCGACTCAAGCAAAACCATATGTTGCATCGGAAACATAGTATCTAACTAAAAAACTATTGTCCAATTTTTCAATTACATGACCGGCGGGCTCAACTCACACAAAGTTTCAACCTTTGGTTGAAACTGTGTGTGAGTTGAACCCTTCCAGTCATGAGAAGTTCCATTGGAACAATAAACAACACCCCATCGTGAATGTGTTAAAACTAACAAATATATAGTGAATGTTGTTATGTCACTTTCAGATGTTATGAAATTTGATTGAAGAGAATAGCATTTCAACTAAACAATTGTCGGTTGTCTTTGGGTTGTATGATCATTTGTTAATACTGCACCAATCATATGCATGTCTTTCTTGTGCTCTCTCGTGTCAAACAAAATTTCATTTGTACATATCGTAACAATTAAAAAAAATTTGAATAATTTATAAGCATATAAAGGATATCACCTGTAAATTGTTGATGTGCCAGCAAAATTCTCGGACATGACACCTCTGGCATGCATGCCGTAGGTTCACCATCTAGGGTCTAGGTTGGGTGGAGCAGATAAGAAATGCCAGTTTCTTATTTGGTCTGTAACTGGTTGTAAGGCCATATTTCTTTAGGATTTTTGTTAATTTTTCAGAGTCACCCCAGATATATGGAATGGTGATAGATTTTGAGTAATCTCTGCTTTGAAGGGGGTTGTGGTTACATGATTTTAATATTTTTTGGGGGTTGTAGCCATTGGCTAAGAAAGTGTTAAGGATATGGTTTGGTAGTTATTATTATTATTTTTGGCAGGTTGCTTTTTGGTGGTTTAGCTTGGGTGAGAACATCCAGCCTGAGGTTATTGGCTATATGGTTGGGAAGGCTGTGGATACCTTGTTCTACTTGTATCATTATTTCACCTGCAGGAATTTTCTTTGGTGCTATTGTGAAGTTATGGTCACGAGCGCGTAATTGCTTCAGGATAAGGGAAGATAGGTTTATTACCATGTTAGGAGGTATTTGAGGTTTGGAAGCAGAGTGTTTTTGTAGACATTTCAAATTTCTTAAATGTGCAAACATCAAAGAATACAATATTGGATATTGTATAAAGAAAAAAAAAAAAAGCAATATTTATTTCATATTGGATATGAACACATACAAGGTATGTGCAACAATGCCAAAATTGCCTTGCAGACTAGAAGATGATTTTCACAATTAAGGATGAAAATTAAGATGTTGAGAGTTTATTTTTCACTTGGTTAGACTATAATAAGTTTAGTTTAATCCTTTATCCAAGTGTGAGCAAACAAAGTTTGCGCCTGAAAGTATCTTCAGGACTGGTGTAAGGTAGTGCAACAGCAGGCAACTCGTTGCAAAGGTGGAGAAAGATTCCATCACTCCTATCTCAGTATCTCCCATAATGCAAAGCACATCTCCTTGCAGATGTGTAATGCTATACCCTACCCCAGTCCTGAAGATACTTTCAGGCGCAAACTTTGTTTGCTCACACTTGGATAAAGGATTAAACTAAACTTATTATAGTCTAACCAAGTGAAAAATAAACTCTCAACATCTTTCTCTGAATCCGGAGTAATTTAATAATAAGGTTGCACACCCTTTGGCAATTCCTATGGGTTGGGATGACCTCTCATTGCCTCTGCTTTTGTATCTCCACTACTGGGCCTGGCTCCCACTGACGAGACCTCAATAAAGGTCGAAACCGGTATGGGTAGTGGCCCTTGCCTTAATGCATAGCATTATGCATATCTGCAAGGAGATGTGCTTTGCATTATGGGAGATACTGAGATAGGAGTGATGGAAGCTTTCTCCACCTTTGCAACGAGTTGCCTGGTGTTGCACTACCTTACCCCAGTCCTGAAGATACTTTCAGGCGCAAACTTTGCTTGCTCACACTTGGATAAAGGATTAAACTAAACTTATGATGAAAATTAATTTATGCCAAAAATGATAATCTCAGTATTCCACAACACCTGGCTGTGTCCCCAGTTGTCTGTAAACAAATGACTAATATTAGGAGCTAAAGTGTTTTTTTCCTAATGTTATAGAATGTGGAACAAACATAGGAAAAGCACAATGTGCAGCCATATCCCTAAATAGCCCAGGTATTGTGTATCTTACTATAATGAAGATTATATTCTTTAATATTTTGTGTTATTTCTCACACTATAATTATGTCCATTCAACACAGCTTGTTTGCATTTATTGCAAGTATATTAACAGTAATGTTGCATCAATTTTTTTTTATGTCAAATTAATATTGATTAAATTACCCTATACAGGAAAATCAAATGCTTAAAGAAAGCAATGAAGAACTGCAAGCTCAGCTACTCGGTTCTCGCCTTCAGGAAGGATGCTCACTCATTCGTGAACAGAGTGCTACTTCACTGGCAGAAGAATTTGCTACACTTTCAAAAGATGAGGTTGGTAAATGAGTTTTTCTTTTGTCAGTGCTTATAATTATGAACATTAAATTTCTAACTGACATAAATTGATACTACTACTTATGATTGGCCTACTATTTGAGAATTCAATTTTGCTAGGCAGCATTACATATTTCAATTAATTTCTTTGCTTTTTAGTAGTGCTATCAGTCTCCAATAGCTTTTTTTAAGCATCTTATGTCCTTCATTAAACTCTATAGATTTTACTTAATTTATTAACAAATTCATTCTATGCTAATAAATCATGTAAGTAAAATCCATATGAAGTTTTTCGTGAATTACATTTTAATTCATATCAAGTTATCTTATGTCCTCTCATCAAGCATCCTTACTATTGTATATGTGCTCTTTAGCTATATCAGATTCTTACATTTTTTAAAAAAAATTTTTTTTTAGCAGCAGCTGATTTTGAATGAATAAATAAAAAGGAAAGAGTAACTTATTGTTTTATTTTATATTGCCATACTAGTTAGTAGTATGCTTGCACAAAGTTTGTGCTTCCAAAGAGGAAGTTGAATTAGAGAGAAGAATAGAACAGCTACTGCTTAGAATAGAGAAGACATTTTGAAAAGTTGGAAGTGCGAGAGAGAGAAACTGTTTTCAGAAATTCTTAAGCCAAAAAGTGTTATGAGGGAAACTGTTATCTCAAAATTAATGGATGAATTTCTTTCAAAGGAAATTAAGATGTGATATAAGCTGTTTCTCTTAAGGAGGAAACTATATATCACTTCAATATGCTGTAAATCTGAAAGAGAGAAATGTTTTTTGTCTTTAAGGATAAGAAAAGAAGTTTCTACAAGGTAAAAGGAACTTTAAAATTATCTTTGTATTTCAAGAAAATACATGTATGAGACTAAGTAGTTATATTTTAATGGCCATTATTGAGAACAGAAGAAACTACTTTATAATTTTGAAATTTGTGTATTCTCACTGAATCCTATGATCTTGAAGAGAAGAGACAGGAAATTTGGTGTGGTGTTTATTTTCTTTAAGTCTGATGTTAAGTTTGTGGGCTCTTTAGGAGATGAGTTTTTATTTATAATTGAAATTTGTATATAGTGGTTGCAGAACAGAAACATTTACACTAATATTAATTGTTTGTAAATAAAATTCTTTTTAAATTTTCTCTCTTAATTTTATAATATCCCAGATATGAATCTGTGATATTAACTAAAAAGCTAATAAATCATTCAGCTACATACAACTAGAGACAAGATGCTATCGTATAGTGTAGTTAGAACTGTCTTCAAGGCAGTTGGGATTGCAAATGACAATACACAGAATAGAGAATCTCATGTATTGTCATTTGCAAGAGGCAAAGGAAGAAAAAAATCTGTCTCTAATATGTGGCTGACAGCTTTCCTGGGATTGAAAAAAAAAAAAAAAAAATCACTAAAAAATTCCTCTTATCACGCAGGACTGAACTGACATTCCCAAGCAAATGGTGCACAGTTTAACCACTCAAATTAGATTTCAAAAATCCCCACACTATATTGTAAGCTCCTCTCAATCAGTTATGTATCAGGCTCTGCAGTTTATACTCCCAAAACTTATCCTCTAACTCAGATTTCAGAGCCCTGAAATTATCTTTGTTACCCAGATCTGTATACAGTAGTCTAGGCAGGGCTCCAGAAATCAACTTACTGGACAAGTTATCAGAGACAAGTGAATATATAGATTTGTTTTATATGCATTTAAATAAAATATATTACCTTATTTTTGTAGCATATTTTAAAAAAAAAAATCTTATTCACTGGACTGCTGCCAATGAATTTATTAAAGATGATTTATTGACAGTTTATTTACCTAATTAAAATAAAAAGCCAAAAGGTAGTTTTCTGGCAATTGAATAGATATTAAATGGATAAGAATCCTATATTATTATATAGCCAGCAAGTGAAACTCAAGATCGTTAACTACGATCTATGAGTTTCAACGTCGAAAAACTATCGGCGAAGGCAATTCGAAGCAAAGGTGGAGCAAGCTCCCTCACTATTCTTAATATTCTCTCATAATGTAAAACACAGCTCCTAGGAGATGTAATACTGTCGTTACATTATGAGGGGAGGTCACTACCCAGACCGGTTTCAACCTTTTTTGAGGTCTCATCAGTGAGTAGGTAGACCTGGAAAATATCAAAGCTTAGTGAAAAGAACTTGCATACCTTCACTATACGAATGCCATAAAGATGTGCTTGTATTTTGTAATTAAAATAAAAAGCCAAAAGGCTAGTTTTCTGGCAATTGAATAGATATTAAATGGATAAGAATCCTATATTATTATATAGCCAGTAAGTGAAACTCAAGATCGATAACTACGATCTATGAGTTTCAACCTCGAAAAACTATCGGCGAAGGCAATTCGAAGCAAAGGTGGAGCAGGCTCCCTCACTATTCTTGATATTCGATATCGTAGTTATCGATCTTGAGTTTCACTTACTGGCTATATAATAATATAGGATTCTTATCCATTTAATAAAGTTTATTTACCTGTTAAAAGTTAGTTTGTATGAAGATACTTTAAAGGATGGGCCTTGCTGCTGATTTTGAAAGGTGAAGTAATTTCAATGTATGCCAAGAGGTGGCACTATTTATCTTACCCTCTCTTATAATTATGCCTCTCCTGTTTGCAGTGTAATTGAGAAATTTCAAGAATTCTGAAACCTTTTTATTTTTGCATGACCTGCAAGTAATCACCACTGTTACAAAAAAATAAACTACCATTATACACAACAAATAACTTGTTCTTGTTAAATTCATTTGTTTCATTGCCAACTATAATACCACATAAGACAAAGGATAGTTGTGGAAACTGTTTCCAATTGGTTACAATGTATATTATACTTGACAAGAAACCAATGAACTCGATCATGCCAATGTGAAGTTGATTAAAAGCAACTTCATGGACTTAATCTACATGTATATCTATTTTATATCAGGTACCATAATGCAAAAAAACATCACTACCCACACCAGTTTCAACCTTTGGGGATCTCATCAGTGACCCAAACTAAGTTTAAATCAATGTAGAAGGGATTTCCATATACAAGTAAAAACAAGATATATTACCTTATTAACTATCTCTCATTCAGATTATTTTTGACTTCCTAATGTTAAATAATAAAATTATGAAATATTTTTGATAACTTATTTAAATTAAAAAAATCCTTAAGTTTAGAATTATTTTTTCTTTCAGGCCACAAAAACTCTTCAGGAATTACAAGATGTAAATGATAAACTGAAGCACTATATTGATAGCATACTGTTAAATATCCTAGAGAATCATCCCCAACTGTTAGAAGTGAAAACCTGACAGTGAAACATGGACTTCTTGTTCTCAACAAAACTGAAGCAGCTAAACAGCACATAAATGAAACCTGTGAGGAAGAATGGGCATTAAATTATGTTAATTAACTGATTGAAAACTGTGCCTTCAGTGAATAAGCATAGTGTAGATCACTTAAAGGAATGATTAATTTTCTGCAGCCATCTGGTAAATTTACATTTTCTTCCTTGGAAAGAAAATGTTATTGGTTCATTCAAGTGTGCTGCAATTTTTTTTTTATTTATAGAATAGATTTAATCAGAATGCCTGTGTGACTTAAATCTATTTGAGTTCTGTTTTGATTAAAAAAAAAAAAATTGACCTGAATAATTTGCCATCTGCTCAGAACTCAGTAAAATTGTTTACTGTGTAAACATCTGAAGTTTCCAGTGCTGTTCAAGTATCAGTGTGCCTTAAACATAAAAGATCAAATTTTAATAACTACTTGCTTTCTTTCTTCCTTTGGGAGTAACAGCTTCTAAAGTAGATATTTCACCATTTTCAAAATGTTAAACTAAATCATGCCAATGTGAATTATTCTTGATGAAATTTTGTAACTGAGCCAATGCATATATATTGATTTCTTGACTTAACTGGTATCATTGGTACAAATGCATTTCATTTTGTGTAAGTAAATCATTCATTTTCAACTTTTATCTACTATCCAAATATGTAATTTCAGCCAACCAACTGTAATTACTCAAGTGATCATACTACTAAATTAAGAAAAAAAAAGTTTGAAGAGTGTTAATTGTGTATTTTCAGATAAATAAAATTGTTAAATATTTTACAAAGTAATAGGTGTCTTTCTGAGTGACTGACTTCCATTCTGCTAATTATCCCAAATTCAGATGGAGAAAATTTCTATAGTAATGTTACACAACACAAATTCTTCACTTGTTATCAAGTAGGGAATGTTGATTCACATGGTTCTTTTTATTAATCAATGAAAGTTTAACCTGTACATATTTAGTATAATCTACAAATTAAGGAGCAAGATAATTTGGAATAACCATACTCCTTTCAGGACTAAACATGACTTGATCAGGCTACCAAAAAAAAATAGCTAAAATTTTTATTACTCTGAAGGAAAGCAATTATTAACTTTGTCAAAATCAAATTAAAAGTAGACAACTATTAAAGCACTATTTATTTTTTTATTGCTTTGAATTTTTTGGAATTCATTTTCAAAACCTCACAGCAAGAGTGCTGTTCGAAAAAAAATTCACATAATCAAATTCCTGCCATGTACCCTCAAGGGGTGTACAGGATATGACAGTACTATATGAAAAAATTACATCATTACTAACTTCCTATCTACAATTTTCCTCCAAATCAGTCTGTTACTTGTCAAGACTCCAACATTATCAGATCTTATATTTCTATCGTCTAAGGCACTTTGTACCGTATCAATCCACCTATATCTTGGTCTTCCTCTGGGTCGTTTTCCTGCCAACCTGGCAGAGAACACTTGTTTTGCTAATCTTTCCTCTCCCATTCTATTTAAGTGACCATATCACCTGAGATTAGCTCTGCTAACGCATTCCTGGATGCTGACAATGTCAAGTTCTTTCCTAATATCCTCATTTTTAATATGATATTGCCATTGATGCCATTTGTTCACGCCTCTAATCTTTCTCAGGACTCTCATATCTGCGGTCTCCAGTCTTTGGTCAAGTGTTTTACTTCTGACCCAGCTCTCAGATCCATAAGTTAAAATTGGTTTGAACACTGTCTTGTATACAGCTAATTTAGTGTTCTGACTAATTTCTTTCTTATTCCATATGAATTTATTCAATTGACTTCCCACCATACCAGCTTTGCTGATTCTGTTGTCTATTTCTATATTTAGTTTACCATCTTCAGTAAAAATTGTGCCTAAGTAGCTGAAATGTTTTACTTGTTCCACAGGTTCTCCATTCACAACACAGTTGACATTTTCAATGATTCTGCCTATTTTCATTGTCTTTGTCTTTTTATTACTGACCTTCATACCATATCTATTACAACAGCTATTCAATTTAGTCAGAGAATCTTGCAGAGTTGTAGCGGATTTATTTAGAAGTATAACATCATCCGCATAAAGCAAAGAGCTGACATTAACATCTCCAATTTTGATATCAGGTTTAATACCACATTCCTTCATAATGTGATCCATATAGATAATGAATAACAGAGGGGATAATGTACATCCTTGTCTCACACCAGATTTAACATTAAACCATCTTCCTGTACTTCCTTCAATTCTAACTGCTGACTCACAACTCAAATAAAGACTAAGTATTGCTTGATATAATGCCCCATTGACACCATATAACTGCAGCGTATTGAATAGCTTCTCTCTTGGCACCTTGTCATATGCCTTTTCCAAATCGACAAAACTTAAATACAGATCTTTGTTATATTCCCATGCTTTCTCGACTATTTGTCGTAAAGTGAAGATCTGATCCTGACAGCCTCTATTTGGCCTGAATCCAGCTTGTTCTTCACCAAGCTTTTCTTCCACAATTCTTCTCAACCGTTTCTCAAGTATACTTGCATAGATCTTGCCAGGAACACTCAGTATGGAAATACCTCTGTAATTCTCACATTCAGTTTTATTTCCCTTTTTATATATGGGTACTATGAGAGCTCTACTCCAATCATCGGGAATTTGTCCCTCTGTCCAGGCTTTCTGAACTATGCAGTACAGCCACTGTAAGACTCTTATACCACCAACTCCTGCTGCCTTTCCACCTTTCAAGCCTTTGATTGCTTTTTCTACTTCAAGTATGGATATGTATTCCTGACTGCATAATGTCAGTGTTTTTTATCACTGTGCTGTCATCACTGCTTGTTTCATTTAGCAGTTTTTCAAAGTAATTACTCCATACTTCAAGGATATCTTTTTCTCCTGTTTTCATTTCACCTTTATCATCTCTAATTCCTTTTACAGCACTCTTTCCTCCATTCCTAAGCTTCTTCAACAACCTCCAGAATATTTTGCCACCTTCTTGATATTTATTTTCTATATTCTTGCCAAAGTCCTCCCATGACTTTTGTTTAGCTAGTTTTACACTGTTTAGCTTTCTTACATTTGTCTGTGTATTCTGTAAGAGTAAAAGCTGACTTATTTGCCAGGAACTTTTGATATGCTTTCTTCTTTTCCTTCACTGCCTCTTTAACTTCCTGTGTCCACCAGGGAGTTCTGATTTTTTTTATCCTTGCACACAACCTCACCACATGCCCCTCTGGCAGAATCAATCAATGTTTCCTTCAGAGTTTGCCACTGAATCTCCAAGGTTTGATTCCTGTTCTCAAACACTTTCATTTTCTTTTCAATAATATTTCTGTATTTTAGTCTACAGTTCACATCTGAGAGCTGCTCAACTTTTATTTGCTTTAAAACTTTCTTACATGTTATTCTTTTCAATATTAAATTCAATTTTATCCTGCTCAAGACTAAATAGTGATCACTTCCAATTTCAAATCCTCTGTACACTCTGGTGTCCTGAACCAGGGAGAAAACATCACTATCAACAATAACATAGTCAATGAGACTTTTCTTATTCCTAGCCTCTTCTCTCCATGTGAATTTGTGCACATTTTTATGTTGGAACATGGTGTTAGTAATAACCAGTCCATGTCCTGAGCAGAAATCCAACAGATATTTGCCATTATTATTAGCTTTGCTCTTTTCTCCAAATTTTCCCAAAATATTTTTGTATGTCTCGCAATCATTTCCTACTCTGCTATTTAGATCCCCAACAAGGACCAACTTTTCCTTTTTCATTGTGTCAGTTGCTTTTTCTAAAGCCTCAAAAAATTCCTCCACTTCTACCTTAGTAGAACCTTCTGTGGGACCATAGGCACAAATAAGTCTCATTGTCCAGTTCCCCATTCTCATATTTGCCCACATTACTCTACTCGAGACTGACTGCCATTCAAGAAGATTAGCCTCGTATTTTGTGTTGAATACTATGGCTACTCCTTCTTTTCCTTGATTGTCATTGCCTGAATATAACATTTTGTATTTATTGCTCAGAAAGATCTCACCAGTTTTGGTCTTTTTTGTTTCAGTCACCCCTATTATGTCGATCTGGTACTTATCTAATTCCTCAGCTAGCTCCATTTCTTTGCCATTCAGGCTTCTTACGTTGATAGTACCGATCTTTAACTCTGGTGATGTTGAGTTGGGGTTTGTTTTCAGATTTGTTCCAGTAGCTGACTTTTCGCTGTTCGCCCTGGTTCCCTGGCGAAAACAACGGGGGCCTTGTTTAACCGGGCGACGCCCCAGCCGGCATGAAATTTTGTCATGTTGTACCATCATTTTTTATTTTGGTTTAACCAATAAGAATACAATTTGGTCGGCTAAATCCCAAATTGCCAGCCCATCCTCGTTCGTTCAGTATCAAAGTAGATACCCAACAGGGTGCACCACGAGAAGGTGAGGATTGGACATTAGGTCAGAAGCCCTGGTCGGTTCTCTGCATTCCTTTAAAGGCTATGTGGAGGTCTCCTCTCAGTTATACAGCTTTGAGCCTTAAGCACCCCTTAAGAAAAAAATTCACTAATTTCTTTATTCTTGACTAATTTTCTAGATTGAGAATTCACTGTAAATATTTTAGCTAAGAAAATAGCATGTATTCTAAGCAAGAATGCTGTGAGTTACAATCTCACTGGTGTGTGAATGTCTATAAGTAATGTGAATATACCATCTTATATACACCATAACTACCATCTTGCTTACTGAATACGTTGAAGTGTTTTGAAAAAAGCTTCATGTTTTTTGGTAGTTAGACAGGGTTTCCAGATAATCTAATCTGCTGCAGGCTGAGTTAATTATGGATAACTCGAGGCTAACTTAATTTTAACTGATTTTCCTCTAAGTTAGAGAACTTACGTACATATGGTATGCACGTACATACTATATATGCAAACTATAATATACATAAATACCATATGAAAAATTATTAAAATTGAAAGAAATTGCCAATCAATTGGTTAATGGAAAGATATCCGAAAATGCGTACAGGAAGTGATAAGGAATTGGCAAATATGCTACAAGATTATATTCTAGTGCAGATGTGGATTCAAATCTTGCTGCAGGCATGGATATCTATGAAAGTCCTTAGATGGTAGACAAGCCTCATCACCAAGTATAAGACTACCATCCTGCTTCATGGAGACTTGAAACATTTCATGTTTTGTTTAAACAGCAGAGTTTTTAGATTATCTAACTCTTAACTTTAGTATTAATACTAATGTATTATAAGTTTACTGCTTTTACTGGATTTATATAGCTAAATAACATCTCATGTACAAGAAAGCAAATTTTAAAAAATTGAACAATGACATTTAAAGGTTGGATTTTGTAATGGTATTTCATTTATAAGAAAAGTCCTTATAAATTGTCACATTCTCCCTTGAGGAGAATGTGACAATTGGTTTTCCTGGTGAAAGATAAAGGATATCAGTGATGCTATAAGGATGCAGAGAGTTGAGGTGAAAGATGTTTATTTTGGCTGGTACAAACAAATGATTTAGCAGGTGACAAGTGTGATATGCAAGACATGAGAGTTGCTAGTGCATGCAAAAAAGAAGAGTGAGAAAGTAAAAGTTGTCTTGGTGCCATGGTATGAGAGAGCGCTATCATTATGAACAAGTCAGTGTGCAAATTGTGTGGAGTGAGCTTGATGGAAGGAAGGATTTATGTAAGGTGAGTGGTTTGCATCTGAATGGTGGTTTCAGAAGTCTTGAGTTTTCAGTGAGTTTGGAAGTGCAGAGTCAGGGAAACTAGAACATACTTCGAATTCAGTGGCCATAAATTATTACTAACGAAGACCTCTGGAAAAGAACAAATCAGCAACCTTTAAATCAGAAAACGAAAATTTAGATAGATTGGATATACACTTCTGTCACAGAGCTCTGGAATGGAATCCACAAGGAAAGAGTGTGTGGTCATCCTGCAAAATATGTAGATAGATTTTAATAGAATGTGAGAAGAAGAGTTTTGCTGAACTAAGATAGCAAGGATAAGGAACTGATTTAACACATTTACAGACACTCCTGATGGAATCTGGGAAAGAAGAAGAAAAGCTGAGAATTACAAAGGAATTTCTCTACTGACATTCCTGATAAGATTTATGCAAGTATACTTGAAAAACAGCTAATACAAATATACTTTAATACAAATAGTTGAGAAATCATGGGGATATAACAAGGATCTGTATTTAAGTTTTGTAAATCTGGAAAAGGCATATGACAAAGGTGCTAAGAAAAAAGCTGTTCAAAATGCCCCAGTTATATGGTGTACAGGAAGATAGTTTGATGTTAAGTCAGGTGTGTGACAAAGGTATACATTACCTCCACTGTTATTCAATGGATCACATTATGAAGGAAAGTGGTATATTGAACATATCAAAACTGGAGATGTTAATCTCAGCTCTTTAATTTATGAAAATGATGCTATACTTTAAATAAATCCAGGACAAGTTTGCAGGATTCCCTGACCAAATTGAATAACTGCTCTAATAAATTTGATATGAAAATCAGCATTAAAAAGACAAGGACAATGAAAATAGGCAGGAACATTGAAAACACCTGCATCCTGAATGTAGAACCTATAGAAAAAGTAAAACATTTCAGCTATTTAGGCACACTTTTTAGTGAAGATAGGAAATTAAATGTGCAAAATTAGCAAAGCATGTAGGAAGTCAACTGCATAAATTTATATGGAATAAGAGAGAGATTAGTCAAAACACTAAACTAGCTATATACAAGACAGTGTTTAAACCAATTTTAATTTATGGATCTGAGAGCTGGGTTAGAAATAAAACTCTTCATCAAAGACTGGAAACCATAGATATGAGTCCTGAGAAAAATTAGGGGCTGAACAGATGGCATCAATGGCAGTATCATATTAAAAACAGGAATATTAGGAAAGAACTTGACATTGTTAGCATTCAGGAATGTTAGCAGAGCTAATCTCAGGTGGTATGGCCACAAACAAAATGGGAGAGGAAAGATTAGCTAAACAAGTGTTCTTTGCCAGGATAGCAGGAGAAAGACCAAGATGTAGGTGGATTGATACAGTGAAAAGTGCCTTAGAAGACAGACATATAAGATCTAATAATATTGGAATGCAGATAACATGCTAATTTAGAGGAAAATTGTTGATAGGAAGTTCGTAATGATGTAACCTTCATGTAGTACTATCATAAGATCCTGTAACACCCCCATCTGAGAGTATATATCAGGAATTTGATGATAATGATGTTCATAGACACATCTACATTTCCATACCTGTTGCTATTTGTTCATGTCAAAGCGTCTGGAACAGAGTAAATTATTTACAGCTTGTACTGTTCAAATGATTTTGACCAAATTTGGAATGTAGTTATTGCCAAGGCTTATGGTCCTCTGAAATAGTTCAGACTAAAAATGAAAGGAAGGATTGAAACAGTGAGTCACTTCTTTTGCAGACACCTCTACAAATTGCATCATTCTGCCAAATTTGGAATGTAGCTGTTTCTTAGATCAGTGGTAAAGGTCTTTTGCAAACTTTCACCTAGTTGGTGAATAAAATGAAAGAGAATCAATTTTGAAATATACATTTGTTGCTTAAGGTCCTCTGGCAATTTTGGCATAACAGGAACAGCACTATAAAGGAGGAAAAAAATAAAATGCTGTCAGCTGCAAATACCATAGACAAAATTTATAAAACAGTAATGGAATCACCAAGCTCATTCTATTATTGCTTTACAAACTAAAAAAAAGACTTTTCACATAAAAAGTGCTGAGGAAGCATGTAGCTACAATTTAAAGAAATTACTAGACTTCAGACTACATAAAACAATAAATTACAAACAACTGTTTGCCACCTCAGTACTTAACATTTACACGAGCAGAGAAGATAAGAGTGAGGAAATATTGCTAATGACTGCAGATGAATTATATCCAACGAGAATATACATACCTCATGACGATGATAGTATCAGGCAATGGGTTGGAAGCTGTTTAGTGTAAAGTAGAGGTCAAGAGAGAAAAATATGTAGTTGGGTGTTCCCAGACCTCAGTCATCTGAGGACAGTGAACTACACATAAGAATTTTTCCGAGGAAGGCTACCATTATGGATAATTTTAATTATGAAGAAACAGAGTGGGGAAAGAAAGGAAGGAGAAAGCATGCAATACAAAGGAAAGAATCTATAGAGCTACTGAGAGATAACCTTAAACAGCATGCGAGGGTAGTAAAATGAGGTGAATGAATACTAAATTTAATAGCATCTATAAATTCGATGACAAAGCCTCTAATTGAAGAGAGTGATTATAGTTGTGACTCAGGATGTGGCAATTCATGTGAGAATTTTATTAAGAAGGGAATTATGATAAACTGAGAAGGCAGCTTGAAGCAGTGCTCTGACTTAGAAACTACATGGTAGAGGAAATCGCACAAGGGTATCTGAAAAAAGCAATTTCTGACTGCATTCCCAGTTAAGATAATAAATCATAAAAAAAAGTAATAGCTGCATAAAAAGAAAATGCTATAGATCCAGTAGGGGTAATGGCCATGGAGAGGAAGGCAAAATAAAAGTATGAAAAGAAGTTAGCTAAACAGGTCAAGGGTAATATAGAGAGCATTTTGTTACTGTGTGTTGGGGGGAGTAAAAGGGAGATTATCACAGAAGAATAACCTTTATGAATTACACCCTCTGTCCAAAAAGAAATTCAACTTTTGATAGAAAATAAAACACAGGCCAATTATAATTATTCAAATCATTTATTTCAATCAATATACTCTCCCTCAGCTTCGATACAGCATTTGGTACAGTCAGTTCGTTAAATGAGTTTTTTTATAATCGGTTTTTGGGATACTGTTGAGGGTCGTGATTACTGCCGCTTGAACATTTTCAATGGTGTCGTATCGCTTTCATTGGCAAATGAAGTTGGGGAAGAGAAAGAAGTCACAGGGTGCTCAGTCAGGTGAATAAGGCAAGTGATTTAACATGCAAACTTGGTTTTTGCTCAAAAACTGTCTCTCAATGTTCGAACGATGAGATGGTGCAATATCGTGCAAAAGTGACCAGCTGCCTGCATCACAATATTCATGCCATATGCGACGAATTCTCACTATCAATCGCTTAGAGATAAAACTCGCTGTTGACCATTTGGAACGAATTCTTTGTGGATAATTCCCTTGGAATCGTAGACACAAATCAGCATTGTCTTTACTTTTGACTTCTCCAAGCAACTTTTTTTCGGATGCCCCTCTTCTGGTGGTCTCCACTCAGCACTTTGGTGCTTTGTTTCAGGCTCATACTCAAAACACCATGTTTCATCACCAGCAACGATCATTTCAAGGAAGTTTGAGTCCTTACGAGTGGTTTTAATGAGGTCCTTGCAATGTTCAATTCAATACATTTTTTGGTCGTTGGTCAACTTGTGGGGAACAAATCGTGAATTCAATTTACGAACGCCCAAACTCTCAGTCAAAATGTTGTGCACAGTTGATTTTGGAATCCCCAATTCATCTTCAATCAATCTCACGGACGATTTCGGGTTTTCTTTGATGAAATCACACACTTTTTGGATGTTAACTTCACTCACTCCAGTTTTTGGACGGACTGGCTTTTTGTCGTCCTCGAGTGTCTCACAACCACTTTGAAATCGCTCAAACCATTCGTAAACTTGAGTACGGGATAAGCATTCATCACCGTATACTTTTTGAAGCATTTCGGTAGAACCTTTATCAAGTTTAACACAAAAGTCAATCACAGCTCTCTGTTTGAAACTCATTTTCCAACTGTTTGTCAAAACACACTTTCATTCTTGGCGCTATAACTCGGCTTCTAATGAAACAAATGTCAAACAGTTGACAACACTAATGAAGGTTGCCGTTTTCGACAACAAAAAGATAACAGGTGGCACCACTAGTTTCTTCTATTTTTGAAAAGTTCGGTTTCTTTTTTGACAGAGGGTGTATAATGGTAGGAAAGCGGGTGGATTAGAAATAACTGAATTGTTGAGTGATCATGTATCATACTACTTCCTGGCATTTGCCAGAAGAGATGGATATGCAAAATAAGCTTGTGATATAAATAAGAGAATTCATTTTGCTATATAAGGTAATGAATTTTGAATTGATGGGATAAGTTTGCAGGCAGTGTATTATATTAATGGGAATATGCTGAACGTAGTAAACACATCAGATCACTAGAATGCTGAAATGAATACTAACTTGCAGGAATAAGGAAGTTATTCTCCCACTTCTCAAGGATTGGATAAACCACATCTCGACTACATATGGTTACTCATGTCTGATGTCAGCTACTGAAAGAAACTCAAACACATCAAATTGAAAATAAGTATCATTAATGTATCAAGAGAAAAGAGGAATTGCTGAAAGAATTAAAGAAATATAAGTCAACATAACTGATGTTACTGAGACAAAGAAGTTTAAAATGTCAATTTCAAAAACTTACTTTTTTTAAAATAGGTTTGTTGTCATAAACAAAAACTAATGAAATATAACATGTTTCACTACATAAATATCTGTAGATTATCAGAGTGAAAAAAAAAAACTGTCAACTGCATACATCAAACACTAATTGAAGTGACAAGCACAATAATATTATAAAATTCACTATAGCAAACTAGTCAACTCTTACTTTTGCAAACTTTTAGGGAATTTTTACACTACTAATAGCAGATTACAAGAGTAATCTGCTATTAGTAGTGTAAAAATAATCACAATTTATAATTAAGAATCTTTTTACAATTGTTTCTGTATATTAGAATTTTATTAAGTTTGGTTTTGCGATCATGTATAATTGGCACTTGCAATGTGCCCAAAAAGAAATTGATATTTGTATTAAAATAAAATGCGAGGTGTATTGCACTTAACAGATATCAGATAATTGTAATAATTTCAGTGAATGCTTATGTAATTCACAGTTAAGAGTGCAGTGATATCTGTTGTTCATCATAAAGATATTCTCTTTTCTCTAATGAGGAGAGTGTCAGCCATTACTACCAAACCTCTTGCTTGCCATTTAGATAAAGTGTACATGCTCAGCAAGGAGACAGGAGGGTGATTGACAGGTGACAGAGCATTCAGTACCTGAGAAAATGAGAGAGAGAGAGAGAGAAAATCAAAGTTTGAGAATGCAGACCAGAGAATTTGGTTTTAGGAAGTTTTTAAGAAAACTTGACAGTTGGAATATATTAATAAAAGATTCCAAAAAGGGAATCTTAGCAGGGTGAATTCTTCAATTGGAAAAGTGGGACTGTCAACAAGTGAATAGTAAATAAAAGGAGATATTAAATAACTCCTTTAATTTCCTATTTTAGTGTTTGAAGAAATGCTAAATGAAAAAGTTCTGTCTCAAGGACACTTGTTCTGATATTATTTTATCAGAACAAGTTTTACCATGGTAATGAATTTGTGCATCATGTAATTATACTGCCTAAGGTAAGAATATTTATACTCCATTGAAACAGTGAGGATGAATGGTAAAATACATGCTAAATAAGCAAACACTGTATAGTCTTATGGCTGTTAAGAAGTTTTATATTTTTAAAAAGTTCTGATGAACTGATTCTAATGATACATTTATAGGAATTTGTTGTGAAAAACAAAGTGTTCAGTTTAGTAGACTAAGTACATGTTAAATCAATAATAGAATGAGTCAGTTCAGAATGAATTCAGCCTCTAAAGATAAAGAGATTTCAAAAGTATAGTTTTAATTTAGAAGGCTTTGAATCCAATAGTTTTATAGTTTTTCTAGATATTAATTGTATTTTCCATGTATATAATTTTTATTTGGTCTGAAGTCAATCATTTCCTGGAATCTAAAAGGAATAGAGTTAAAATTCTTTGCACCAATCAGACTGAATGCTTGTAGATTTACCTAACACTCAGTGTAAAAAACATTCTCTTTACATGGGTATTATTTCTGGGATTATTTATTTCTCCATACTTCTGCTGTTAGGCTGTTAAAAGGGGGTTTGGAAACGTGTGTGTGTGTGGGGGGGGGAATTGAGGCAAGGTGGGAAGATTAATTAGAAAACCCGGTTTTTATAAAATAATATATATAAGTGACCCACTTATCCCGAAATGTTCTGATGACGATAGCATGATCGAAACTGCTCGCCCCGTTAACACTCTCCCCTGCCCATTTCCCATAAAACCCTTAAATATAATAATATATATTATTTTTAAAAAACCTGGGTTTTCTAATTAATCTTCCCACCTTGCCTCAAACACCCCCCCACGTTTCCTACCCCCCCCCCTTTTAACAGCAGAAGTATGGAGAACGAAGACATCCAAACAAGGTATGTGCAAAATTTCTTCCTCTATTAGTCTGCATATATTTACCCTTAATATACACTTATAATACCATGAGTATTCCTGAGTAAAAAAACAATGTATTTAAAATAAGGGACACTCCTACTAAATGAAAACAACAAAAAAATAGCTGTAAAAATAATAATTCTCTTTACAGAGATATTAACATAATTGGCACAGCTGACAGGAATTTTAACATAACTGGTACAGTTAATGTGATTGTTAACAGTAGCATAACCACATTGTGCCTGTGAAGCGTCAATCAGGAACCATTTTAGACAATTCACAGCTTGCAACTTTGTTATAGTGAGAGCAGACTAAAATGCAATAAAGATAACTACAATGATACATTAGAAGTCATTAACAATATAAACTATGAGAAATTAAAGTTCATCATCATCATCATCATCAAATTCCTGCCATGTACCCTCAAGGGGTGTACAGGATATGACAGTACTACGTGAAAAAATTACATCATTACTAACTTCCTATCTACAATTTTCCTCCAAATCAGTCTGTTACTTGTCAAGACTCCAACATTATCAGATCTTATATTTCTATCGTCTAAGGCACTTTG
Organism: Typopeltis vanoorti; assembly: GCF_054136105.1. Taxonomy (NCBI): domain Eukaryota; kingdom Metazoa; phylum Arthropoda; class Arachnida; order Uropygi; family Thelyphonidae; genus Typopeltis; species Typopeltis vanoorti. The sequence continues at coordinate 163,738,482 of NC_143549.1, read as the reverse complement.
TACCGTATCAATCCACCTATATCGTGGTCTTCCTCTGGGTCGTTTTCCTGGCAGAGAACACTTGTTTTGCTAATCTTTCCTCTCCCATTCTATTTAAGTGACCATACCACCTGAGATTAGCTCTGCTAACGCATTCCTGGATGCTGACAATGTCAAGTTCTTTCCTAATATCCTCATTTTTAATATGATATTGCCATTGATGCCATCTGTTCACGCCTCTAATCTTTCTCAGGACTCTCATATCTGCGGTCTCTAGTCTTTGGTCAAGTGTTTTACTTCTGACCCAGCTCTCAGATCCATAAGTTAAAACTGGTTTGAACACTGTCTTGTATACAGCTAATTTAGTGTTCCGACTAATTTCTTTTTTATTCCATATGAATTTATTCAATTGACTTCCCACCATACCAGCTTTGCTGATTCTGTTGTCTATTTCTATATTTAATTTGCCATCTTCAGTAAAAATCATGCCTAAGTAGCTGAAATGTTTTACTTGTTCCACAGGTTCTGAATTCACAACACAGTTGACATTTTCAATGATTCTGCCTATTTTCATTGTCTTTGTCTTTTTATTGCTGACCTTCATACCATATCTATTACAACAGCTATTCAATTTAGTCAGAGAATCTTGCAGACTTGTAGCGGATTTATTTAGAAGTATAACATCATCCGCATAAAGCAAAGAGCTGACATTAACATCTCCAATTTTGATATCAGGTTTAATACCACATTCCTTCATAATGTGATCCATATAGATAATGAATAACAGAGGGGATAATGTACATCCTTGTCTCACACCAGATTTAACATTAAACCATCTTCCTGTACTTCCTTCAATTCTAACTGCTGACTTACAACTCAAATAAAGACTAAGTATTGCTTGATATAATGCCCCATTGACACCATATAACTGCAGCGTATTGAATAGCTTCTCTCTTGGCACCTTGTCATATGCCTTTTCCAAATCGACAAAACTTAAATACAGATCTTTGTTATATTCCCATGCTTTCTCGACTATTTGTCGTAAAGTGAAGATCTGATCCTGACAGCCTCTATTTCGCCTGAATCCAGCTTGTTCTTCACCAAGCTTTTCTTCCACAATTCTTCTCAACCGTTTCTCAAGTATACTTGCATAGATCTTGCCAGGAACACTCAGTAGGGAAATATTTCTGTAATTCTCACATTAGGTTTTATTTCCCTTTTTATATATATGGGTACTATGAGAGCTCTACTCCAATCATCAGGAATTCGTCCCTCTGTCCAGGCTTTCTGAACTATGCAGTGCAGCCACTTTAAGACTCTTATACCACCATGCTTCAGCATTTCTGGTCGAATATCATCTACTCCTGCTGCCTTTCCACATTTCAAGCCTTTGATGGCTTTTTTCTACTTCAAGTATGGATACGTAATCCTGACTACATGCCTGGTCAGTGTTTTTTATCACTGTGCTGTCATCACTGCTTGTTTCATTTAGCAGTTTTTCAAAGTAATTACTCCATACTTCAAGGATATCTTTTTCTCCTGTTTTCATGTCACCTTTATCATCTCTAATTCCTTTTACAGCACTCTTTCCTCCATTCCTAAGCTTCTTCAACAACCTCCAGAATATTTTGCCACCTTCTTGATATTTATTTTCTATATTCTTGCCAAAGTCCTCCCATGACTTTTGTTTAGCTAGTTTTACACACTGTTTAGCTTTCTTACATTTGTCTCTGTATTCTGTAAGAGTAAAAGCTGACTTATTTGCCAGGAACTTTTGATATGCTTTATTCTTTTCCTTCACTGACTCTTTAACTTCCTGTGTCCACCAGGGAGTTCTGATTTTTTTTATCCTTGCACACAACCTCACCACATGCCTCTCTGGCAGAATCAATCAATGTTTCCTTCAGAGTTTGCCACTGAATCTCCAAGGTTTGATTCCTGTTCTCAAACTCTTTCATTTTTTCTTCAATAATCTTTGTGTATTTTAGTCTACAGTTCACATCTGAGAGCTTCTCAACTTTTATTTGCTTTAAAACTTTCTTACATGTTTTTCTTTTCGATATGAAATTCAATGTTATCCTGCTCAAGACTAAATAGTGATCACTTCCAATTTCAAATCCTCTGTACACTCTGGTGTCCTGCACCAGGGAGAAAACATCACTATCAACAATAACATAGTCAATGAGACTTTTCTTATTCCTAGCCTCTTCTCTCCATGTGAATTTGTGCACATTTTTATGTTGGAACATGGTGTTAGTAACCAGTCCATGTCCTGAGCAGAAATCCAACAGATATTTGCCATTATTATTAGCTTTGCTCTTTTCTCCAAATTTTCCCAAAATATTTTTGTATGTCTCACAATCATTTCCTACTCTGCTATTTAGATCCCCAACAACAAGGACCAACTTTTCCTTTTTCATTGTGTCAGTTGCTTTTTCTAAAGCCTCAAAAAATTCCTCCACTTCTACCTTAGTAGAACCTTCTGTGGGACCATAGGCACAAATAAGTCTCATTGTCCAGTTCCCCATTCTCATATTTGCCCACATTACTCTACTTGAGACTGACTGCCATTCAAGAAGATTAGCCTCGTATTTTGTGTTGAATACTATGGCTACTCCTTCTTTTCCTTGATTGTCATTGCCTGAATATAACATTTTGTATTTATTGCTCAGAAAGATCTCACCAGTTTTGGTCTTTTTTGTTTCAGTCACCCCTATTATGTCGATCTGGTACTTATCTAATTCCTCAGCTAGCTCCATTTCTTTGCCATTCAGGCTTCTTACATTGATAGTACCGATCTTTAACTCAGGTGATGTTGAGTTGGGGTTTGTTTTCAGATTTGTTCCAGTAGCTGACTTTTCGCTGTTCGCCCTGGTTCCCTGGCGAAAACAACGGGGGCCTTGTTTAACCGGGCGACGCCCCAGCCGGCATGAAATTTTGTCATGTTGTACCATCATTTTCTATTTTGGTTTAACCAATAAGAATACAATTTGGTCGGCTAAATCCCAAATTGCCAGCCCATCCTCGTTCGTTCAGTATCAAAGTAGATACCCAACAGGGTGCACCACGAGAAGGTGAGGAGTGGACATTAAGTCAGAAGCCCTGGTCGGTTCTCCGCATTCCTTTAAAGGCTATGTGGAGGTCTCCTCTCAGTTATACAGCTTTGACCCTTAAGCACCCCGAAATTAAAGTTGAATATTTCAAATGTTTGCTGCCAGCTTGCTCACGTTGCTTTCCAGCAATTATCATAATAAATACCCACGCAGGGCACTGTTATGTCATGGGACTGATATAAAAAACTGAGATGAAAAGTATTATCTTATGAAAATAGCACAAGCAACTATGATTGCTATTAATGATTCCATGTGAACAAATAACTTGACTATATTCCTTAAAGCAGTGCAATAAGATATTTTCTCCCAAGTATGCAAAGTAGTTATATTCTATTCATGGTGTGGTGTGCAAGTTGCATACAAGACATGCACAGTTAAGCTTGGCTACCCCTAATATTTAAATCATTAGGTAATGGCAAGTAGAAATTCCAGTGAGGTACAGAAGAGAGATACTTTCTGTATCTGACATCTGTATTTGAAAATGTCGATGACTTCTCTGTATGCAACAGTTTATAAACTGCTTTCTTAGATTACTATTTAGGAAAATTGACTATATAAGACACTATTCCTTTTACAGTCATCTCATGCAAAATGCCCTGTTTTTCAGTTGGTAATGATGCCAAATGTTTGTGTAGGCTAATGTAGATATTGAACATGAAGATAATGAATGGATTATATAAGCGGATTTATGAGAAACTTGTAAATATATGCAACATTGCATATATATATAAAATATGCATATTTTATATATATAAAACTTTTTTTTTTAAATCAAGACATCTATTATTGCTTTTTAGTTCCACTGTAAATTTTATATTTTGATCAGGTGTCAAAGAAATGAAAATTATTTTTTAAAGATTGCATGAATATTTCATCCATATATTTCCAAATAGAGGGTCTTAAGTTGGCTCGATTTGGTTAAGTTGGCTCAAAGGGTGCTTAAGGGTCAAAGCTGTATAACTGAGAGGAGACCTCCACATAGCCTTTAAACAAATGCGGAGAACCGACCAGGGCTTCTGACCTAATGCCCAATCCTCACCTTCTCGTGGTGCACCCTGTTGGGTATCTACTTGGATACTGAACGAACGAGGATGGGCTGGCAATTTGGGATTTAGCCGACCAAATTGTATTCTTATTGGTTAAACCAAAATATAGAATGATCGTACAACATGACAAAATTTCATGCCGGCTGGGGCGTCGCCCGGTTAAACAAGGCCCCCGTTGTTTTCGCCAGGGAACCAGAGTGAACAGCGAAAAGTCAGCTACTGGAACAAATCTGAAAATAAACCCCAACTCAACATCACCAGAGTTAAAGATCGGTACTATCAACGTAAGAAGCCTGAATGGCAAAGAAAGGGATCTAGTTGTGGAATTAGATAAGTACCAGATCGACATAATAGGGGTGACTGAAACAAAAAAGACCAAAACTGGTGAGATCTTTCTGAGTAATAAATACAAAATGTTATATTCTGGCAATGCCAATCAAGGAAAAGAACTAGTAGCCATAGTATTCAACACAAAATACGAGGCTAATCTTCTTGAATGGCAGTCAGCCTCGAGTAGAGTAATGTGGGCAAATATGAGAATGAGGAACTGGACAATGAGACTTATTTGTGCCTATTGTCCCACAGAAGGTTCTAGTAAGGTAGAAGTGGAGGAATTTTTTGAGGCTTTAGAAAAAGCAACTGACACAATGAAAAATGAAAAGTTTGTCCTTGTTGGGGATCTAAATAGCAGAGTAGGAAATGATTGTGAGACATACAAAAATATTTTGGGAAAATTTGGAGAAAAGAGCAAAGCTAATAATAATGGCAAATATCTGTTGGATTTCTGCTCAGGACATGGACTGGTTATTACTAACACCATGTTCCAACATAAAAATGTGCACAAATTCACATGGAGAGAAGAGGCTAGGAATAAGAAAAGTCTCATTGACTATGTTATTGTTGATAGTGATGTTTTCTCCCTGGTTCAGGACACCAGAGTGTACAGAGGATTTGAAATTGGAAGTGATCACTATTTAGTCTTGAGCAGGATAAAATTGAATTTCATATTGAAAAGAATAACATGTAAGAAAGTTTTAAAGCGAATAAAACTTGAGCAGCTCTCAGATGTGAACTGTAGACTAAAATACACAAAAATTATTGAAAAGAAAATGAAAGAGTTTGAGAACAGGAATCAAACCTTGGAGATTCAGTGGCAAACTCTGAATAAAACATTGATTGATTCTGCCAGAGAGGCATGTGGTGAGGTTGTCTGTAAGGATAAAAAAAATCAAGACTCCCTGGTGGACACAGGAAGTTAAAGAGGCAGTGAAGGAAAAGAAGAAAGCATACCAAAAGTTCCTGTCAAATAAGTCAGCTTGTGCTCTTAGAGAATATAGAGACAAATGCAAGAATGCTAAACACTGTGTAAAACTAGCTAAACAAAAGTCATGGGAGGACTTTGGCAAGAATATAGAAAATAAATATCAAGAAGGTGGCAAAATATTCTGGAGGTTGTTGAAGAAGCTTAAGAATGGAGGAAAGAGTGCTATAATTAGAGATGGTAAAGGTGACATGAAAACGGGAGAAAAAGAAAAAGTATGGAGTAATTACTTTGAAAAACTGATAAATGAAACAAGCAGTGATGACAGCACAGTGGTAAAAAACACTGACTAGGCATGCAGTCAGGAATACATATCCATACTTGAAGTAGAAAAAGCCATCAAAGGCTTGAAATGTGAAAAGGCAGCAGGAGTAGATGATATTCGACCAGAAATGCTGAAGTATGGTGGTATAAAAGTCTTACAGTGGCTGCACTGCATAGTTCAGAAAGCCTGGACAGAGGGACGAATTCCTGATGATTGGAGTAGAGCTCTCATAGTACCCGTATATAAAAAGGGAAATAAAACTGCATTTGAGAATTACAGAGGTATTTCCCTACTGAGTGTTCCTGGCAAGATCTATGCAAGTATACTTGAGAATTGTGGAAGAAAAGCTTGGTGAAGAACAAGCTGGATTCAGGCCAAATAGAGGCTGTCAGGATCAGATCTTCACTTTACGACAAATAGTCGAGAAAGCATGGGAATATAACAAAGATCTGTATTTAAGTTTTGTTGATCTGGAAAAGGCATATGACAAAGTACCAAGAGAGAAGCTATTCAATACGCTGCAGTTATATGGTGTCAATTGGGCATTATGTCAAGCAATACTTAGTCTTTATTTGAGTTGTAAGTCAGCAGTTAGAATTGAAGGAAGTACAGGAAGATGGTTTAATGTTAAATCTGGTGTGAGACAAGGATGTACATTATCCCCCTCTGTTATTCATTATCAATATGGATCACATTATGAAGGAAAGTGATATTAAACATGATATCAAAATTGGAGATGTTAATGTCAGCTCTTTGCTTTATGCGGATGATGTTATACTTCTAAATAAATCCGCTACAAGTCTGCAAGATTCTCTGACTAAATTGAATAGCTGTTGTAATAGATATGGTATGAAGGTCAGCAATAAAAAGACAAAGACAATGAAAATAGGCAGAATCATTGAAAATGTCAACTGTGTTGTGAATTCAGAACCTGTGGAACAAGTAAAACATTTCAGCTATTTAGGCACGATTTTTACTGAAGATGGTAAATTAAATATAGAAATAGACAACAGAATCAGCAAAGCTGGTATGGTGAGAAGTCAATTGAATAAATTCATATGGAATAAGAGAGAAATTAGTCGGAACACTAAATTAGCTGTATACAAGACAGTGTTCAAACCAGTTTTAACTTATGGATCTGAGAGCTGGGTCAGAAGTAAAACACTTGACCAAAGACTAGAGACCACAGATATGAGAGTCCTGAGAAAGATTATAGGCATGAACAGATGGCATTAATGGCAGTATCATATTAAAAACAAGGATATTAGGAAAGAACTTGACATTGTCAGCATCCAGGAATGCGTTAGCAGAGCTAATCTCAGGTGGTATGGTCACTTAAACAGAATGGGCGAAGAAAGATTAGCAAAACAAGTGTTCTCTGCCAGGTTGGCAGGAAAATGACCCAGAGGAAGACCAAGATATAGGTGGATTGATATGGTACAAAGTGCTTTAGACGATAGAAATATAAGATCTGATAATGTTGGAGTGTTGACAAGTAACAGACTGATTTAGAGGAAAATTGTAGATAGGAAATTAATAATGATGTAATTTTTTTCATGTAGTACTATCATATCCTATACACCCCTTGAGGGTACATGGCAGATATTTGATGATGAAGTTGGCTCGATATATTTTTTCAACCCTTTCCATGTTAAAGCATGACAACTGTTGAAGCATTTATTACTTGCAGCATTTTGGAGAGATGCTGCAAACACTATGATGTGGTAATGCAGTACACTAAAAACTGAATAAAACTGTTTTTGGCCCTTGCTGGAGGAAGATGTAATATTTTCGAAACTCATTTCCTCCGATTTTGGAACATGCTGCTTCATGCTAAAGTAACCGTCTTGGATCAAAAACTTAAACAGAAATAATTAACACAAATAAAATAATTAAAACTAACCTTATAGTTAGAAAGAGAAGGGAAGAAAGCTTTCGGGGTGCTTAAGGGTCAAAGCTGTATAACTGAGAGGAGACCTCCACATAGCCTTTAAATGAATGCGGAGAACCGACCAGGGCTTCTGACCTAATGTCCAATCCTCACCTTCTCGTGGTGCACCCTGTTGAGTATCTACCTGGATACTGAACGAACGAGGATGGGCTGGCAATTTGGGATTTAGCCGACCAAATTGTATTCTTATTGGTTAAACCAAAATAAAAAATGATGGTACAACATGACAAAATTTCATGCCGGCTGGGGCGTCGCCCGGTTAAACAAGGCCCCCATTGTTTTCGCCAGGGAACCAGGGCGAACAGCGAAAAGTCAGCTACTGGAACAAATCTGAAAACAAACCCCAACTCAACATCACCAGAGTTAAAGATCGGTACTATCAACGTAAGAATCCTGAATGGCAAAGAAATGGAGCTAGCTGAGGAATTAGATAAGTACCAGATCGACATAATAGGGGTGACTGAAACAAAAAAGACCAAAACTGGTGAGATCTTTCTGAGCAATAAATACAAAATGTTATATTCAGGCAATGACAATCAAGGAAAAGAAGGAGTAGCCATAGTATTCAACACAAAATACGAGGCTAATCTTCTTGAATGTCAGTCAGTCTCAAGTAGAGTAATGTGGGCAAATATGAGAATGGGGAACTGGACAATGAGACTTATTTGTGCCTATGGTCCCACAGAAGGTTCTACTAAGGTAGAAGTGGAGGAATTTTTTGAGACTTTAGAAAAAGCAACTGACACAATGAAAAAGGAAAAGTTGGTCCTTGTTGGGGATCTAAATAGCAGAGTAGGAAATGATTGTGAGACATACAAAAATATTTTGGGAAAATTTGGAGAAAAGAGCAAAGCTAATAATAATGGCAAATATCTGTTGGATTTCTGCTCAGGATATGGACTGGTTATTACTAACACCTTGTTCCAACATAAAAATGTGCACAAATTCACATGGAGAGAAGAGGCTAGGAATAAGAAAAGTCTCATTGACTATGTTATTGTTGATAGTGATGTTTTCTCCCTGGTGCAGGACACCAGAGTGTACAGAGGATTTGAAATTGGAAGTGATCACTATATAGTCTTGAGCAGGATAAAATTGAATTTCATATTGAAAAGAATAACATGTAAGAAAGTTTTAAAGCGAATAAAAGTTGAGCAGCTCTCAGATGTGAACTGTAGACTAAAATACAGAAATATTATTGAAAAGAAAATGAAAGAGTTTGAGAACAGGAATCAAACCTTGGAGATTCAGTGGCAAACTCTGAAGGAAACATTGATTGATTCTGCCAGAGAGGCATGTGGTGAGGTTGTGTGCAAGCATAAAAAAATCAGATCTCCCTGGTGGACACAGGAAGTTAAAGAGGCAGTGAAGGAAAAGAATAAAGCATATCAAAAGTTCCTGGCAAATAAGTCAGCTTTTACTCTTACAGAATACAGAGACAAATGTAAGAAAGCTAAACAGTGTGTAAAACTAGCTAAACAAAAGTCATGGGAGGACTTTGGCAAGAATATAGAAAATAAATATTAAGAAGGTCGCAAAATATTCTGGAGGTTGTTGAAGAAGCTTAGGAATGGAGGAAAGAGTGTTGTAAAAGGAATTAGAGATGATAAAGGTGAAATGAAAACAGGAGAAAAAGATATCCTTGAAGTATGGAGTAATTACTTTGAAAAACTGCTAAATGAAACAAGTGATGACAGCACAGTGATAAAAAACACTGACCAGGCATGCAGTCAGGAATACATATCCATACTTGAAGTAGAAAAAGCCATCAAAGGCTTGAAATGTGGAAAGGCAGCAGGAGTAGATGATATTCGACCAGAAATGCTGAAGTATGGTGGTATAAGAGTCTTACAGTGGCTACACTGCATAGTTCAGAAAGCCTGGACAGAGGGACGAATTCCCGATGATTGGAGTAGAGCTCTCATAGTACCCATATATAAAAAGGGAAATAAAACTGAATGTGAGAATTACAGAGATATTTCCCTACTGAGTGTTCCTGGCAAGATCTATGCAAGTATACTTGAGAAACGGTTGAGAAGAATTGTGGAAGAAAAGCTTGGTGAAGAAGAAGCTGGATTCAGGCCAAATAGAGGCTGTCAGGATCAGATCTTCACTTTACGACAAATAGTCGAGAAAGCATGGGAATATAACAAAGATCTGTATTTAAGTTTTGTCGATTTGGAAAAGGCATATGACAAGGTGCCAAGAGAGAAGCTATTCATAGCTGTTGTAATAGATATGGTATGAAGGTCAGCAATAAAAATACAAAGACAATGAAAATAGGCAGAATCATTGAAAATGTCAACTGTGTTGTGAATTGAGAACCTGTGGAACAAGTAAAACATTTCAGCTACTTAGGTACAATTTTTACTGAAGATGGTAAACTAAATATAGAAATAGACAACAGAATCAGCAAAGCTGGTATGGTGGGAAGTCAATTGAATAAATTCATATGGAATAAGAAAGAAATTAGTCGGAACACTAAATTAGCTGTATGCAAGACTGTGTTCAAACCAATTTTAACTTATGGATCTGAGAGCTGGGTCAGAAGTAAAACACTTGACCAAAGACTAGAGACCGCAGATATGAGAGTCCTGAGAAAGATTAGAGGCGTGAACAGATGGCATCAATGGCAATATCATATTAAAAATGAGGATATTAGGAAAGAACTTGACATTGTCAGCATCCAGGAATGCGTTAGCAGAGCTAATCTCAGATGGTATGGTCACTTAAATAGAATGGGAGAGGAAAGATTAGCAAAACAAGTGTTCTCTGCCAGGTTGGCAGGAAAACGACCCAGAGGAAGACCAAGATATAGGTGGATTGATACGGTACAAAGTGCTTTAGACGATAGAAATATAAGATCTGATAATGTTGGAGTCTTGACAAGTAACAGACTGATTTGGAGGAAAATTGTAGATAGGAAGTTAGTAATGATGTAATTTTTTCATATAGTACTGTCATATCCTGTACACCCCTTGAGGGTACATGGCAGGAATTTGATGATGATGAAGAAAGCTTTCATGTTTCAATAATTTATATGTGCTGTTTTCATCTCATGTAAGTTGACAATTACTATATTGAAACCACACCAAATTTTTTTCAAACAACAAAGTTTATTGTTGCATATAATGCATTTTGACTGTTGCAATCTATTTACAGAGGAAAATTATATACATTTACTAAAACCTTCGACAAAATGTACAGTGGTAAATCATGAATCTAATTAAATATTAGTACATAAAATGCAATGGTCTGCATACTCTATAATCTGTTCACATTTGTCATACTCTAAAACTCTCACCACATCCACATGTACCTTTAACATTTGGATTATTAAAGACAAATTCACTAGACAGTTTTGTCTCCACATAATCCATTTCTGTTCCCAGAAGAGTTAACTGTGCTTTAGCATCTATCAATATACAAACACCTAATGGGAAAAAAACATAAAAATAATTAAATTATATTATTAAAAATTATTAAACAATATTAAATTATTGTGTAAATATAAGGAAATCTTTAAATTTAATGTTTTAAATTTATTCTATGTATCAAGATTTACAGCATTAACAAAATTTTAAACAATCAATCTCAAAAATGAAATGCAGCTATCATCTCCATTACTCTAATAGTAATGACCAGCAGTCAACAAATTATGCAAAAGCTCGCCCCCCCCAAAAAAATTTACTCGCCCAAGTCCCCCCCACTTCCCATATTTTTAATCATATGTTCTAATATGCACCAGAAGTTTCAAACCAGTGCTATATCATTGTTTGGAGAGCATTTCCTTTGTGTGAGAACCATTTTGAGAAGAAAAAGTCAATAAATAATAATAGGAAGAAAAGTAAAAACATTTTTTTTTAAGTTTTGACATTAATATAACACAATATAATGGCCCTTTATATTATTCTGTTTTCTTTTCTTAAAGTTAAAAAAATAAATTTTGTTTAGAAAGTTATTTTTAACTAAATTAAAAATATTGTAAAAATATTCTGTCCAGTCTGCCAGCTGGAAAATCTACTCACCATGGGCAAGTGTATCTGTCAAGACCTGGTTATGACTGATTAACAGAGAGGAGCCACTTTCTTTTTAACCAAATGAAAGGAAGGGAAATACATAGTTTTGAACAGTGGATAATTAATTACTTAAGGCCAGCTATCTGATCCAAAATGAAAGCAAATCAAAATGAAATTAGAAATATTACAAGTCTAGCCACTTTACCAAATGAAAAACATTTTCATTCACATTCTTCCAACTGAGACCATATTCTTTCCTCAATTCCAGGAGATGGCAGTCAAGAACTTCTGCAACAGCAAGATCATATATATGAGAATGAACCTTAGGGTAACATTAGGAGAATTCTTAACCATTTCAGTTGATTTTCAGATAATAATCAGCATCAAATTTACATGGTGTTGCAAGACAGCATTTCTTAAACTCATTCAATGTCTTTTTGCATGTTATCCAGCAATATATTCACCCAACTGGTTTTCTCACTCCTTCATTTACCCATTTCTTGTGTTCCTATCACATACATTTTACTCTTATTCACCAGACAATCTCTCAATCTATCCTTATAGCTAACATTCAAGCAACCTGATATTATACTACCACTCTTCCCTGGACTCTTTCCAAACTCTTTTCCTCTTCATCATATCTAGAGACCTCATTTTCCTAAGTTATTTGAATATTGTATGAATGACTGTAACAGTCAGGTATATAACTTTTAAAATTGTCAAAAACTGTAGTTTTTGAAAGTCCTGTAATTTGTAACTTTATGGAAAGTTACAAATTACAGGACAAACTTCTATAGATATAAAAATAAAGAAAAAAGTAAAATCATATGAATGTATGATTACATACATTCATACTTGCAGGTAAATACACAACAGAAGCAACTTCTATTTTAACAAATGTTCTTACCATCTTGAACTACTTCAACATCCATTTTGCCTTTTTCCTTTGCATAATCAAGAGAATAAGTAAGACCACTGCATCCTCTCTGACGAACTCCAATTTTTAAACCAATCTAAAAAAAAAAAAGTTCATCAGTTACAGTATTGTATTTAATACTGCTGGTAAGTGTATTCATAACTGTACTATCCACCATATCAAGAGTATGCATAAAATAAAGGGAAAATCAACACAGGGAATACTATAAACCATTTTCTAATTAAAAACTGTAATCTAACCAGTTAAGAAGCTATAAATTGTTTAACCACTCAACACATAGACACAAGAAGTTTATTAACAAATTTAAATTCAGATAAGCAAAATTTATAGATTATCTTCAGTGAAATGACAATTCAAAATGGTGGCATAACACTCGATTTCAAAAGAAATGAGTTGTGTTAGAGTTGAATATGATAGCGTATGATTTTGCATTTTCCTCCCAATAGTAACCTGGAGGTAATTTATTCCTACATGTAGCTTCCAAGTGCTGATTAACATTTATATTTCTGTATTAATATTCATATTTATTTATATTTTTAAATCTATATATATGTATTCTGACAACAAAAGCATTTAGGAATGCTTTTGTTGTCAATCTGTTTTTTGATGTTTTCCCATTCTTCTTTCCACAAGTTTAGGCTTCTTTCCTCTGCAAGTGTTTTTATAGCAGATTTCAAGTACTTTTGGGAACTTGTTTCTAGCTGCTTCTTTAGCTAGCTGATCTGCACTCTCGTTTCCTGCTATCCCAGTATGTGCCTTCACCAGAAGAACTTGATCTCCCATCCCAATAGAGTGAGATTCCAAACCAGATTTCTTGTCTATTCTATCAATGCTATATGGTTGTTCTGGTTTTCTATGCTATCTATAGTGCTTCTACTATCACTGTAAATTGTTGCTGTCTTTTGATGAGAGGTGCTGAGTTCTAATTCCCAGAGATATGTAGGTGAATGAACTATAACAAGTTGTTCTGCTTAGTTACTGGAATAGAGGGGATGCAGTCTAGAGCAGCATTCTTGTATAATGGACTGTCTGTTATATGGAATGAAAGAACAACAGGTGCTCTCCCTTTAGTTTTTGCTGCCATCAGTGTATATATGGAAATCATCACTTTCAGAGCTTTCCTTTTCCTTAATATGTTCTCTTTGCTGGGTGATGCCACCTACTGCAGTGAAGTGGACATTTGTAGCAATTTGATTAATGTTTGGAATGTGTTATATCTTCTGGAAGTGAATTCATATATCAGAGAGAATTCTTGCATTTGCGGGCAGATCAGTGTTAGACCAGCAATAATGCAAACTGCCTTGAAAGATATTGTCCCGTATCCTTTAATTACACGTATGGCTATAAGGCGTTGAACTCTGTTTAGCTTTTGTCAGTTTTTCTTTGATTTTAGTGCATGTTTGCAGGCAGGTGCAGCATAAGATATCAATAGTAGTATAGCTCCAGTATATATATTGTTTGTAGCACTCATTGGCCTAATCCCCACTTAATCCTTGTCAACTTAGCTAGAAGGTTTACTATTTGTAAGCTTTTTTTTCAGCACCCAATGAGATGTGCTTGTTGAAGGTAAAATTTTTGTCTATTGTTACTCCTATGTATTTTAGCTCACTGGCTACCTCAAGAACTTCCCTGTTTAGGAATGCTATTAAAGGTTGTTTTGATTTTTTACACGAGATGTGGAACACTTTTGATGCCATTGAAGGTAATTTTCTTCTCACGTGCCCACTCTGCAATTTAAAGAGTTCTTCATTGGCTGTTACTTTGAACTGTAAGACGTCACATCCCCAAATCATTATCAGTGAAAGCTATGACTTTTGTTTCAGTAGTGAAAGGGAGTCTTAATAGCAAGTTGTACTAGATTTTCCAGAGACCTGGTCCACAGCAGGAACCTTGCAGACAGCCTCATTTGACTTCTTTCTTTACAGCTGTGGTTTTTAATGTCATGGTTGCTTTTCTGTGTGTAAAATAATTTTTTATAAGGATTTTTTCAACATTGTGGATCTCTTAATTGATTATGGTTGGCCACCATGCAGCATCGAAGGCTCCTTGTACATTGAGATCAGTAGTACGTTTTTTTTCCCCTTCTTCTGTAGACTATCTCTTCTATGAACTCTAACTTCCATAACTGCTCTACTGTGCCTGATTGAGGTCTAAATGAATACTGATTGCTGCTTAATAGGTCTCTTGAGCACACAAAGTGAACTGATTATATGAGAGGATATGAGACTGTGTGTGTGTGTGTGTGTGTGTGTAATAATAAAATTAGTGTTTGCCACATAAGAATCAGACATTCCCAAATTTTAGGTAAGCAAAGTCATCTCAGTAGTTTAAGTTAGAGCAATAATATACAGCTGACCTTCGAATAACATGGGTTTGAACTGTGCTGTTCCATTTATATGTGTTTTTTTTAATAAATATATTGGAAAATTTTTTGGAGATTTGGGAAAATTTAAAAAAAAACTCGCAAACAAATCGTGTAGCTAGAAATATCGAAAAAATTAAGAAAAATTAGGTATGTCATGAATGCATAAAATATATATAGACACTAGTTTATTTTATCATTTACTACCATAAAATATATACAAACCTATTATAAAAAGTTAAGATTTATCAAAACTTATGCACACAAACACACAGAATGTACATGGCCATTTGCAGTAAGAGAAATGTAAACAAAGATGCAGTATTAAATCATAAGTGCATAAATTAACTCTTATTAATTAGTTAAATTAATCAGCATAAAATAAAAATTTTATAACGATTCATTCATTAGTGTATAGGCTAGGCTACCATAAAACAATCATATTGCTGCTTCTTTATTATCAATGCATGAATCATTATACCTGTAAATAAATATCAATTTCTTTTTCACATTATCTTTTCATTTTTGATGTCTGATGTTAGTAATCTATATAACATCTACAATGTTTTGTATCTATTAAGACAATATTGATGTAGGTACTGACAGACGACATAAACATACGGTATCGATAAATACAGTACAGTACTGTAAATGTATTTTCACTTCCATATGATTTCTTTTAATAACATTTTCTTTGCTCTAGCTTACTTTATTGTAAGTATATAATACATACATACCATACAAAATGTGTTAATCAACTGTTTATCAGTAAGACTTCCAGTCAACAGTAGGCTATTAGTAGTTAAGTTTTTTTTTTTTTTTTTTTGGGGGGGGGGGTCAAAAGTTATATGCGTATTTTTGAACAATGTGCAGGGGGGTGACTTTGCTCCCAACTCCCACATTGTTCAATGTCAACTGTAGTTACTCTTTCTGAATAAGAACTCAAATTTAAACAGCAATAATGTAAAAGTTGGGTCATAAGCCAAACTTTGAACTGTTTTGCATGATGTATGATTCATGTTCCTGTGGTCCCTTCTTGATAGAACATCTTGGTTTTCCAACATAAGAAAACAATCTCAAGGACCCTGGTAAATGTCTAGGACAAAAAGGGAGATGGTTTATCCTTGGTGGGAAATAATGTAGAGAGAGAGTATGTTAACAGGAAAAAATTATGTGCAGATCCTTGAATCAGTTATACCTTGAAATCAGTTCAGAGATTTTAGCAATGCACTGAATTGGAACTTTACATACATGCTGGAATTATTATTATACAGGTATCACCATGTATTCAGAACACTCATCCTGAGAGATCCATTATTCACACATCATCATCATCATCATCATCAGTGGCTTTTAACAGGCGCTTAAGCACCCATGGCCTTCCAAGTATCCTTGGACTTCCCAACCATAATACGAGGATAAGGCAGTCACCCCTATGTCTCTAAGTATTCCTGTCTGCAAATTGCATGTGTTCTACTTGCCAGTTTGTCTGTTTTGAGGAATGAAAAACCAGAGTTTCTGGAAGAAAAAACCCTCTACTTTCCTATGAGACTGGCTAACTCATCTTTTGTCAAAAGAGACCAGATAAGGTTCCTCACGTCACTGACGGGAATCAAACCCAGGTCTTTCTGACCTGGGTTTGATTCCAGTCTATACTGACTGAGCTATGGAGGCTCCATTATTCACACACTAGCCATAATTCAAACAATACCTATCATACTTATCATACTTCTCCTTAAACTCATTCACTGATTAAGCACCTGCAACCACCTCTGGCTACTCATTCCACCCATTCACTACTTTCCAAGCAAAATGTCTAGTCCTAACATCATTGTTAACTATATTCTTAAATGCCTCAATAGCATCAATCTATTCTCATAAGGAGCATTCCACAGACCTGCCACAATCTTCACTCACCTCTGGATCTCCTCAAGTATTTAATCCTCCACAGAATCCGGGAGTCCAGATGTGACCTTATATAGAGATAAAATAACCTCTCGATCCCAGTGTGTGTGTGTTTTCTTCAAAAACCACACAATCTGATGTGCTGTTCTGGTTACTATTGCAAATATGCCCTCTAAATTTCAACTCTTTGGAATCATCACTTTCATTTCCATCAATATAGTACACAGCTTCTGATCTCATCCCAACGTGCATCACCTTACACCTGGCACATTAAACTGGCAGACATTTACCTTTATATAGGCGGTCCCCGGATTACGATTAGAAACATTCCTGAGAATGTCTTTGGGTCAGATTTGTATGCAACTTGGATCCCTGATGAACAGCATATACAGTAATAATAATAATACTATAATGGCTCATATGTGGCAATAGTAATACAGTGTAATACTGTAATAATAATAATGCACCTGTACTGTAATAAGTTACAGAAACTATTATGCTCTTTCTTTTAATTCAGACAAACAGAAGGTAGGCTAATATTAATCAGATGATGATGGAGATAGTGTTGGAAAGGATGGAGTGGTGCTGGAGAATTAGGATCAGATTCTAGTTACATTTACAAGTTGTAATGTGAATCCCATTGGTCACTTTGTAGATGCTATAATGGCAAATGTTTTATTCTCACATACCAGTGATGTTTGCACACCAAATGAATCAAAAGCCTGCTTGTCTACTTTCTATCTTTCAATACACCAAATTGGCCTTTATTAGAAAAAGCATCTTTAAATTCCATTGAGGATGCATGCAGCATTTCTAAGAACTTCTTAACAGAAGTTGAGTTAGTCAGACTATGTTGGAAAATTTTCTCCTCCTGAAAAGAGACAAATTAACTATAAACACATTCTGTTTATTGATGTACTATATTCACTTCAGTCTTCTGTCACTTAGTTCATATTTTTAATGAGTACTTTAAATAGATTCTTCATCATAACTTTTTTTTTTTAAATAATGTTTAGCAATGTTTAATAAAAAGTGGCTCATCTGTTTTTAGAATAACAGAATGTTCAACTTTGGAGAGAGAGAGAGAGAGAGAGAGAGGCAAAGCATTCCCTCTGTAAAGCATGTGTTGAACTTTTTCAACAGCTTTTTCATAAACTTAGCATTATTCTAAACTTCCTTAAATTACCTAAAGCTCTATTCAGTAAGGCTTCACAAGAGGATTCAGTTCTATCAACGTCACATTAGAGCACTACTAAGATATAATGAAAATACTTCCTGGAGACCTGAATCAGAAGAAAAAAAAGGAACCAAAAATTTTGTGATAGAAGATCATAATTAAGCTTACAGTATACAAGTATGTAGCAAAATCATCACTGTCTGTAATTCAAGAAAAGGCTTTCCAAATATCAATTAAAGATTGAGCTTGAAATTCCCTAAGCAACAAGAAATCCATGTAAGAGTTTCAAACTTAAACTTCCTGTTTAATTGAATTCAATCATGCCTTAAGGAATCCTTAATCAAAAGACACAAGTTTCACATTAGTATTGAACCATGGGGATTCCATCAAAGAAACTTATGTGGAATCCCTCTTATTAAAATATTTGTCAAATTGAAAGGTTTTCTGTTTCCAAGGAAACCAAAGTCATTTACAATCCAAACTGAGCAGCAGCTAGATCATCTCTTAATTTGAGATCCTCATAATGTCCAACTGACTGACTATAAGACACTAATGGTCAAATCTTTATGATCAAATTTCTGTTTAGAACGCTTATCCTCACTTCATTAACTGAACAGTGCAAAACCTAGAAATGTGTCCTAATTTATTGTACCTATAACAACTAAACTGTTCTTTGCTTAGAATAGACCTTTTCTTTACATTATCAGAAATATCCTTTTTGGTTACTTCCTTCTCTTGAATTGATAAGCCTTCCTTTATCAAGTCAATATTTTCAAAAGTGTTCTTGAACCTTTCACAAAGATACAAAATTAGTATCAATTGTGTGATTAAGTTATCAATTAACTGAGTGGTGGATAATTTCATATTCTGATTGTGTCCTTTCCATCTATCACCTATCTGTTCAGAACTTTGTACTGTACCAGCTCACACAAAACATTGATGCACTATAGGTTCTTGTATTTCTTTAGTTAAGATCACTAATTAAATTCTCTCTTTCCCATGCAACTTCAAGCAATTGTCTCACTATGTCTATCCCCTTATCATATAAGAGAGTTGTTTAGAAAAGTTTGGTAAATTTCTAATAGATGGCGACACAATACATTCATTCATACCCATTTTGCATGTATCATCTTTTTCATGACCCCTAGCAAAATTTTAACCAAGTGCAATGCGTACTTCCCATTTGGGAAACATTTAAAATGACTGTGTTCGCATTTGTCATAAAAATGGAGAAAAACGAGTTTCGTGTAGAGATAAAACACTTATTTGAAGAAGCAGAGAGCCGTGCATATCAAAGCCGAATTAGATGCAGTTCATGGAGACTCTGCACCAGCATTAAAGACTATTTCTTTTTGGATAAATGAGTTTAAACGTACTCATAAGTCCATCAAAGATGAAGAGCGCTCCAACCTGCCCGACTGAGGTCACTACGAAGGAAATGACCGACAAACTCCACAGTATCCTGCATGAAAAATTGCACATGAAAAAGCTGCGTGTGCGATGGGTGCTGCGATTGCTGACTATTGATGAAAAACACATGCGAAAAGACATTCAATGCAGTGTTTGGCAATGTTTAATCGCCATTAGCAGGATTTTTTGTCAATTTGTAACTGCAGACGAAACCTGAATCCACTGCTACACACTTGAGTCCAAGCAGCGGTGGACAATACCTGGTGAAAAAGTACAGACCGTTTTGTCAGCTGGGAAGGTGATGCCCACTGTTTTTTGGAATTTCCAAGGAATTATCATGATAGACTATTTGGAAAAGTCTAAGACAATAACAGGAGGCTATTATGCATCATTGTTGGACCGTTTAAAAGAAGAACTGAAGAAAAAACTGCCAAGATTGTCGCTGTCGTGACGTATTCTCTTGACGTTCAAATCCGCCATCTTGCTAAAAGTCACTTTCATAAAATAAAGGAAAACTAATTGTAAATTAATCACTGATCTAAGGGTAGAGAAATTTCTATTATACTGCACCACTCTATCCTTAGATAAGTCTATATGAAATAGTAGGATCAATTTAAAATTAGTTAGCAGTCTTTTCACTCATTCAGGCCGAAGTATTTATTTTCTGTCTTTGGGATTCCCGCTAGATTCGAATTCTTGTGAACAGTGCAGTAAAAAGAATTTCAGGCAAATACAACAGTTAGGTTAACAAATAAAGCATTTAATATAGGTCATACAACACTTACATAAATTTTACTTCTAATTTTAAACAATAGAAATAAGTCAAACATTAAGTCAAGTCAATTACATTAGCACAATCTTCCAAGTCTTCACATACACCTTCTTAGCTTCTGGATTATAAAGTTTTTACACTTAAATGAATATAATAGAACATCCAATCTAATTAGTTTTCACACATTTTTCAGTCATGCTATAAGTTCAAAATATTACAGGATCTAATAGCTGAAAGTATCTCTTAAACAATTCCTATCTCCAACTCTCAATCACGAAGGCTTTCCACAGTTAAAGTTAATAATTCATTATGATAGACCTTACTGGAAATGGTTCCTAGAACATCCATTATGTTGTGAGCAAACTTCTGGAATTTACTTATCACACTTAAAGAATAAAAACACATCTACAAAACTTATCCGCAGTTATACTTAAAGCACTATCAATTACGCTTCAGAATTCTTGACATCAATTAGGGCATTTCAACTATCCTTATTACCACTCATAAATTAATTATAACACTGTGAGGTTCTCTTTAGGGCAAATCGGAAATAAGCTGCAATACTAGATCAGCTGGGTTTATTCAGAATTCTTCCTTGAATGTCCAGCTTTTTACTTTATCCAATTGTAGCTTTAATTTTCCTTCTATTACTACTGCTGATTTCAATCTCAGCTAACTATAAAATACGTTACGTTCTTGCTCACTTATAAAAATTATCCACTTAACTCCCACCCTTAAGAACCTTTTATTTACTTCTACTTCTTTATTTTATCACTCTGCTTCCTTTCACTTCCAAGTTTCCGTTCCAACTCCTTACTTTCTATTATATTTTTTTTTATTCTCTCTTCAGCCCACGCTCTGTTCCACTCACGCTCGTTTATTTCATGCGTCTCCATGACAACAGACAAACAAATATTCTCGCCAATGTTAGACAAGGCTATATACTACTACATTGAGTCATTAATACGTTAAGCTTTATACACAAATAGGAATAATTAGAATATTTGCTTTTCAATAAATGCGTAGTTAATATTGCAAACACAAGTTTTTATAATATTGACATAACAATAATCAAAATAGCTTAATAATAATTAATACAGAATCTATTTACCATTAACACATTTCTTTGATTAAATAATTAATTGATATAATTAAGGTAGTTATATGATATCAAATTATATTTACGTTATTTACATTAAATAATATTTACAACGCAGCCTTTGTGATGGAAAATCATGTTGGATTCTGAATCAAATAAGATTTATTCTATTTTCTACATAATTAGAATCCAACGTTTAAAAGAAGAACTGAAGAAAAAACTGCCAAGATTGTTGCACAAATAAGTGCTCTTTCATTAAGACAATGCACCGTCCCACAGATCGGCTGTCGCAATGGCAAAATTGCATAAATTGATGTTCGAATTGGTTCCACATCCACCGAACTTGGCCCCGCGTGACGTCTTATTGTTCTCAAACTTAAAAATTTGCCTCGGTGGGAAAAAATTTCTTCGAACAAGGATATCATCAAGGCTGTGAATGACTATTTTGCATAATTCGACAAATCCTACTTTTTAGATGGGATGAATAAAATTGGAAACTTGATGGACCAAATGTGTAGACCTCAATGGAGACTATGTTGAGAAGTAGTGATTTTTTTCAAAAAAAAAAAAAAAAAAATGTGTTTAACTTATTTTTTTTTTACCAAACTTTTCAAACAACCCTCGTACAGTCTTTAACTCTTGTTTTAATCCATTCCTAAACTGATGACATAATCCTATCCATAAATTCAACATCTGACTGGGGATGTCAACATTTAACTACTGCAGTAGGTCTATCACAATACTAACAGACAGATTTCTTAGGAACCTAAATGCATGTATGAACCCTCCATAAGTTTGGAGCAATATCCAGCTTTCTGGAAAACTTAACAGTCGACTTAAATGTTTCATAATCAAACTTAATCTCTTTGGGGTACTAGTAAATTGTTTTGCCTTACCATGGAGACTTGATTTTAAAAACTACTAAAAATTGGGCCTCGGACCAACTGCCAAGATTTCTAACAGTTTTACATGTTTTAAAACAAAAGCTGTTTCAATGCTATCTGAACCCTCTCCTGAAGAATTATAAACCATGTGAGCCATATTTATTGATTATGTGAACTCTGTTCTGCAAATCAATACCATCACTTATACTGACATAGCACGTTTTGGACTAATGAAAAAGCTTAAAGAAAAAAAGAAATACAGGGAGGAGGAGGAGAAAGAGAGAACTATAAAAAAATTAAAGATAAAAGATGACATAACTAAAGATAACAATATTCAAGATGTCCAGATGAATTATTTCTAATGACTGTGAAACAAGCAGTGACAGAACAGGGACAGAAAAGAAATATAAGCAGGAGGGATGCTTAAAGGTTAAAACTAGATAACTCGGAGAAGACCACAATGTAGCCTTTTAGGAATGCAGAGAATCGACTGGGGATGCTGGTGAAAGTGAGGATTGAACTTATAGTTCAATCCTCACTTTCACCTGGATATTAAATGAACAAAAACAGGATGGCAATTTGGAACTTTGCTGACCAAACTGTAATCCATGCTGGCTTAAACCAGAAACAAATATGATGGCACAACATATTTGTTTACACAGTACTTACACAGTGAAATATCATGCTGGCTGGGATGTTGCCCACTTAAACAAGGCTCTTGTTATTTTCATTAGGGAACAATGGACACTGAAAAGTCAGCTACTGGGTACAAATGTACAAACTTAACAGAACTGAAGATAGGTACCATCGATATCAATGTAAAAAAATTAATGGAAAAGAAGTAGAAGTGGCAGAGGAATGAATAAACTTCTACATCAACATAATTTGCATTACTGAAACAAAGAAGACTAAAACTCTGTTTATTATCAGAAGACTAAAACTTCTGATAATAAACAGAGGATGTTATTGTTGTAATAGGTTTCACGGTATGATAAGAACACAGATGGTTAAGAAAATAACTATTTATTAACTTAAAAGCTAATATTTTGCTGGTATTATATCCAGCATCTTCAGAGCACACAACACAAAGTTTGTTACAAATGCAAGACAACCACAATCCGGTGTAACAGTGGGGCTAGTATAAGTAATTGCAGCGTGCAACACAAGACTCAAGTCCTAATATGGCGGCATGTAGGTTTAAAAAAAAAAAAAAGTTCAAAGTTTTGAAATAGTAGTCCAAATGATAGTCTTAGAAAGTTTGAAAAAAATATAAAATAAAATAAAAGATAAGTGATAAATATTAATTTGGTCTTAGGATGACTGTCTCCCAAATCTTTGGTAGATTTATACAGCCATACTTGTTAAGGTTTGGAGTATGTTTTAAGGCTTCTGTTGATTCTAGGAACAACCTCTCTGACTTGTAGAAGCTTCTGTGCATTACTTTTGTTTCTTTCCAATTGATCCTGTGTGCAGGGGTATCCAAAGCATGGTCTGCCAGACCCGACTTACCATAGCAAAAGTGTGGGATATATTTTTTCTGTTCACTGAGGCGGATGTCCGCATTTCTTCCTGTTTGTCCGTAGTAGGCTTGATGGCAAGAACAGAGCACTTCATAGCCTCCTGGATGTGATAAAGGAGTGCATTTGTCCTTAGGTGAATGGATGAGAGCTGCTAATTTTACATAAGGTTTAAATACTGTGCATAGTTGGTGTTTGTTAAGCACCCTAGATATCTTTTCAGATGTGCCTTTAATGTATGGGATGGTGATGGTTTTGTTGTAGTCTTCTGTGGTAGATAGAGGGGATTTATGGGTAGCATTTAGTATGTTATCTATTTTATGGGGATCAAAACCATTGGTTAAGAAGGTGTGACGTAGGTGAGAGAGTTCAGCAGTGAGAGCAATGTCATTGGAACAGATTGTTCTAGCTCTATGGGTTAGTGTTTTTAAGATACCATATTGTTGAGAAGGGTGATGGTGTGATTGTTTGTGTAAGTATCTCCCTGTATGTGTGAGTTTTCTATAAACCGAAAATGATAAGGAACCTTCTGGAAGACGTGTGATCAGTGTGTCCAGGCAGTCATTGGCTTCTAGTTCCATTGTAAAGTGGATTTTAGGGTGCTGGCTATTTAGATGCACTAAAAATGTATTCAATGAGTCTGGGCCATGTGGCCAAATAGCAAAAACATCGTCAACATAGCGTAGGAGACTAGGTTTGAGAGTGGCTGTGTTGATAGCTAATTTTTTCCAGATGTTCTATGTAGAAGTTGGATAAGGGGGGGAGAAAGAGGTGAACTCATAGCTGTCCCATCTAATTGTTTGTATATTTTCCCTTTCCATGTAAAATAACCTGCCTGTACTATGAATTTAAATAGCTGAAATATATCTGGGGGAAATTGTGAATTTAGTAAGTTAAGTGTTTTAATCAGTGGTACATTAGTGAATAATGAGGTGATATCAAAACTCACCATTAGGTCTGATCTATTTAAGGTATGGTTTTCTAAAATACTTTTTAGGTGGGTAGAATTTTTAACAAAAGAGGGAGAATTGTTTGTGTAAATGGTTAGTAATTTTGCTAAATGTTTAGCTAGTTTATATGTAGGACTGTTTATACTATCTACAATAGGATACAAAGGTGTACATTGTTTGTGTATTTTAGGAGCACCATATATTCTGGGTGCTTTAACGTGCAAGGGTTTGAGTTTTTTGACAATTTCTTTAGGCCAGGAAGTGATTTTGTTCAGTAACTTGCACACCTTATTCTTTTGTGAGTTGGTGGGATCTCGATCTATGATTTGATATGTAGACCGGTCTTGGAGCAATTAGAGGATGTTATATTCAATTAACAGTGATCTGGAAAAAAAGAAAGGAGGAGCAGGTATAGCATTCAACACAAAACACAAGAAGAACTTCTTGATAAGAGGCAATTTCAAGTGGAGTTATGTAGGAAAATTTCAAAACTGGGAATTGGACAATGCAGCTAACATGTACCTACATAGGGTCTACCTAAGGAGGTAGTAGAGGAATCTTCAAATCATTAGAGAAGGCAGCTGACAAAGAAAATGGAAAAGCTAGTTCTTGTTGGAGATCTAAACAGAAGAGTAGGAAAAAGAATTCCAGACCTACAGAAATGTTTTTGGAAAACTTATAGAAAAGGATAAAGCTAATACTAATGGTGAGTATCTGCTGAATGTCTGTTCAAGACACCGACTAATTATCACTAATACCCATGTTTCAGCATACAAATGTGCAAATTCAAATGGAGAGAAGACAATAAATAAGAAATAAGAAAGTGATCATCATTTAGATTAAAGCAAGATAAAAATAAAAATCATATTGAAATGAAAGATATGCAAGAAAGTTTTCAAAATAATTGAAGTAGCTTTTAGAAATAATACAACCACCACTATTCAAGAAAAAATTTAATTGTTAAAAACAAGATCAAAACCTTGGGATCTCAGTGGCAAATTGAAGAAAACATTGATTCACAGTTGTCTGTAAGAATAGAGAAATCTAAATTTCATGGTAGAATCAAGAAGTTAAAAAGTCAGTCCAGGAAAAAAAGAAATCATATCCAAAATTACAGCAAATAAGTTAGCAGATGTCCTGGGAGAATATAAAGAAAACATAAGACAGCCAAGCTAATGTGTAAAAGTAGCTAAACAGAAGTCATGGCTTTCCATGACTTCAGTAAGACAGAAGATAAATATCATAAAGTTGGTAAAACGTTCTAGAGGCTATTGAAAAAAGCTAATGAATGGAGGAAAGAGTACTGCAGAATCCCAAACAATAAAAACATTAAAATTGAAGGTAGAGATATTCTGCATGTCTGGTAATTACTTTAAAAAACTGTTTCATTTGAAATAACTAGTCAGCAAAACACAAATGACATAAGAAACCTGAAATATAGAAAGGCAGCTGAAGTTGATGACATTCAAGCAGAAATGCTAAAATATGAAGGTATAAGTTTTACAGTAGCTATATCACATAATTCAGAAGGCCTAATTAGAAGATAAAATTCTGGATGATTGGAGTATAGCATCCATCTATAAAAAGAGAAAAATAAAACAGAATGTGAGAATTAGGGAAATTTCCCCACTGAGTGTTGTTCCAGGTAAGATTTATGCAAGATAAGGTACTAAGAAAAATTGTGAAAGAGGAACTTGAAAAAAGCCATATGCCTAGTTGTCAAGAGAAAAACTCTTCAAATGGTTTTAATTATATGAGATAAATGGAACATGGTTTACAGACAATTCATTGCGGAAAAATTCGTTGAGTGGAAAATTTTAAGCTGGGAAAATTCATCGTGGAAAAAATTCGTTGAAAGCATTATCCACTATAAAATTGAAATGATATTGCACTGACACCAATATATGAAAATTAAATGTAGTGCAAGATGAATTTCACAAAATATAGTTTTTTTTATGTATTTATGTATTATTTGTTTAGATTTTAATTAGATTTTCATAATATTTTTATTCTTATACAATGAAAGTAATATATTATTGATGGGTGTCTGAACGGTTCGCAGAATAAGTATTCTTAAATGTGATGCCCCATTCTCCTACCTATTCCAGTTTTGTAAATATTAATATTTCATCAGCAAAACCTGCAGTATTTAAGTAATAAAATATATTTACAACTTTTTTAAGATGAAACAGAATTAGGAAACTCACCGATCAATAATATATTACTTTCATAACATATTATTGAAGAAAAATACCTCTCTACAGCTGCAATCACCTCTTGATTCGCTAACCAGCCAGGAAGTTTTAGTTTTGGGAAGAGATAATGGGCAGGTGCATTATCCTGATGAAAGATGATATTTTTCTTTTGCAAACCGGGTTTTTCTCATGAATTTTTCGTCTAGTGTAGTTAAAAGATCAGAATAATATTCCCGAGTTATTGTTTTACCCTTTTCAAGATAATTAATAAATAAAATGCATTTAGCATCCCAAAACACTGATGTCGTGACCTTTCCTGCTGATGAAACAGACTTTGTCTTCTTTGGCACCAAACAACAAACTTCTCTCCACTGTTTTGACTGCTATTTGGATTCTGGTGTGTTATGGTAAATTCAAGTCTCATTCATAGTAATAAATCGATGCCCAAAATCAGTTTTATTCTTGTTAAAACGCTCCAAGCACTGTTCAGAGATTTTCATGCGATTGAGTTTTTGATCTGCTGTGAGCAAGCGTGGCACCCATCTTGTGCATTTTTTTTCATCTGCAATTCTTCATGCAAAATATATCCTACATGTTCTTTTGAAATGCCTATAGTCTCAGCAATTTCATGCACTTGACTTGCTGGTCATCCAATTCCATATTATGCACTTGATGAATGATTTCTGGTTGTTTCATCTTCAAGGCTGGTATGGCCACGTTTAAACTCAGCAGCTCATTTCTTAATTGTCCAAAACAAGCACTGTTCAGAGATTTTCATGCGAGTGAGTTTTTGATCTGCTGTGAGCAAGCGTGGCACCCATCTTGCGCTAGCTAGCTCTTGCGTAGCTAGCTGACTTCATATGGAGGTGACAAGGTTTTTCGTCTCGGAAACTGGTTTTTCATCCTGCAAAGAAATCAGACAGACAATACACTGCAATGATAACCGTACCAGCTTATAAAATGCAAAATTTAATAATGGACTTGAAAAGATACATTTTTAGACAATCTCTGCACTGCATGTAATATCAGCAAAGTCAACTCTGGCATACTCAAAAAGCTGACATTCACACTGGGTAACAGCAACTGTGCAGTCAGTTAAAAAAAAAATATATATATAAGTCTTATAAACTCAAGGAATTATACAAGCTTGTCCAGAACAGGCTTTATAAACATCCATGCCTATGGTGGAATTTTTGCTAAGAGGTTCAAAAATAAAACTTTTGCACAAAGAGATAAAACTAAGTGACAGTATGTGCATTGCCTATAATTTTTCCACTTTTAAAGTTTTGATATGGTTAATAAATTCTTCATTTAAGATAAATCTTACGTTTAAGAGATATTTCCTGCTAAAATTAATAAGTAAATGTTTATTTTCATGATTCTAATTGATATCTGGAAATATACTAAACAACAAAATTCATTCATATCAAGAAAGAAACAACCACATTTAATTAAACTTTGGCTGATTAAATAAAATAGAGCATGACAAGGCTTCCCTTCCCCAGTTTGTTTATAAAAGCAAAATATCCTAAAAACAAATACATAATCAACAAAAGTGCTAACATTTGGAATTTAATGCAATTTAGCCTGAAAAGCACTGGTAACTGACTCAAAAGTTGACTGACAAAAGCACCTTTAAGATTAGAAAATGGAAATGATAAAAATGTATTTCATTTTTATTAGTTTTATTTAGTTATTAGTTTTATCAGTAATTAAATGATAAAATTAATTTCAAAAACAGCAATTTCATCTATTTCTATATATTAAACAAAGTTTATGCTCTATTTTCAGCCACAAAGGATGATATGATAAACCTCTATGCATCACAAGAACCAATGCTGTTCTTGAACAAGGGCTGGTTTTTTCTGGATCTGAAAAGGTGCAAACAGCATGACTGGATTTTGATAAAATTTATTATGAAAACCATAAGATTTAAAGATGTTTGATTAGATGTTAGTATGGCTGAAGTAACTAAGGCTAAAAGGCCAGTTATGTTACATCCATTGCTTTTCCAATGTCTTTTTCAACCCATGTGCACCTCTTCAAGATGAAAAAGCATATGAGACTAGCTAAACTCATTTTGTTACATGGTGATCAGCACCTGATTGAGAGGCTTAAGTCAAATTAATCACATCTGTTTGTTTACCAGTGTTTAATGATCTGATATCAGGACTCGCCATTTGATGAAATTTGGTACGGGAGGACACATTTCAGTGTGTGTGAGATTGATTACATCTCACATATACACTAAAGTTCACTGTAAAAATTTATGATTTAAGCTAAATAAATCATTCCTGCCTGTTCACTTATTAATGATCTAACATAAAGGCAGGCAGGAATGATTTATGTAGCTTAAATCATAAATTTTTATAGTGAACTTTAGTGTATATGTGAGATGTAATCTATCTCACACACACACACACTAAAATGTGTTCTCCCATACCAAATTTCATCAAATGGTGAGTCCTGATATCAGATCATTAAACACTGATAAACAGATAGATGTGATTAATTTGACTTAAGCCTTTCAAGCAGGTGTTTAACAAATGTGATATGAGAAATACATATTAAAAAAGCACAATGAGAAAAAGGTTTATGCTGTGGATATCATTAATTTAATCCTATTGTGTCTGTAAAGAATGATACTGGAAGTTCTGAAATCTCAGTGAATGTATTTCCCAGTTCTTTGGCTGGAATAACAAGAAAGGATTAGTTGCTTAACACAAAAATCAAATTGGCATGTATCGTACACATAGATGCAAAAGAAAATGAATAAGAATGACTTACTATACCAGAATGATCTTTTAATAATTCCTTCACCTTGGTAACAGCTGCAGGAGTCTACAAAAATGATTAAAAAAAAAAAAAATTAAAATAAAAGAAATTAAAAAGCAAAAACATTATGTTATCAACATAGTACTTATTTTATTATTATGTTTTTATTGCAAAACATATCTACTCATTGAAGAGAATTATAACATCAGTGGAAAACTCATGTAAAATACTTTATTAGTGCACAATTTCATCTAAGTATCATAGGCATCATCAGTACAAGATCATAAAATGGCAATTAAATATTAACAGACAATTCTAAAAAGCACCACCTAAGTAACTAATGTAAAATAACTAAAAAAGGTCAGTAAATTTCCTAACTTATTTAAAATTTATTATATATATTTAGACAATATAAAGTTAAGAAAGATTAGCTGATTTAAAAGGTACAATCTCCCACATAGAGGATAGATGTAGACAATCGGATCTGTTTAAGTTAGGACAGTGAAGAAAAGTTTCACGTTTCTTTATAAAGCCATTCTATGAGGAAATGATTTTTATGAAAAACTCTTGTTTTGTTACAATAAACTATGTTTAGTGCTGATAGCATGCTCTGCAAGTCCAGACTGTTCAGGCTCACGGTATTGAATATAAGACTTGTGCTCTTCTAGCTGAATAAAAGCAGATCTTACTGTTTATCTGAAATAAGATAATCCACAAGAGCAAGGAATCTGGTAGATGCCTGGATAATTAAAAGTTGAAAGCTCGTTTAAACTAAAGGAAAGGATTGGAAGCTTGTCCTTAGGAGAAGTGAGAAAGGTGGAGATTTTTCTGATGGGGCAAAAGGCAACAAAAATATTCAGTGGTTTTTATGTCTTCACTTATGCCTTGCACATAAGGGATAGGAATGAGAGTTATTTCTGAATTTGAAGAGGCAGCGATACCATAACTGTTAAAAGGAAGCTTTTTTTTTTTTTTGATGAAAGAATACTTAAAACCATTAGATAAAAATTTGATTTTTTTAGAATTACAACATATTAATAAAAATAAATATAACCCTACAAGTTTCATAAGTCAGACTTACACCATCAGAGGTATTAACAAGAGTTAAGACACACACACACACACACACACGAATCTACAGTCTTAAAAATACATACTTAATTCCTCAATAGGAGTGCTTAACCCATCCTAAAGGATGGGGGAGGAGCCATACAAAATAAATTGGAATTATCATCATTGAGAGGTGAGGTTACATCTCAGGTAGCACAGTTCTTCATTTCTGTTAATGTATTGGACATACTGTATGCCCTATCTCAAAATGTGTTTATCATTCTTATCTTTTGTAATGAACATTGGCGTGAAGCGGTATGTAAAATCTTCTGGTGAGGTAGGTTTTCTGTATGCTGAAAAGAATAATTTTTTTTTGTCTTTGTTTATTTTGACAAGGATATCAAGGAACATTAATTTTTTTGCAACCTTCTAGTTCAAGAGTGAATTTTATATTAGGATGCAAGCTGTTCAGATAATCTTTATAATGAATACTGATCATAAATGTCTTACAAGAAGGTTCAAGGAAGCCTCACAAATGCTAAGGATCCCCACACAATGTAACAAAAATCAAGGCTTAATACTAGACCAAGTTTGGTCTGCTTTCATTAAAAATTTAACTCCAGTTTGGACACTGCAATATGATGTTGCTATCTAGTAACAGTATCTATTTGTAATGTTCTTGTTTTCCTTTTCTCTTTTACCAAGAAGTTCACTATTTATATAATCTTCTTAAGAATATTGTCATTTTCCAAATGAAAAAAACATTCTGCCACTGCAATAGTTAGAACTTGATTAAATTAGATATTGTGGATTCTTTGTAGAGTTGATATAATTCATGGTTATCTAATCCTCTAGAGACCATTATCATTTACTGGGCCAAATGTCTTAATCAAGATTTTTCTTTTAAAAGGTGAAATCAGATTCACCACTTTTGACATAATAATCCAGGTTTCACATCTATAGGTAACAACTGAATGGATTATCAATTTACATATTTGTACTCTAGTCTTTCAATGCAACATTAAGTTCACCACTACCTCTTCACTGGATGAAGAAACTGAATTGTATGAAGAGGAGGTATTAGAGCTGTTGCACAAACTAAATAAGGATTGGCAATAGGACTGATGTGATATCAGCATGGGTGCTAAAATAGTGTTTAGCTGAACTGGCTATTTCTTTAACCAGGCAACATAATCTGAGTCTCAGAACAGGGAAGATTCTGCAGAAATAGAAAGAATGTATGGCAATCCCATTGCACAAGGGTGGTGCAAAGACCGGTGTATATTAATGATACCGGGTAGGATTTGACAAGTGACATACAGCTATTTGCTGATGATGCAAAGATAGGGTAATCAGGAATGCATCATCAGCAAATAGCTGTATGTCACTTGTCAAATTTTCCCATGCCTACAATTCCAGCCTATGCAAATCATTCTATCATTCTGCAAGTATTGCATATTGATTTGCAGCTGGAATTGTAGGCATGGGAAAATTAATGTCAGAAAATGTTAAGTCATGCACTTTGGTATGATTAGATATGCAATGTCATATTATATTGGTGAGATTATGCTAGAAGAACCTGATCAGGCTAGGGATCTTCTAGCATAGAAGATAGGAAGTTGAAGTTCAGGGGTGAACCTCAACAAACAAATAAAACAAAGATTGCAAATTGCAATGCTGAAACGAACGTTCACATGTAAAGATAAGGATGTGATTTTTCCTTTTTACAAGGCCTTGATAAAGTCTCACTTGGACGTACGTAGTCCAAGTGCGTACAGAATTATGTTGTAATTCTGATACAGTGGAGAGAGTGCAAAGGAAAGTGCTAGAAATGGTGGAATACCGATTATGAAGAGAAATTGAAACTGCAGATATTAGCAAACAGGAGCAATATAATTTAGAAACTTCTGAACAAAACCTACAAACTTCTGAAAGGATCATACAAGATTTCAATTGATGGAATTTCATTTTATGGAGGATGGGGAAAGTATGAGAGGGCATTATCCTTGGAAACTAAGAATGAATGCCACTGAGAAGGAAGCAAGGGCTAAATTTTTTTCTCACAGAGAGATACATGATTGGAATCGATTGCCACTAGATGTTGTGTGTGCAAGTAGTGTGAATGAATTCAAGAATAAGATAGTTGGTGCTTGTAGTATGTGACCTCCCTCGATGAGTCCCTGGGTAGCGTCTCTTAATAATAATAATCTTTTGAGCTGAATATATGTGAGAGATATCCCCCTTTATTCTAGTCTGCACTGCTACCATCTTATTTGGTTGACTTGTGATTATTACTCCTAAATATTTAGATTGCTCGGCATTTTCTATTTCAAGGTTCCCAATTTTAAAACTCTTATCAGTTAGATGATTCTGCCCATCATTATTCTGATTTTTGTTAA
This sequence comes from Typopeltis vanoorti, assembly GCF_054136105.1. Classification (NCBI taxonomy): domain Eukaryota; kingdom Metazoa; phylum Arthropoda; class Arachnida; order Uropygi; family Thelyphonidae; genus Typopeltis; species Typopeltis vanoorti. The sequence continues at coordinate 163,705,356 of NC_143549.1, read as the reverse complement.
TTTTAATCCTATGTAATGTGCTAATTTTTTAAATTTCAGATATGTTTCTTTTGCCTTATTTCATTCTGGATATGATGTTAATATCATCTACATTGATTTGTTTATTATAGGACCTTTAATATTAGTATATACTAGCAGCAATTAAATAATACATTCTAAAGTTTAGTTAAAAAGTATTGGAGCTAGACTATTTTAATCCACGAGTTATTGGAATGAGATCTGTTAAACCATTTTGTATTTTTAACCTGTGCTTCTGAATTTTCCATTGTTAATCTTGTAGGTCTTACTAGTTCTTTTATTCCAAAGTGTGTCATATCCTAATCTCATCAATTTTCTCTATTCATGCTGCTGTATGCTTGTTGGAAATCAACAAAAATCTTATGAATGTTAATATCAAATTCCCACAATTTCTCTAATAGTTGTTTAGTTATATGTATCCGATTTGTAGAATTGCCTTTATTGAAAGTAGACACCAATTATCTTCTCCATAATGTTAGAATGATAAGATAAGCAGCCATGATAAAGAAGTACTCTAACATGTAGGGATAAGGAAGTGATTGTGCCACTGTGTAAGGCACTGGTCAGACCACACTCGGACTATTGTGCTCGAATCTGGTCACCTAGTTTTCAATGTGATGTGGAGACATTGGAGAAGGTCCAGAGATGAGTGACTAAGATGATGTCAGGACTGTGAAGTGTTGGCTATGGAGAGAGATTGAAGAAATGTGGATTGCAGAGTCTGTGGATAGAAGGAAAAGAGACGATATGGCAGAGACATTTAAGTTAATGAGAGGATTTTATCAGATTAATCCAGAGGGGGATTATAAAAAGAGTAGAAGGTGACAGGGAGAGAACCAGCAGAGGTCACCCCTGGAAGTTATGTAAGTGTGGTGAAGAGGGGAGTGAGGAGTAGATTTTTTACATGGAGACTTGTCAGGAAATGGAACGCATTACTGGAATGTGTTGCTAATGCAAGGAGTGTTAAGGATTATAAGATTCTATATGATAAATATGTTGTCAGTTGAATGAACCTCCACAACAAGTCTGCCGACTCCATGGAGGGTGTAATAATAATAATAATAACAACAATAAATGTTTAATCTGTTCAGAAAAGAAGTAAATTACTTTTTTGTATGTTGTGCATAAAATATTCATGGAAATATTCTCTCCATCTGTTTTTTTATTTATTATTATTTTGTTTGGTAACATATTTACCTGTCCATCTTTAATTTCTATGGTTGTTCTTCATATCATGCTCTGTTGTGCATATAATTTCATTAATGGTTTGTCTTTTCTTTCTTTGACAGATTTTATCGGCCTATTGTCTTCTTTATATTTTCCTTGTTTAATTCTAATTGGTCTTGCAATAAATTTTTTACTTGCTTTCTTTTCCTTTGCTTATTTTCATATCCCATAGTTTCTTCTGCAGTATTCAGAATCCATATTTTAATATATGTCCAGCTTCTTCTACATCTTGTTCTATATTTTCAGCCTCTATTTTTTTCTTTGTATTGGATATTGGTTTTAACTCCATTTTCTTTAAGCTTCTACAAATTAAATGTCATCTCCAACTAAACCACAAACAATATTACATCCTCTTCCTCCTAGCTTTTGATGCAAAACATAGAAGGAAACTTGGAAAATGAGTGTCATGTAATTCCTGAAGAAAATGACTATACAGTCATTCCTCAACTTGCGTCCATTTGAGTTATGTCCGCTCGAAGATAGGTCCGTGATCCCATAAGGTAGTGTTTCCCAAAGTGTGATGCATGTACCCCGGAGGGTACGCGAAAGGTCGTTAGGGGGGAATGTGGCAATTTTCAGCTATGCATAATTAAAAGTCATATTTTTCAACAAACAGTGCAATTAGAGACAACCAGGATAAAATGGCACTAACTAATGAATCACATCCCCTCTCCAACAGAAACTGTCAAGCAAAACCATATGTTGCCGGTGGAACATATGGTTTTGCTTGACACCACCCCCGTCGTTAACATGTTAAAACTAAGAAATATATAGTGCATGTGTTTCAGATATGGAATTTGGTTGAAGGGAATTAGCATTTCAACTCAACTGTTGAAATGCTAATTTGTCTTTGGTTCGAGCGAGCTATTGTTAATTTAATACCGCACCAATCATATGCAGTTCTTCGCTGCTCTAAGTATCTCAAGTCTTGTAAATTACTGGTAATTTTTGCTTGAAATAATTGGAAAGAAGATGACTTTGACGATGCACACAAAGAAACTGTTCTCGATGCCAAAAGTAGTGACAGCGAGTAGGAGCTTCTTGGTAAGTCACACCATTTAGAGTTTTTTTCTGAAAACTTTAATTTCTGAAAATTCCTGCACGTATCTCGCCACACGATTTTTTAGCTTTAATTTTGGGGAAAAAGTTAGAGTTATATTCAAGTAAATACAGTATTTTTTTAGCTTTCAAATTCTTATGTATGGATCATTGATTAAAGATTGGATTTATAAAACCCCCAAAAGAGAGCAATATAGCAAATACAAGTAGCTGCAAGCAAGAAGAAAACGTTGATTTTGCATCTGGATCAAATGAAATTGATAAGAGTGTGTTGTCTGACATTTCTAGAGAACCAAAATTTAAAAATAAATCATATTTTTTGTTTACATGAACATATAAATTCGCATAAAATAGATATTTAATTTTAATTAATGAATGAATTTATTTTTTTATTAATTAATTAGGGGATACTTGGTAATACTTGGTAAAAGAAGATGAAATAGAATATAAAAGAATAAGAGCCATAGCTAAAAGAGAAGTCAGAAAAAGACAGAGAATCATGGAATAAATTTGTTTCTAATTTAGAACATGATTTATATAAAACAAGATCCAATGTATATAAGATTTTGAAACACTTAAATGCAGATACCAAAGAAAACAAAATTAAACACTGAATTGAAATTAGAAGAATTTCTAAATTACTACACAAAACTGTGGACAGACAAATATTTAAAAAAAAAAAAACTGGCAAACAATTAACAAAAATGAAAAGGAAATAACTGAAGAAGAATATGAAATTAGCCTGAAAGAAACAAGAAACGGAAAATCACCTGGAGAAGATAAGCTAGGTTCAGAACTATATAAATATGCAGGAACAAGATTCAAAGAAAGACTCATTATTTTTAAATAAAATTTACTCAACTGGTATCCCCCCAATAGAATGGAAAAAAGCAATTGTGATTCCTATCTTTAAGAAAGGTAATAGAGATGACCCTTAAAACTATAGAGGTATCAGTATACTAAATTCCTGTTACAAAAGATATAGCAGAATCTTAAATAACAAACTAATGAAATATTCCGAAAACTTTATTCTAGAAGTACAGAATGGATTTAGAAAAGGACGATCATGTATAGACCCGGCCTTTTGCCTAAAATTAATAATAGAGAAAAGAAGAGAATACAATTTAGAAACACATATTGCATTTATTGACTTTGAAAAAGCATTTGACAAAGTTAAAAGAAACATTATTTAACATATTAAAAGAAAGACAAATACTGAATAATATCCTAAAAGCTATCACAAGTATATATGAAAATAATCAAATACAAATAAGATTAAATCACGAGCTATCATATACGAGAGAGATAAACCAAGGGGTCCGAAGGGATGTCCCCTCTTAGCAATTCTTTTTAATATCTATTTAAATGAAATAATAATAAAATGGAATAAAAATTTACATCAAGGAATTAAACTTTCTCCTAAAGTTAACTTAAACACTCTCCTCTTTGCCGACGACCAAATAATAATTACAAATTCTGAAGATAACTTACAGAAAGCTATTTTAGATCTAAATGAGATATCCAAAGATTATGGTATGATAATATCAACGAAAAAATCAAAAACTATGGCCTTTAAAGGACAAGATCCAGCAAGAACTAAAATAGTAATAGATAACAAGATCTTAGAACAGGTGAATTCATTTAACTACCTAGGATGTATGATCACATATGAAAAAGAAAAAGATATAAACGTAAAAATTGCAAAATATTTAAACATAACAGGTGTAATTAACTCTATATTTAAACCAAACCTAGTTCAAAAACAAACCAGACTAAAAGTATACAATACATTAGCCCTACCAGTCTTAAGGTATGGAAGCGAAATCTGGACAATAAAACAAAAAAGACAAACAAAGATTAACAACAGCAGAAATGAAGTTTATGAGAAAAACTGCAAGGTATACCCTATTGATCACAAAAGAAACGAAGATATTATGAAAGAATTAAACCAAGAACCAGTAATAGAAAAAATTAAAAAATATAAACATAAATGGATGGAACATGTTCAAAGAATGAAAACAGAAAGATAACCAAAACAAGGCCTTAAAGTACAAGCCATTAGGAAAAAGAAAACCAGGATATCCTCTTAAACATTTCAACGATGACTTCTAAGGCCGGAACAGCCCATGCTAGGCCTAAATCCTTGATACGCATGATAATGTACTTGGTAATAATGAAAATTTAACAAGGGGTACGCAGATATCTGAAGTTTGAGAAACCATGCCATAAGGGAATAAATAATATTTTCAACTATACTTTCGAACAGGAAGGAAGCGAGTGTAAAGTAAAAAGGTTCTATTTAGCAACAATGCATCATGCAAGGTGGCAAGCAGATTCAGTGGCAACCTCCCTCAGCAGTCAGCAATTGGCACATCTTCAACAGTTCCTCTGTTGATTTTCAGTTTGAGAAATAGGTTATTTGTGTATTTATCATTAAAAATTTTGTGATATTTTGTGGCCCTTAATGCCCAATCAAAAAACCTAGCGAAGAAAAAGAAGTGAACAATTGATTTTGAAACGAAGTTGCAAGTTATAAAGCAACATGAGGCTGGTAAGCCCCCTCAATGTGATCACACATGACTTTGGATGGTCCCATTCTACAGTACGACCATTTCGAAAAATAAGGATAATATCGAAGAGGCTATGAAAGAATCTGCTTCCATTAAATCGATGATAGTAATGAAGCAACGACAAGGTCCTATCAGTGATATGGAAAAGGTACTCGCATCATGGATAGAGGACCTGAACCAAAAGAGCATATCCCTTAGCACTATTACCATAACCACTAAGTCTCTTCAACTTGTTGAAGGAGGAAGCAGGGCCCAATTATGACTACAAATTCAACGTTTCTTCCGGTTGGTTCATGGGATTCAAGCAGCATTTTGTGCTGCATAATGTATGGTGAATCTGCAAGTGCCAATGAGAAGGCTGCCAAGGAGTTTGTGGAGAAATTGGATAAAATTATTATGGAGGAAAATTATTTGCCATAGTAGATATTTAATATGGATGAGACTGCCTTGTTTTAGGAAAAAATACCCAAGCAAACATTCATCCACAAAAAGCTAAAATCTATGTCTACTTTCAAAGCTTTTAAAGACCATATTACAATTCTGTTGGGGGGGGATAATGTGGTTGGATATAAACTGAAACCATTTGTGATATGGCACAGTGAGAATCCATGAGCCTTCAAAAACATTAAGAAGCGTACTCTTCTGGTTCATTATTGGAGCAATAAGAAGTCATGGATGACTCAAAAATTGTTAGAGGATGCCTTAATCAACTGTTACGCGAGTGAAATGGAAAGCTACTGTGTGAAAGAAAGTGTAGAATTTAAAATTTTATTAATTCTAGATAATGCTCCAGTTCATCTACCTTATATTAATGATCTTCACCCCAAGATCAATGCCATGTTTCTCCCTCCAAACACTACTTCATCGATCCAACCGATGGATGAGAGTTCTTGCAGTGTTTAAGGTTTATTATCTATGAAGAACTTTTTTCACAAGCCATTTCTGCCAGTGAAGGAAATTATCAGACTCTCATGTAATTCTGGAAAGCATTCAATATTTATGATGCAATTAAAAATATTGCTGTGACATGGGATGAAGTGACCTCTCAATGTACATGTGGAATATGGAAAAAGACATTAAAAAGGTTTGTGCACAATTTTGGAAGTTTTGAAAAAAAAAATGAAGAGCTTTGTAAACTGAGTGAAGAAATAGTGGACCTAATAAACAATCTGAAAATCTCAAAGTGAATGATGGTAACATAATTCAACTGATAAAAAGTGCTCGTGAAAAGTTGATCAATGAAGAATTGGCCAAACTGGAGGAACATGTTGCAGAAGAGGAAGAATGAGAAAAGGAAGAGAGAAAAGAGAAACAAGAAGAGGTAGTTAAACAATTCACAGCAAAGGGTCTTGCAGAAATGTTCTCTGCAGTTAGCAATGTTCTCCAAATGGCTGAAGATATAGACCCCAGTGCTGAACGCTACTCATTAGTAAAAAGGAAAGTACATGATGAGTTTGCTTGCTATAAACAGATTAATGATGAAAAGAAGAAGAGGAATAAGCAAAGAACATTGGACATTTTCATCAAAAAAAAACAAAGGGTTACACCAGAAGAACCACAGCCTGGTCCTTCCAATAAGAAGGTAATGAAGATGTGATTATGCAGGAAGATTTGGGAAATTAAATAGGAAAATTAAAATGACAGTATACTTATTACGGTTAAGTCCCTAACCCATATAACTCTGTTGATTTAATGTATCGCTTTACACCCTGCCGGATGGAAAGAAATCCCGATGTAAGTCGAGGGATGACTGTATGTCATTGACCAGAAGTAATTAGGATGACAGCATGTGCAGTATGTGTAGTGCAGATGCAGGATATTCTCTGATAACTGAAAATTCCAGAAAACCACTTAACATGCAACAGTCACGTAACTGATGCTACATCCATTGACTTCAGCCACGTGTTACCACACTAAGCACACAATAAAACATAAGAAACAGAAAACTTCAAGGGGAAAAAAAAATCAAAACATCATACAATACATAAAATAATTAAAATGAAAACAGTATTAAGAGAAGAAAAAAAACATTAAAGAAAAATAAACATAATATAAGTTATATAATACAAAGCAAAACAAGCAAATATACCTTTATCTACATAAACTAATTAATTTCTTCCTATAAATTTCATGAAGTTTTCCACATAAAAATTATAACAAGTATAACACCATTCCTATCAACAAAATGAAAAGCAAAAATACAGACTGTTTTGCTCTTGGACTCCTAAAGAGAAGGAACTCACTCTAGTATGATATGTTAATCAAGAGGGTTGTTCCAGTGAATTAACTGTATAACTGTTACATGATCATGGGCAAAATATCAGAATGAGAAAGGCACACTACATATCTATTCTGTGATGCCCAGGCAATGGAGTGACTTGTCCCAACCAAGATGTTCTATATGAAACATCTTTATTATCACTTCTCCAATTTTCAACAATGAATAAAGTCACATCATGTATGTTACAAAATCAGATGAAGTAACTGTTACGCCTGCTGCAAAAGCACATTAGTCTCGGTCTAGTACTGCTTCAGCATGGCGCAATCAGTTAGCATCACCTCATTTTGTGAAAACAGGACATTTTGAAAAATTCCATGTGTAGTGATTTTATTTCTTCATTCTGGGTGAGGAAAACAAAATTTTGAAATTGTGAACAAAAAAGCATCATTTAAGGATGTTATGGCAAAAAACTTACATGGCTTGGTTAAATGCCACTAAACCGAAGAAGATTCAAAAGGAAAACTGACTGAATTGCATTGAGACTAAAGAAAAAGCTGATAGACTTTGTCCCAAAAGGTATGACTTCCTTAGCAATCATTCTGTAAATTTTTATAATAACTCAGCACTTAACTCATCAGAAGACAAACCGACTTCGACAGCTCAAGACATATTCAAGAGCAAAAATGGAGGACAAAAAGCCTGCATAAGACAGAAGTGACATAAAATATCTGTTTTATGTAACTAGCACTCTAATCTATGAACTTCACAGTTGTTGGCAAACTATTTCTCATCACCATAAATACATTTCTGATGGATTAGCAAATGCACATCCAAACACTGGTGATGACCTTTATTGTGATCAGATCATGGCTAATGTGTTTTGAATAACAATGAAATTGCATCAGCTAAATGGAATTACTTTCCCCTAATTCTGGCTTGTGTGCCATAACCATTCATAAATTTCAAGAAGGAACTTTCAATTTGGCTGTGTATAAATATGAAAAGAACCACAAGAAATCATTGGTTTATGCTAACTTATCCATAGTTACTGATATAAATGGGTTCTACATCATTTTTCCTATGTTTGACAAGACTTTTCGCCATGGATTGGAAAACACACAACTGATAGTGCCTCTCCAAAAGGAGTTTGTAGGGTTAGAAATAATATCTTTTGAGAATTGCGCAAGACTCTTTACTCAAGTTTTCAAAGGCAGAAAAGATAATCATTCTTTCTCTTAACTGTCAGTGTTCTACTCATTCCAAAGATGTAATGACACAGTTACTCAGCAATGCCAGATATTAATGCTCTGTGAAACCTGGCTAAATAATGATGAATGAGTTAGCATATCTAACTTTGATGGTGTCATACAAATGAGGCAAGACTGTCAACAAGCTGGTGGAGCTGCAGTACACCTAAACAAGAATATGCATACATTAATCCCCATCTTGACATTATTTATTAACAAACAATGGAATATCCATAAGCCAGTGGAAGATATTCATGCTGTTAAATGCCTTTTGCCTAACAAAAACATTCTCAACACAGTCACACATATTTCTCCAAACTAATCAAAATGACAGAATGCAAGTGAGAGTTTGGGATCGCACAATGGTGGCATGCTGTACTTTCATCTCAGCCTCCAGAATCACTGACAGTCATCAGCAGAGCTATTGTTGATGGATAAGGACATAGAGTTGGCTGGCTGGCTACCTACTAATTCCCAAAAACTTAGAACTAAAGGAGCTCCATTTATGAAAAAGTTCCATACTTTTTCAGGATCAGGAAATCTTACTCTACATGTCTGTAGAGTAAGATTTCCTGATCATGTAAAAAAAATTAATAAAAAAGTATAAAAATTAAAAAGAAAAAAAATCTTATTCCATATGCAGTTCCAAATGCATATTTACAAAACATTTATAACCTTTAATGGAATGAGTCACAGGGGACAAAAAAAAGTAAATAAATGTAGGATATCATGGATCCAGTCATATTTTATAGCCAAATATAAAAAGAAACTTAAAGAAAGTTTTGAAAATTAGCCAGAGAGCTTATGAGAATATAAGCTAAGAATCAGTTGTCATGATATGCATTACTTAAAAGACAATGAGCTCTGCTCAAGAGCCTGTATGTTCAGTTTTTATTAGCACTTAAATTAAGTATGGCTTGACAGCAGTTCCAAACTGTATCATCAGAGACCAGCAAATCTCTCTCAATATTACCATGACAATTGAGTGTCAAAAAGTTAAAATTTATCATAAGCTTCTGACAAGATACTGCATAGAATACTAATCAGTAAACTGCAGTGCATGGGGGGGGGATGGATAAAAAGCTGTTGAAGTGAATAAGAGAGTGGCTGATGGAGAGGTATTATAGTAGTTTAATCAGAAGTAGAGTCCAGTAGAAGGCCTGTGACTGGTGGAGTACCATAGGGCTCTGTTCTTGGTACACTATTATTTAATTTGTTCACTAACAATATAGAAAAGGATCTGAGAGAAACTATTCATTTGTTTGCTGATGATGCAAAATTGGGTAGAGCAATAACTACTATAGATGATGTTAAAATTTTGCAAGATGATTGGGATAGACTGGCAGTCTGGGCAAAGGAGAATGGATGTTGGTTTAATGTAGCTTAATGTAAGGTAATGCATTTTGGGGGTTGAAAGATTAACTGCTGTATGCCACATTGATGGAACTGTACTCGAAGAAATTGATGAAACCATAGATCTGGGTGTGTAAAATTTAGAGAGCATATTGTAAAAGTGGCTAAAGCAGCTCAACAGATTACTTGGTTACTGAAGAAAACCCTGGCAAGCAGAGAAAAGCAGATTATTATATTTCTTTATAGAACCATGGTAAGACCCCATCTTGACTACTGTAGGTAGATCTGGTTACCTGGGTTTCTTGGGAATGAGGAGCAAAGGATCCAGAGGTGAGTGACCAAAATAGTATCAGATCTATGGAATGAACCTTATTATTATTAACATCTGATCTCCATAGAGTCAGAGACTCATCATGGGAAGTACACACTATTGCACACAATGCTCATAAAACCATGCCTTAAACTGATTCAATGTGTTTGCATTCACAACACACTCAGGCAATGCATTCCACTCACCAACCACTCTCCATACAAAGAACCTGTATGAGAACAGGTTGAAGATTTATGTCTTACAGAAATTGATTGACAAGCAGAAAAAGGAATGATATAATTGAGAGATACAAATTACTGAAGGGTTTTTACAAGATTAATGAAGTGGAAATTTTTCATAACAGGCCTGGCAGTGGGAGAACTAGAGGCCATCCTTGGAAACTAAGCAAGAGTGTAGTTAGTGGGGGTGTCAGGACTAGATTTTTTTCTTGGAAAGCAGTGAATGAGTGGAATGGTTGCCCGAGTCTGTTGTAGATGTCAAAACTGTGAATTAGTTCAAAGCAAAATATGATAGATACTGTATGAACGTTGATATTACTTGATGTTATGTTTAGGGCCTCCCTTGATGAGTCTAAGGACCCATGGAGTAGTCCATAATAATACAGCGGCTAATGACTTCATGTCATTTTGCTTAATATCCAATAATCCAATGTACCCTTCCTTTCACATGTGCATAATGCTATGCATTATGTGAGAATTACTACCCAGATTGGTTTCAATCTTGATTGAGGTCTCATTAGTGGGAGCCAGATTCTGCTTCTGGCCTTCACTTTATGTATAAACTTTGCTTACACTTGGATAAAGGATTAAACAAGAATGTAGTTTCTTGAGAAGTTTAATTTAATCTGTAACCAAGTGAAAAAAAAAATTTCCACTACTACCTATAAACTTAGAAAAGTTTCAAAAATTTACCAGAGTTTATGAGAATATAATCTTTGGCATTAGCACTGCACTGGTATTCGCTAACAAGGCAAACCAAAGCTGAAAGTTTTCTCCTCATCTCGCTGGTAAATTTTTGATGTGTTTCTTAAGTTCCTTTCTATATTTGGCTATAAAAATGGATTCATAATATCTTCTATTTTAATATCTAAATGATAAATGTTAAACGATAATCCTTTCTCCCCCTCTTTTTTTTTTTAAATCGTAGACTCACTTAAAATACTTTCACACAAAAGTCGTTTCTGATCTTATGTCTTTTCTACTGATATTTTCACAAAAAGTAATCTGTCTTACTGAACTGGCTTCCATTATTCCTTCACTTTCTTCCAAGAATAACAACTGCTGGTCAACATCTGTTTACAGTTGTTGCTTCAAACACGAACCTACTTTCATCCCATCTAATGCTGCCCTCAGAACATCTTCACATTTAATAGTATTTCCAAAAGATTACAACTTCTAGCTATTCAAGACACACACATGAACAGGTTTCCTTTTCTCTTTTAGATATGTGTATATGCATGCTTGCAGATACACAGGTAAGATACTCATGGCTCTTTTCAGCCTACGAGATGAGAACTCAATGCAGTATGCTACACATGCATCTTAGGCCAGCTTTGCATGAAAACATCATCCCAATAAGCACCAAAATGCAACACTCTTACATCTCTTAAATATACTACGATGTAAGGCAATTTACAATCGGGGGGGGGGGGGGGGGGATTGTATTAAGATAAATTAGTACGAGTCAGATACTCTCAACAAAGAAAAAACAATGGAATCATTTTGCTTTGCATATAAAATATGCAAACAATACTATACTACACTTGATAAGAAATTATAGTTGTGATTACTGTATATTTAATTCAATCATCAATACCCAACACAATCTGTGATCTATATTTCAAGGGAATCAGCAAGAAAGCTGGAATTGGCATGTGGGTTGACTACTTATCACTTATAAATAAAAAATCAATTGTTTCCTTTAAAGTTCACTTACTGAAAGCTTGTAGACAGTAAATGAAGCAAATTATTGTTATGTGACATCTCCAAGGAGCCCAAGGACTCATTGAGGGATTTTTCTATTTCATGTTAAATTCTGGCACCTACTCTGCAACTATGTCTCCACCACTCAATCCACTAACTATAGTAAACTGCATCATCTACTGCCCATGGCAGGATTCAAACCCACAGCCTTTTAGCTGGAGAGCAAATACACTAACCACTCGGCCAACCAGGCCGGTGTCAGAATTCTCAGTCAGCAGAGTTGGTATTTTAATCATTTATAATAAATAAACTTCTTATAATACAGACTATATATATATATATATATATGTGTGTATTTTTTTTTTTTTTTTCTATTTCTAGTTATAAAGTTCATAAGCATCAGGATAGAAAAACAGCACGATCAGAAGGACCATTTTGTTCTTGTTTGATTTTGATTTTTCGCTATTTTGGTCTTGTTTGATACATCACCATTGTGATGTATCAAACCATCACCATTGTAAAAGTTAAGCAGTTTTATGTTATTTTAATCAGTGTATTATTATTATTATTATTACGGGCAACCCCTATAAAATAAAACAAAATTATGGAAGGTTTAGAATGCATACCCACATACAGTGATCCCTTAAATTATCTCACCTTCAAATAAATGAACCTTCAATGAACTTCACTGAACCCCTTGACGAACCCATTCAAAGGGTGGTTTAATTGTGTGAAATGAATTCGAGCATGTGAAATTAATTCTGGTACTCCATGCAATCCTACCTTCAGTTATTCAATCAGAAAACTGCTCTCCCACTATAAATTAAAGATACCAAGAAATTATATACTTGTTTTAATCCTTTATCCAAGTGTGAAAGAAGAACTGCTTTCCCACTATATTTAGATAATTGAAGGATTACTGTATTTCCAAAAGAAAATGAATGAATAGTGTGTGCTTAATTATCTGACCTTCAAATGTTCTTGCATCTACAGTACTTCAATGGAGGCAGTCTCACCACTGTTCTTTTTTTTTTTTCTTTTCATATTTAATTTCCAGTCTCTTGCTAGTTCATCTTTTTGATTTCTTTTCTTTGATCTGTTTATTCCATTCCAATCTCTTTTTTTATCCACTCATTCATTAGTTGTAATTAACATTCTTCATATATCTTTTTTATTTATTTATTTCATTCATTCATCTTCAAGGCCCACCTATTTATTTTTTTTTATTCCATCAAATTTTGTTTTATTAACTATTTTCCTTAATGCTTTCCTTTCACATTGCGCATTTTTAATGTTGCTACTATTGTTTCACATACATAAGTCAACAATGGAATACCGCTAATTTATTATGTATTCTTACTTTAGTTTCTTTTTGTTAGATCTTTATTTTTCCATATAGTTGAATAAAAGATCTAAGTAGTTTATGACATTCAGAGATTGTTCTTTTACTTCATTCTGTGTTATATTTTCACTATTCAAAGTTATTCCTAGGTATTTAAATTTCATTACTAATTCCAATATTTTTTTCATGTAGTTCTAATTTACATACATTGTTCTTTTGAAGTCATCATTGTTTTTGATTTCACTATATCATGTTAAAACTGCTATACATTTGAATTTAAACCACTGAATGTGAATAACTGCTTTTGGAATCATTTCCTGCAAGTAATTGCTATTATGCATTTTTGGTGATATCTTATTACCATTCATTTTTTGTATATATATGAGGTGTGGCTATTAAATAACGAGACTGGTTGCAAAATTGTGGTTTATTATTGCAATTGTATAACTTGTTATCTTCTTCAATGTACTTCCCCTCTATCTATACACCATTGCATCCAAATTTTCTATTTTTGGAAGCAGTGCTGCAAGTCATCAGGTGTTATCTGCTTCAGTAGCGCTGCCGTTTTCTCGTTTACCTCATCCGCTGAGAAAATGGGTGCCCTTCAATGCAGATTTCAACTTTCGAAAAAGGTAAAAGTCACATGGAGCTAAGTCCAGCGAGTAAGGTGGATCCAGAAACAAAGAGACAATTGATGCACTGGAAAACTCCCACATCACCAAGAATGAAAAAAGCAAGAATGAGCAAGTCAAAACTGAAAGCAATGCCGATTGTTTTTATTTTTAATATCAATACCATGGTAATGGTGAATGGGTACCAGAGAGGGTCAGACAGTTAACCAACATTATTACCTTGAGGTTCTGGCAAAGCTGAGAGAATGAGTGATGAAGAAGAGACCCAATCTGTGGAAGAACAATGCTTGGATTCTCCATCAGGACAATGCTCCAGCCTACAGTGCACTGTCTGTAAAGCAGTATCTGGCTGATAAGAAGATCCCAGTGTTGGACCATCCACCAGACTTAATTCCATGTGACTTTTACCTTTTTCCAAAGTTGAAATCGGCATTGAAGGGCACCCATTTTCAGTCAATGGATGAGGTAAAGAAGAAAATGGCAGCACTACTAAAACAGATAACACCTGATAACGACTTGCAGCACTGCTTCCAACAATGAAAAATTCGGATGCAACGGTGTATAGATAGAAGAGGGAAGTATGTTGAAGGGGATAACAATTAAGTTGCACAATTGCAATAATAAACCACATTTTTGCAACCAGTGTCGTTATTTAATAGCCACACCTCGTATGTTTCAATATACTTGCAGTGGTATATTTCTTAATGTCAGTATCTTTCATGAAGTATAAAATATCCATATTTATGCAGTTCCTAGGTTAAGAAATAGAGAATTTTATGTGCAACTGCACTAAACATTTAATCAAGCTGTCAAACAAACCTTTGTCATCTTAAAATGAATTTTCTGCCAGTTTAAAGCCACAATGTTGAAAGAGAATCTTTATTTTTGCAAACAAACTAAATGTTGCATTAAAGTAGGAAAGAAGAAACTATTAGCTTCTTGGTCATGAACATGCTCCAAATAATTTCAAGTGTGTGCATGATCAAGACTGCAAACTTTCTGTGAATCCACCTTTGTTCCAAAGAAAGTTACATAATCTGAAGAGCACAGGAATAGAAACACTTCTGCACTGGGGCACTTTCCAAGGGCAATAAGAGCCTAGTTATGCTTAGCGAGTGGAATCTCATATGGGATTTTTCAACTGAAAGTAAGATAATCCATCTCATAAAAGAGACAGGATGCTTTTTTTTCTTCTCCCGAACACTCATTTTTCATTTCACATACATGCAAATCTACAAGTGATCACACACAATTAGCAGACATAAATACTGTTAATGGACAGAATATGGTATAGTACATAGTAGCAGTGAAAACGGTGGGTTTCTGGAGAGTGCCGTTCTGCAAGAAGTCTTTGCACTTCTTGGCTGCATCTCATATAATAATGACAACGTCTACATATAATATTGACAACGTCAATTTCGGGGGGGGGGGATTAAAACATTAATATTCATATTACAGCAAACACATTTTTCATTTCTTCAATATCCATTTATCAATATTTTTAATGTTTTGTAGTAATAATATGATCCCCAGAAAACAGGCTATTTATTGTGCCATGTTCCTGCAATCGTTATTGTATTCTTCACTTAGATAAGCATTTTTTGAGTGCACATGGTAATAATAGTATTTGTTGATTTTCAAATTTCAGCATGAATAATGTTCTCAAAAACGTGCACAACCTCTAACGCCAGTTCTCATAATAACGTAATTCTCACCAGTGCTATTGCTGCTCTCGTAGGAATTTTTCTTGCCTTCGAAACTGTCCGAATAACAGCCCCTACAGAACCTGCCATAGAACTTCACAAACTTCTACGTTGGTACATGAAGCAGCAAACGGCCAGAACACCGTACTACGTTGCAAGATCCATGTTTCAATATATGCCGCTACATCAGAAATTCCAAAGAGGGCAGCAAAATCACTAAAAAAAGTTTTAATAAAAATATATTATATTTTATATAAAAATTACTATTATTATTATTGCTTTTTTTTTTGGAACAATATGCAACGTTACAGCATACCGGTACTTTAATTATCGGTAGCACACACACATCATTATTATTATTATTATTATTATTATTATTATTATTATTATTATTATTATTATTATTTCGGGACTCCGGGAGTCCTTGGACTCATCGAGGGAGGCAGTAAACATCATGTCCACACAACTATGCGATTACATTCTCACAGTATCTATCATACCTTGTCTTAAACTCGTTCACCGTCATAGCACCCACAACAGACTCTGGCAGCTTATTCCACTCATTTACCACTCTAAAAGTAAAGAACCCAGCTCTAACACCCCTGCTAACCACAATCTTGCCCAGCTTCCATAGGTGTCCCCTAGTTCTCCCACCACCAGTCCTGATCTCAAAAATATCCTCTGAATTAATCCTATAGAATCCCTTTAGCAATTTGAATGTCTCAATCATATCTCCCCTCCTCGGCCTATCAACTAGTTTCTGCAACCCACAAATCTTCAACCTGTTCTCATATGGTTCATTCCATAGACATGTTATCATCTTAGTCACTCGCCTCTGGATCCTCTCAACCTCCTCCCCATCAAGAAGGAACCGAGGTGACCAAATCAGGGCACTGTAATCGAGATGAGGTCTTATCAAGGCTCAGTACAGAGGTACAATAACTGGCTTGTCTCTGCTCGTCAAGGTATTTTTCAACAACCAAGTGAGTTCATGAGCTGATTTAGCTACTTTTGCAGTGTGCCCCCTAAACTTCATCTCCTTATCCACCAACACTCCCAAGTCCCTGGCCTCATCAATCTCTTGGAGTACAGTTCCACCAATGTGGAATACTGCTGCTAATCTTTTCAACCCAAAATGCATAACCTTACATTTTGTCACATTAAATTGACATCCATTCTCCTTAGCCCAGAACTCCAATCTATCTAAGTCATCCTGCAAGACTTTGACATCTTCTGCTTTCACTATTGCCCTACCCAACTTTGCATCATCAGCGAACAAATGAATTGTTCCACTTAGATCCTTCCCTATATCGTTAATGAACAGATTAAACAGCAGTGGTCCAAGAACAGAACCCTGTGGCACACCACTAGACACAGGCCGTCTTTTGGACTCTACTCCTGAATAAACTACTCTTTGATATCTGTACATCAACCAACCACCTATCCATCTCACCAACCCTATATCCATTCCCATATGTTGTAGTTTACAAATTAGTATTCCATGTGATATCCTGTCAAACGCCTTTGCCAGGTCCAGCAGTATCACTGTAAACCCATTTCCCTTATCCAGTTCAGCCGTCACCTTGTTATAAAACTTGAGCAAGTTACTGAAGCATGATCTACCCTTCACAAAGCCATGCTGTCCCCTGTACAGTATCTTGTTTTCATCAATTCATTGCTGTATTTTTCCCTTGACTACTTTCTCTAAGACCTTGACAACGACTCCTGATATGCTGATCGGTCGGTAATTTGCAACCGTAGTCTTGGATCCTCCTTTATGCAGTGAAACTATTTTCCCCTCTTTCCACACCTTCGGGACTAAGCCAGACCTGAGACTCGGATTAAACAACATGGTCAAGGGCACTGATAATTCTTTAGCCGCTTCACGCAAGACCCGTGCCGGTATACCATCCAATCCCACAGATGTGTTCACATTAAGGTTCTGTAATAGACCAGTCACCTCCACTTCATTCATCACTATTCCCGTATAAACTAACGGTTCCTTCATTTTTTCAATGTCACCACCTGGATGATATGCTTTTGCAAAGTGCGCGCTCAGTAACTCCACTATATCGACTGGTTCAGTGAACTCTTTACCATCGTCATTCCTTAAAATCATTTTGCCATGTACAGTTTTTTTCTTGCTTGCAGCATATTGAAAGAACTGTTTGGGATTCTCTTTTGCTTGCAAAGCTAGTTTCCTTTCATAATCCGCTTTTGCTTTTTTTACCACACTCGTTACCTTTCTGGCCTGCACTTTATACCGTTCGTGTACCTGCAGGTCACCCCTTTCTTTAAATTCCCTCCACAGTTGTTTCTTTTTTTGCAGCTCAAGCTTAATGGTGTTATTCATCCATTTAACCCCTACTTGTTTTACTATTCGGACCCTAGGTATACAATCAGCCATTACCTCCTGTAAATGCTCCTTGACCACTTCCCATGCTCTATCGACGTCCAGCCCTTGCAGTTGTACATGCCATGGCACTGATCCAAGCAATCTCCTAAGCTTGTCATACTTGCCAGCACGGTAGTTCCACGTATACCCTGTCTTAATCGAAATTTCCACACCTTTAGCCACCTCCCAGGTCAAGACCTTATGATCACTCTCACCAATAGGTGGCAACGTGGTCATATTCATTACAGTCAAATTCTGAGATGCTATTACCAGGACAAGCACTCTCACACCCCTAGTATTTTCAATTGCATGCTGTTTCAGATAGTTATCCCTTAATAATTGAATAAAATCCTTTTCCTTCCTCACATGTGTCCTCTCCTCCTTCCAATCAATGTTACCATAGTTGAAATCCCCCATAATAATTACCCTCCTTCCACTCATTTCATCAATTTGTTTATGCATACCATCTCCACCATCTATTCCATCACCTGGTCTATAGCAGCACCCAACTGTATATTTTATTCTGCCAGTCTCAATCTCACACCAAATAGCCTCAAATGAGCTCCTTTCACTATCCTGCGATACAACTTCAATTCTCCTTGGCTGCAGTTCATCAGCTATCATCAACAATGCAAATACCATATCGCTTAATTCGACTTTTCCTGCTAGCAAGAATGAGTAATGGCACCTATTGTTTTCCATATATATATATATATATATATATATATATATATATATATATATATATATATATATATATATATATATATATATATATATATGTAGAAAGTATTTTTACCTTGGGTATAAATATGTTAAAGATACCAAGTAATTTTAAACCTGGTTTTACTCCATTTCCCAAGTAAGCAAACAGACTAAAAGTCAAGTTTGCGCCTGCAATTGATGCAAGTCTAACTGATCCCACAGGTAGTGCAGGACCAGGGCAACTCGTGGCAAAGGTGGAACAAGCTCCGATCACTAATCTTAATATTTACCCTTAATGCCAAAACACATCTCCAAGAAGGGGATGTATGATGTTTTGTATTAAAGGCTCGGGGCCACTAACCAGACCGGTTTCGACCTTTATTGAGGTCTCGTCAGTGGGAGCTAGGCTAGAATTAGAAATACCAAGATTTAGTAATACAGAGCTTGTAAGTATTTTGCCAAAACAAGTTACCATAAGGTGTTTTAACCTTATTGAATAAAAATCTCTGGAGGAGATATAAATGTAGAAAGTATCCACCAATAAACATGCGAGCAGTATTCTAAGCATGGACGGATTTGTATATAGTTATGAGTTGGTTGGGTATAGAATAGCCTCTTGAACAAAAGAGAATAGCCAAAAATACTTTCTACATTTATATCTCCTCCAGAGATTTTTATTCAATAAGGTTAAAACACCTTATGGTAACTTGTTTTGGCAAAATACTTACAAGCTCTGTATTACTAAATCTTGGTATTTCTAATTCTAGCCTAGCTCCCACTGACGAGACCTCAATAAAGGTCGAAACCGGTCTGGGTAGTGGCCCCTTGCCTTTAATACAAAACATCATACATCCCCTTCTTGGAGATGTGTTTTGGCATTAAGGGTAAATATTAAGATTAGTGATCGGAGCTTGTTCCACCTTTGCCACGAGTTGTCCTGGTCCTACACTACCTGTGGGATCAGTTAGACTTGCATCAATTGCAGGCGCAAACTTGACTTTTAGTCTGTTTGCTTACTTGGGAAATGGAGTAAAACCAGGTTTAAAATTACTTGGTATCTTTAACATATATATATATATATATATATATACTGTATATATATATATAAGCGCTGGTTATTATTATTATTATTATACGAGTGTCTCTAGAGTTAGACATGTTATCCTAATGGATAACATATCTAACGTGTTACACATGTTATCCATTCTCAAAATCTTTGTCACTCGGCTATGGATTTTCTCCACCACTTTTCATCACCGAGGAATCGAAGTACGCTTGTTCACCGTAATCCACATATGGCCTTATAAAGGAGGACACTAATCATCCTGTCCCTGCTAAAAAGTGTGTTCTTCAACAACGATGTAATTTGAAGAGCTGTTTTGGCCACATTTGCAATATATCCTCTAAATTTCAATGTCCTGATTATACTCACCCCAAGTACCAAGCTTCATCAATTCTCTGCAGTTCAGTTTCATCAATATAGCACAGCATGTGATATCTTCCTCCCAAAGCGCATTACCCATACACTTGGCATGTTAAATTGGTGGCCATTTACCATTGCCCTTACTGCATACCTATTTAAGTCATCCTGCGGTATCCCTACATCACCTTCATTGATTATCGCTCTTCCGAGTTTTGCATCATTTCAAACAACTGGATATTCCTCGTCAAATAATTTTCTATATCACACTGATGTACAAATAAAACAACAGTGAACCAAGTACTGAGCCCTGTGGTACACCACTGGTCACTTGCCTTTTCCTGGACTTCATAAACAATTCTTTGATCCATCGGCTATCTTCTAATCTAAATTACCAAATTCATATCCATCCCATTTGCTTCAATTCATGCAATAAAATTCTATGTGGAATCTTGTCAAATGCTTTTGCAAAGTTCAGCAGTATCACCAAATAGGCTTTGGTTATCCAAAGCCTATTTGGGGATACCGTGTTGTTCCTTATAGAGTGTCATATTTCTGTCCACCCAATCTTGAATTCTGACTTTTAACAGCATCTCTTGTACTTTAACCTTCAGTCTTGATATACTATCAAGACTAAGGGATTTCTAATGATAGTTATTTCCCTTCCCCACCATGGAAATGTATATGACAGAGTAGACATCCACAAAAGATAATAAGTATGGAAGACAACTGGCGCCATAATGTTATCTCTAATCCAAATATATATTATTGTTTAAAATAGCGTCAGTTCTACAATCAAATTTTCTTGAGTTACGGTATTAAATCCGAGTTTCCGAGAGAAGCATGCTGATCACGTGTATCATAGATCGTCTAACTCTGGAACGACCGTATTCAGGCTTGGAAAAACATCCTCCGTTCGGCAACTAGAATGGATCTTATAATGGTTTTTCTTCGTGTAGCCCAGTACTTCGGATGTAAATGCCAGTGTTTTTTTTTTTTTTCAACTGAAGATAGATTTTAACAGGTTGATTGATCATCCATCAGAAATTAGGCTAGAAACGCACGTGAAACAAATTCTCCTCATAATGCTAGTTTATTTGAGCATAATTCCAGTCAACTCTGGCCAGTTTGTGAAAACACGTTACAGCTGCCATCCATGAAGTATGTGCTTTTCACATTATATTTGATATCCCTTTGAAGAATATCACTCAACATACAAGAAGAAAAAAAAAAGTAGAGAAATGAAAGGGAAGTGTGCCCGTGTTCTAGAACCCAAAATATCATCAGTCATGCTGATCTTAAAACGAGCAAATTATTACTATCTTTATCTGATTATGCAGATAAAGATAGTAATACCTCATTCTTATTACTTAAAGTGTGACCGCATAATCAAATTACACAAGTATAGAACCAAAAGGGTTCAATTTGGCATATGTAAGATAATAAAATGGAACATATTATGAATCCAACCATAATTCATAGCCAAATATAGAAAGAAACTTAAGAAACGCTTCGAAAATTTACCAGAGTTCTTATGAGAATATAACTTTTGGTATCATCACAATTGCCTATGTCTCCATTAATTAAAATACACAATCACTTCCCAGGAGCTTTTAAGTTCTGTTTTTACTGGTGCTTAAATTAGGGTTTCACCTGAAAGCTTGGCCTGAAATTTTAATGATTGGGTTGAAATACTGCATGGAAAGAAGTCAACGGTCACCATAGTGTGAGGAACAAACACCTTAATGAGATTGGACCTTTTGCTGCGATGACTGCAGCAATCCTACGAACATGCTTTTCACAAACGTACGATAGTGATCAATGGGAATTTTGGACCTTTCTTCCTGTACATGTAATGAGGTCCTGTACTGTTGTGGAGTGGACGTCCCTTGGCTTCATTCGACATTCCAGTTCAACCCACAAATGTTCCAATGGTTGAGATCAGGGCTCTGTGGAGGCCAATTAAGTGTGATTGACGTTCTTGTCCACAAAACGCAATTATAGAAGCAGTCTTATGAGACAGTGCATTGTCTTGTTGAAATAGACATTGGTCAGTTTAGATACCACAAAGTAGGAGGCATTGATTGTCCAGAATGTTCAGATACTTCATGGTGTTCAATGTTCGTGGCGCACAAACAGAGATCCGGGGTCAAACTGGTAACACCGCCACCTCCGAAAATTCATACTTCTGGTTACACACTCTGGTATGAGACGCTCACAGGGTCTTCTGCCATAGCCTTCCATCTGCTCGGAAGGTGATGTAGTGTGATTGGGCGCAACTTTCGAACGCAAAAGGGAAGTGATTACGGTAAGTTTTTTTTAAGTTTAGCTCACTACTAGCATTAACTACGCTAATTAGTTGCTACAAAATAAAATAAAAAATTGGCAACTCGTCTCCACACCTGTCATTACTAATGGAAGATCAGTGATGCGATGTTTAGCTAGCATGCATAAACCAAAGTGCACAATGAAATGTAGGTAAGCTGCTTACATCTCATTGACCAAATCCTAACTTTAAAGTTTATTCTTTCCTCTGTCACACTTATACGAAGACCATGCAGACTTCCGGAACCAGCTCTGACAGAATAGGGTGGTTAATCCGTATTTCCATAGTCCTATGGTTGTAAACTGCGTGTGTTTTGCCAAGTTTCCAGGAAGAAAAACCATAAGACCCTCATTTGAGACTGGCTAATTACCCTCAGTTGAAAATCCCTGATGAAGGTTCGAGTTCTAGGTGGAATTTGAACCCAGGTCTATCCAACTGAAGGATATCGTCCAAACCTACTGAGGTACGAAGGTATAAACATCAGCAGCAGCTGTTAAACATCCATAGACAGTTCAGCTTCAAATTGACCAACATAACTTCTCATCCGTATTCTTCATTCAATCCATCTTAATTATACTGTTTTGCAGGGTAAGTAGGCAATGTGGTGTGTCGAGGGCATTCTTTAAGGGGCACTGAAGTGAGTCGAAAAAATAAGATAAAAATAAGTTTTAATATTAACGTTTATTAAATGTGGATATTCACTAAATATATTGTAATAAATATACTGCGAATTTTAATAACATTTAGCAAAAACTGCAAGTTGTTTTCTTTTGTTGTTATGTGTTATAGAGAGCTGTCAGAAGCACTAAACGAGCCGGGCACGCGTCCGTGGCATCATGTTACAGGGGGCGCTTTACATTACCAACTTTCTTTTTTACATGGGACGCACATTCGTCAGTTAGGACATGAGGCGCGCAAGTGTATCTGGCTAAACCTCTATTACGAAGTGACATTTAGGCATTTTTTTTGTGGAACAGACCTCACATGTCGATTGTAAATAAGTCACCAAACTGTTGATTGCTGTACACGCAGCGAATGTGTAGCTATATCACATTGACTTAAGTAGATTCAAAATTTAACCTAAGTCTTTAAAAATCAGCGAAAATTGATGCATTTCTTTAATCATTTATTTTCATTTTTTTACATTGAATTTTTGTCTTACCGAATTTTTTGTTCAATAGATTTTTTACTTCAGAATAAATTTCTCAAAAATCTGAAAGTTTATCCACGTACCTCTTAGATAAATTAAAAGATTTAAATTTAAATATTAAAAATTTGAGGAGACGAGGATACGATAATGGGGCAAACATGCAAGATAAACAGCGGCGTTTGCAGACACTTATCGAATATTAACTCTCGAGCACTCTTTGTCCTGTGCGCAGTACACACATTAAATTTGATGATCGCTAATGCTGCTCAAGTTAATAATAAAACAGTGAGTTTTTTTAGCACTATACAAGAAATTTGTCATTTCTTTAGTGCTTTGACTAAATGATGTATGTACTGAAAGAGTACACCAAAGTTGCACTTTAAACTTTATCTGATACTAGATGAGAAGCGAAGATTGACGCTCTTCGTTCGTTTAGATATAATACAGTAATGGAGAAGTTTTAGATTATTTTGTGGAAATCTATGATAATATTCAAATCAACGACAATAGCGCAAAATATGAAGCAAAAACACCTTTGAAAATTAAAGATTATCGATTTTTGTGTTCACGTATAATCTGGTATGAATTTTTTGCTGTAACATCTTGTTAGGGGTTAGATACCAAGCGATGGTAGCACTTGTTTGCCAGCCTCTTCATCGGTGGCTGCTATAATTAATGATAGACATTGGCCAGATATCTCCGATTGGCTACCGGTGGAGATTGGCCTGCCCATTCAGTCTCCAAAAGCCAGATAGGGTAAAAAGACCTCGCCTACTCCCTATTAGGGAATAAAAGGCATTAGCTGATTTATTTTATTTATCAATGTAGTGAGTAAAATGCTCACTATCCAAATACAAATTTAATGAATCGGCAACAGCTAGATTTAGATTTAGAAAATTCTCCTGAGTTCGAAGCACACACACACACACACACACACACACACACACACACACACACACACACACACACACACACACACACACACACACACACACACACACACACACACACACACACACACACACACACACATACCGTATATGCTGGCGTATAAGACTACTCTGAAATACTGCAGAAAACCCCTCGAAAGCATGGGTCGTCTTATACGGCGAGTATAAAAAGGGAAGCTTAATTTCTTGGATGAATATTTAGGTGAATTGACAATTAACATTTATCTCTTTAGGGGTAAAGCAAGATGCTTTTCATATTCCCCGCTATCTGTTGCGGTTACAGTGAGGGTAAAATGTATGAGCAGTTTGCTCGCCCTGATTGGGAATGCAGATTATGCATCGCTACAGGAGGTTAAAATAGCTTTTGGTCTTCTATGTTAGAATATGTCCGTTGCCTCGTATGCTGCAACTTGTTGAACCAAATCGTTGAGGTGTATAGACGTCTTTAGGAAGAACTTAGATGCTCAAGATTGTAGGAAAGAGAAAATATAGGAATTATTTTTATCTCTATGAAATTGATTGTTTCTAACAATCAACATATATTATACATGTTGATTACATGGGGCGTTCAGAATCATTCTCAAGCACTTGTTCTGTACTCGTTGTATTTTGACAATGTTAGTATTAGAGGTGTGGCTCCAGGCAGGAGAGAAGTAACTGAAGAGAGGACGAATCTTCATCTGGTATAGCTGCAATTTGATTCTGTTACTTGGCTTGCTATTTCTATTAATTAGCGGATAGATCTGAGCTATGATTATAGATGCTTTTGCGCACGCAGACTTGATGTGTTGGTTGAAAGTTAGCTTTTTGTCGAGAATTACACCCAGGTATATTGTTTCTGTCTGCCAGGGAATTTTAGTATTGAATAGTATACATATCCTGCAGGAGATATTGGCCTTTTCGAGAAAAGAATGGCTGAGCTTTTTTGGGGGTTGACTTCCAATTTCCATTTGGAGAACCAACCCGCCAACTTTAGAAGGTTTCCTTGAAGCTTTCTGGTAATGAAATGTGGTCAGAAAGATCTGGTTAATATTGCTGTATCATCCGAATACATGGCCATGATGGAAGACATCGGATTGTGCGGGATGTCCGACATGTATATAGAGAATAGCAATGCAGATAGTAGGGATCCCTGCGGCACTACAGCGAAGATATGGTGCTGGGATGAGGTAGAACCATTGATTTTAAATTGTATTGATCTATTCTGAAGATATGAACGGATTAGATGAATCATTTTTAGTGAGATACCAGCTGAGATAAGTTTGTGTAGTAGTCCGAAATGCCAAATTTTGTCAAATGCTTTGGATAGGTCTAGAAAAACAGTCTATGCACTTGCGCCAGTTATAGCTGGTGGTGATGTATTACACAATTATGTGGATTTTCTGGATAGTACTATGGTGTTGCCGAAAACCGAACTGTTCTTTAGGGAGGATGTTTAGGACATTTACCGAGGTTTGGAGTAGTAAGAGGATGACCTTCTCCTCAACCTTACCCATGTTGGAGATAAGATTGATTGGACGATAATTTTGTGGTAGGTGTGGCTCCTTGCCTGGCTTATGTATAGGGATTACATCAGCCAGTTTTCAGGTCGAAGGAAAATAGTGAAATCTTAAGATTGCATTTATTTTAATGGTCAGGTGCACTACAGCTTTTAGAGGTAACAGCTTGATCACCCTGTTTAAAATGCCATCTGGTCCAGGAGCTCTTCTGTTCTTTAAGTTTTTAATAATATTATATATTTCACCAGGTGATGTGGGGGCAATATGGTCTGCACTGGTATCAGGAAGTTTGAGTGAGTGTCTGACCTGTCTGTGAATTTTATATATGTGATTGAAGTCTAGATTTCCACATGCAGGTTTGCACTGCTCTTCCAAATTTCTTGCCATGGCCTCTGCCTTGTCCGCATCAGTGTGTACAAGGCCCTGGTCAGAGAGTATTGGGGGAAGAGATTTGCCTTTGTTTTCGATATTTCTTAGTAATCTCCAGACAGTAGTGATGAGTAGGTGAGATAGAGGCTAACGTTTCTTCCTATAAATGGTCTCTATGAGCCTTGAGTATATCTCTCACAGCCCCAGTAAGTCTGTTTAGATTTGTTTTAACTTGTGGCGCACGAGAGTGTTACGAAATCTTTTCCTGGCTCTGTTTTTTCCCTGATCAAGTTCATAATGTCTTCAGGAAAACGATCGGGCTTGTGAACAGATTTGTAGAAGGTGGCTACCGTTATGGCGGAGTTAATTAGTTGGGAGAGGCTTGTAACTCAAGATTCTATGTCTTCTTTTGTATGTATGTATGTGGAACAAGGCCAATACTATCCCTGAGCACTTCCAACAATCTTTCCCACGATATAATATATAGGAGTGAGGGGCAGGAGACAGGTATTCTTGTCTTCCCATCTGAAGTAGTATTGGGTTGTGATCAGATGACAACTCATTTAATGATATTAGGCTGTATTGAAGATTAATATCCCGCAGGATAGCTATATCCAGGATGTCCGCAGTTCCAAACGTACAAAGATGAGTTGGTTCGGTGGGGCCTGCCACAACAGCATTGTGTGATCCTATGAAGTTGGAAAGGATGCAACCGTTCTTGTTGGTGGGTCTGCAATTCCATGCAGGGTGCTTGGAGTTCAAATCCCCGGCTATAATGGTGGGTTCTCTGACGCATAAGATGGCATTTAGGTCAGAGTGTAGTTGAGTTTTTAGGGGTGGGTTGTAAGCAGAGTAGATTTTCAGTCTGCCATCCGAGCTGGTGAATACCTCCACGCCCATGATCTCAAGATTAGTGGTTGGAGGGTTGTTCACAGAATTGTGCTTGATGTGGTTTTTAATGAAGATGAGAGTGCCGCCACCATGTAGACCAATCTGTCATTTCTGTATAGGCGGTAACCCCTTATTTTAGGGTTATCTGAGGGTCTTAGATGTGATTCACTGATTAATATAACATTTGGTTGATATCTGTTAGTGAAGTCTTGAAGCTCCAGAATTTTGTTTCTTAGGCCATTTGCATTCCATGCAATGATCTGCAAAGAGGCTGGAATAAGTTTGTTTCTACTCATCAATTAGCGCTGTGAGGATGGCTTGTGTTTCACGGAGAAATCTTTTGGTGGAGGTTGCTGAAGGATTTGACCAGCCGAAGTCTTGTAACATGTTGGCTAGAGAAGCTGTAATAACAGATGTTAGGTTTGTAGGTGCTGATTTGTTTGTACGGGCCATCGTTATATAAGAAAATAGGCAGTGTTTATAAACAGATCAGATTAATTTTTTGTTACATAAATTTATTTAAAATATTACAATAGATGTAATTGCTAAAAAACAAATGATAATAATTATTAACGTCAATTTCGATGTTAATTTTCTTCATCATCTGCTGAAAATAGTTCTTCACATTCATTGTTTAAATGAACGTCATATGGATCCCATTTCGAATCTGGTGAATTGATTTCGTTTTCATTGTCATCAGTGTTCCACAACAGATCATCTTCCGTACCATCCATAAGATTAGAGATACCACACTTTTTAAATGATTTTATTAGAGTCTCTACTTTTACTTTATTCCATGCTTTGATCACAAAATTGCACAACATATCAAGTGAAGCAGCGCGCATAGATACACCATTTTAAATAATTTTTCACGAGTCAGCATCCAATTATTCCGCTCTTCTCGCATTTCATTTAAATTTCAATTACCGTTAATTTAAATCGAGCTTCATACTTTCTTCGTTTTGTTGCTGATTCTATGATTTTAAATGATAACAATTTTAATAATCCTAAAATTTAAAAATGTGAAAAATTAATAATTAATTAAAATTGGGGCTAATCACTTTTAATTAGGGTAATTTCGTAAATACTAAATCTATGTGATGCAAAAAAATAACGGATATGCATAAATATAAAAATAACGGATGTAACAACAATACTTACCGTTGCATTAATACGAGAAAGAAGAAATTGGGGGGGGGGGTTGTATTATACAACCAACATAAGCTTTAAACCTAAAAATATCTTAAAATTAAGTCCTCGTCTTATACACCGGTCGTCCCATACGCGACATATGCGGTCGAGCCTTGTGCTGATTCCTTGACTTGTCCTTGTGTAATCCGGACAGTAGGTGTTGTGAGTCCTCCAGATGTCTGTTAGCCGGAGATTCTTGAGGTGAATTTCCAGATGCCTATAGCCAGCAGTGCCTAAGTTGTGATTTCCCCCTACTTTGTCATAGGCAGGGTCCGCCATGCAGTTAAAGCCCCCCCCCCCCTCCATCCCATCAGGATGACATGATGGTCACCATACAAATAGGTATAAAGCAACTGGAAGAATGTTGATCTTGATGGTGGGTCTACCGGGGCGTATATGTTAATGAACCTAGTAGTACAGCCCGGTACTTTAGGTCGATGGCGAGAATTTTCCCTTCTGCGTCCTTCTGGATGTTATGGAAGGCTCCGAGGAGGGGCTAGGATAGGTACCCCTACCCCGGCACTGTGCCTATTGCCGAAGCTCCAGAATAATGTTAAGGGGTACTTTTGGCTCAGTTCCTGTAGTGAAAAAAAAAAAATCTGTTTCTTACAGGAACAAGAGCCGGATGTTAAAAGCTGGCATTAGCTTCCACACCTCCTCTTGTTTAGATGTGAACAGAGCCCTCTGATATTGAGTGAGTCAACAAAGAAGGGGGGTGGCGGCATTATGAGGCTTAACTATGTTATAGTTGGACTAAGTTCTTAATTTGCAGCCGTTTGACATACTTGATTAAGGATTCGATCTATTGGGGGAAGGCAGAATATCCAGCCCCCTGTAACTGGCTTCCTGTTTCGTACACGAGCTCAAAAGGACCTCGAACTCATGTCGACTGTTTTTATTATGAAGCTGGTGATCTTATTGTCAGATGTTTTGTAGTGATATCCATTAAACTGGAAGTCAGTATATTTGCTTATTTTAATGTTAACACTTTCTTTTCGTTGGGGGAGAGATTTCCACCTCCATTTGCTACTCCGATGTTGTGTCTGTTGTTCTCCGGGAGTGGCTTCGATGTTTTTTTTTTTTCGTTTTTCGGAGAAGCCTCCTCCTTTCTTTTTTTCGGTGTTTATTTTGGAAGTGGCAGTTCTTTATCCCCCTTCTGCATCTTCATTTCTTGTGCAGGGGGACGCTGGCTACTGCAGTGGAGGTCTTGAGAGAGTCGACAGATGAAGCTTCCTCTGATGTTGTTGTTGTTGAGGGGGGGGTAGTTGGTGGAATGCTAATCATATCTTGATCGTACCTTCAGTTGTTGGCTGTTATTCCGTAGTTAGTGGTGGTGGTAAAGTCGAAAGTATCTGAGGGGTAAACTCTCCTCAGCGGATGTTGTTCCTGGGGGGGGGGACAGTTTCTTCTGTTGTTGTTGTTGGACGCGTTTTGATTTTTCCCAGGACGACCTGTGAAAAGGACTTTTCCCTGGTGGTGTTGACATGTTCAGGAAATTCTGAGGCATCTCTCGTAAGCAAGGTAGGTAGCGAGCTGAGTGGTTCAATAGGAGCTCCTGTTCGCTCTGCAAATGTGTACAAGGACACAATGTTATTTTATGCTCCGTGCTGGAGCACTTTCGGCAGGGGTGTGGGCACTGGCTGGAGACGTGACCCACTCCGATGCAATTGAAATACTTGGCTCGGGGGCAGTCACTGCCCAGATGTTCAACCGAGCCGCATCTCAAACACTATCTCTGCACTCCGGGGTAATTCACCATGACACGCGACGTACCGCTTCCAAATTCAGCAGGATACTGCAGACTGACCATCCTTGCAGCTATCCTGGCATTTCTTGGGTTTCAAGCTTCCCCTTTTTGGGATCACAACCCACCACGGTCCCAAGACGAATATTGTTCCGAAAGACTATAACAGACTTTTCCACCTTATACAACAACTCTGCCCATCGGTTGTTAACACCGCCGAGATCCTGAACAGGAAGACTTGGTATGACCACTTCTTCAACATCTCCGTACCGACGTTCCGGATCTAGGGATTGACAACAATATCCTCTTCGGCCACCTCTCCAAACATCGAGGCTACCCATCGAGAAAGGACCTGGCATGGAGGATAGTCTACGGACACCTTCCAGTCAACGTCAACTTGTGGTGGTCCCACAACACCAGGAAACCCCTTCTGTGACTTCTGCCAAAGCCGGAAACGGTAGACTACGCCTTTTCACGAGTCCCATGTCCAACATCATCTGGAGGAGGCTAAGCGACGTACTTTGCATCCCCCTCCTACCAGGAACAAGTGATCTACTTGCAGTTCGCTCCACCAGCCAACAACAGGCAGAACTTTCTGGTGTTCATAATCAATTACCTAAAATACCACATCTGGAAGGTAAGAAATTCTCTGCTAATCATCCCAGTCTGTTGGATTTCTCTCGGATCATCCTTTACATGTTTAAGGAGGTTTTTACATCTTGAGAGAGAAGCTTTGGGTGACACCAGATTTAAACAACCAATGGTGTACACCTCGTCCTATGTACTAACAGGAATAACACCATCAAATTCAGTTTGCTGCTGCTTTAACATCTCCATCTGCAACAGCATCTCCACTTCTAGCCATGTTTCTGGTCTTTGTGTTCCCTATGAGTTCCACTTGGTCTATTCAGTTCCATTGTCTCCCACGGAGGTAACCTGGACGAAGAACCCAGGCAGCACAGGCTTACTCGAGGCGGTCTGCCCTGAACGGGCAGATCACCTGGGCATCGGTTACCTTCGTGGTGGTTCCCATCAGAGACAGACCTTAGGAACTGGTGAAAAGAGTTTATCATCTGATGGTATTGAACTAGCAAGATGTGCATTGTGAGCTGAGGCCTATTTTCTTCTTCTTTCCCACTTCCCCACCTCCACACCCGCCCTTCCCATTCCTTACCTGTCCTACTCATGTACCCCTCCACCCCACCTGAACTACACTGTCACTCCCTCAACCTCCTTTTTCTTCTCTTAGGAGCACTCTGACCCGTTTTATTTCTCAATAGGCCGATGATGGGTTTTCTTTACTTTCGCCAGTTCCGTGACGTTTCCGGTCACAGCGTGAAGACGCTGTACCAGGATTTCCTTTGTTCTACCAGTATTTGCCTTCTTTGTATTTAGTTATTAATATTATTATATATTAACTTTGTCGTTGTTGTTTGTGTTTCTTATATACTACCCCTACTAACCTGCTGGTAGGGCTTTCCAGTGCTACTGGATTAGAGTCTCAAGACTCTTAATTTATTTTTTTATAGAACGCAGAGACCAGTAAAATGAGTAAGATGATCCCCGTACCCTAGGACCAGGACCTTAGGAGTGGATATTTCAGGATTGGAAGATCCCAGAGTCCTCACAACAACCATTAAGAGTTAATAAGAGTCCAAAATATCTATTCCTTCACTCCTGTGGTGGAGGACGATTTCTGATTGTTGTAAAAAATTTAGCTTCGAGAGATAAACTTTTAAAGGGTTTCCCTGTCCAGGGAAAGCAGTTTACCCCAACCATGGTGGGGTCAGAAGTGAGACAATTAAAAATCGATCGTTTTCCCATGGAGTACTTAGAAGCAGGAGACGACTTGCTTATTCAAAGATTCAGTACGTTGGGGAAATTGATACCATAGAGAATAACATCTCCAAGGAGGACCCCGCTTGGTAATCTGGTGAAGTGACCTTCACCATGGACATGAATCTTATCACATCGGTACATCACGGGTCATGATGAACTACCTCGGGGTATAGAGACAGTGTCTGTGATGTGGCTCAATTGAACATCTGGGTAGTGACTGCTGCAGAGCCAAGTGCTTCAACTGCGTCAATGTCGAGCAATTTCTGGCCAGTGCCGCATCTCTGCCGAAAGTGCTCCGGCACGGAGCACAAAGTAACATCTTGTACTCTGATCACGTTCACAGAGCAGGCTGGGTCACCAATAGAAGCACTTACTCCTCAACCTGTCCGAGACTCTGGTGAGTTACTAGAACTTCTCAACACCAGGGGGGGAGAAGACATTTTCACAAGCCGTCTTGGGGAAGATTAAAAAAAAACAGAAGGGATGTTAACTTCATCTGTGCCTTCAACAGTCGAGGGCACAGATGAAGTTAGCATCCTATCTGCTACCAACCCCTCAACAACATCAGAGCAGGCTTCATCGGAAACCAAGACCATCCTCGGAGTAGTCACTGTCCACCCTGCACAAGAAATGAAAACGGAGGAGGGGCAACAACAACTCCTCCCCCCAAGGCACCATCAAAGAAGCGAAGGATGTTGCTTTCCCCAATAAACAAAAAACATCGAAGCCACTCCAATAACAACATCTGAGTCTGAAATGGAGGTAGAAACCCCTCCTCGAAAAGAGGAAAGCATCAACAGCAAAATTGAAAAATACACTGCCTCCCAGTTCAATGGCTACGACTATAAAGTAGCAATTAACAAAATCACCAGTTTTAAGATCAAAAATAGTCGTCATGAGTTTGAAGTTCTCTCTAGCTTGTGTGCAAAGCCGGAACCAGTCTGCAGGGTACTGGATATTCTCCTTCTCCACTATGCATAGACTCTTTGATAAACTATGTCGAATAACTGACTATAAATGATCTAGGCCGACTGTAACAGCTCGTAAAATCATAATGCTGCCACCCCCTTCTGTGTTGCCTCACTCAACATTCAAGGGCTCCGTTCCCCATCTAAATGAGAGAAGGTGTGGACGCTAATGCTAGCGTTCAACATCCGGCTCCTGTTCCTACAGGAGATACACTTCTTCCACTAGAAGAACATGCAGGAACTGACACAAACGTATCCCATTACCTCATTTTGCATCTTCGGCAATAGACAGATCCGGGGTCCTGTACGTATGCTTGTTTCCCTCCTCCTCCGCTGAGCATTCCATTAGATAGAGAGGGATGCAGAAGACAGAGTTCTCACGATAGCCTGGAAGTATCAAGGGCTGCACCATCAGGTTCATCAACACCTATGCACCGGTAGATCCAAAATCTAGATCAAATTACGTCCAGTCGCTTTACACATATTTGTATGGTGCCCATCACGTCATCCTGATGGGGGACTTCAACTGAGTAACAAACCCAGCTTATGACAAAGTAGGGGGAAATCCCAAATTACTGTAGGCACTGCTGGCTATAGGCATCTGGAAATTCACCTCAGGAATCTGTAGCTGACAGACATCTGAATTGCTCTCAACCACTAATGTCGGGATTACACGTGGACAAAACAAGGAATCGCCATACGGTTTGACGGCTTCTACAGGTCACCATCCCTTGTTTCCAGAGTCGAGACCGTAAGGCACATTGATATCAATAATGCCATCTCGGACAACAAATTAGTTGTGCTCACATACCTTCCTTTAGAAGCAGTAGAAGTTGGTCTGACCCATTGAAGGTACCCCCGAGACTTCCCGTCCCTGTTCTCGGGCAAGCTTCACCAACTGAGCTCCACCTGGAGCACTGCTAGCTGGGAATGGGACGCGTGGGCACAACTGAAAACCACCATCAAAGAAAATATGATTAAATGGGGCCAAGAACATGCCTTCCTCAGAAGATCTCGGCTCAGTGATCTATACAAGGAAAGAAGCTGAATCGTGGCCAGCCAACGCCAAGGCTTTCCATGTCACAACGCCATCGTGACATTAATCTTGACATCGAAATGGAGAGACAGAAACAGGTGGAAGAAAAGAACACGAAGATCAGACTCCACCTGCACTCGGAAGATAGGCAGTCAGTTGCGTTTTATAATAGGTGCTACGTCAATTTTCTGCAGGAGCGAACCTTTACCACCATCACTGAAGGAGAGTATGTACACATCACAAAACCTGACCTCCTGAACGCTTTCTGGGGGTACTACACTGTTTTCTATCAAGACAACAGTAACCTCCCACAGGATTACTCCTGTTGAAACATTGACCGCCTTCCCTGCGCATATCCAGGCAGGGTTGGATTAACGAATAAGCGAGATCGAAGTAGCAGCAGCACTCAAACAATGTCGAACGAAGAAAGGTGTGTTTAACAACTTTCTCAGCACCGGAAACGTGCAGCGAGAATTCATGGAATGCCATACAGTTTTTATGCACAAAGCACTCCATACGAAACTTCTTCAACATCTTAGAGGAATTTAAATTGTAAACATCCAACCCAACAAAAGCAAAATCAAAACGTATGGAGACTGGGACTCAAATGACATACTCGTGGGTCTCGTCCCTACAGATGACCCTCAACATATTGGGGGGGCGTCTCATTTGCTGCGTAGCACGTATTCTACATTCATCATCTAATAAACATAATCGTCGAGAGTCTCTGGGCTCGGACAGCTGTCACTCTCCGCCAGGGCGACCGTCGTCAAGATTATCTTATACCCTGCCTACTAGTAAGTCGTCGACTTTATGAACATCAATGAGGATCGGGAAACCCGTGTAATTCTTCTGGGGCAGTTAATGCAGAGAAGTTGATATCAAGATCCTTCAACTTCCGGAGAAGCTGTGGGGATTCTGCCTTCCAGTACTTGACATCAGATACCGCATTATATCACAGCAGGATACTGACACCGACCATCTTTGTAGCTGTCCTTTACGGTATTTCTTGGGTTTCAAGCTTGTCCTTTTTGGGATCACAAACCATCAAACCCACAAAGCGGAGATTGTCCCGGAGGAATATAACAATTATGCCAGCTTATAGAACAACTCCGCTCGTCGGCTGTTAACACCGCCAAGATCCGAAACAAGCACACCTGGTACCACAGTTTCTTCAACATCCTCCGTACCGATGTTACAGATCTAGGAATCAACAATATTATCCTGTTCAGCCACCTATCCAAACATCGAGCTACCCATCGAGAAAGAACCTGGCTTGGAAGATAGCCTACGGCCACCTTTCAGTTAACCTTAACATCTGGAGGTTTCACAACACCAGGAACCCTTTCTGTTAC
The DNA here is from genome assembly GCF_054136105.1 of Typopeltis vanoorti. Lineage (NCBI taxonomy): Eukaryota > Metazoa > Arthropoda > Arachnida > Uropygi > Thelyphonidae > Typopeltis > Typopeltis vanoorti. Next base: position 163,669,893 of record NC_143549.1, on the reverse strand, counting down.
TTCTTCCCGCGGCTTGGATACTGTAGAGCACGCCTTCCACGAGTGTCCACTATCCAACATCAGGAGGAGATTAAGCGATGTGCACCGTATGTCCTCGCCGTCTTACTGCAGGAACAAATTATCCACCTGCAGTTTTCCCCACCAACAAGCAGAAGTTACTGGTATTCATCATTAATGAGATTAAATACCACATCTGGAAGGTAATGAAGAAATCTTCTAACCGTGCTAAGCCTCACTGTCTGTTGCGACTCTCTCGAGTCCTCCTCTACAAGTTTTATAGCCCTTTGAGGAGGTTACTACATCTAGAAAGAGAGGTTTTGGTACCAGATTTAATACCCAGTGGTGTACATCTGTTATCCTGTGCACTAACAGAAATAAAACCATCAAGTTCTGTTTGCTGCTGCTTTATCATCTCAATCTGCAGCAGCATCCCCACTCCTAGCCATCTTTCTGATTTTTGCGTCCATTATTATATGTTTATTCGATTTGACTCTGTTCCGTGAGCTTCCAAGGGGGTAACTCGAAGGAAGAATCCAGGCAGCACATGCCTACAAGAGGCGGTCTGCCCTGAAGCGGCCGATCATTTGGGCACCGGTAACCTACGTGGGCTTTTCCACCTTTTGAGAGTCCACTTTTACTAGGAGTTGCATCAGACCTGAAAATACTTCAGACTCAAAATTAGATTACTTGATTGTTTGCTTTCTTGGGAAAATAGGATAAAAACCAAGTTTATAAAATTTCTTGGTATCTTTAATGTATAGAAAACTTTGTATATATATATGTGTGTGTGTGTGTTAAAGATACTAAACTATTTTAAACCTGGTTTTATTCCATTTCCCAAGTAAGCAAACAGACAAATAAGTCAATTTTGTGCCGGCAAGTGTTGCAAGTCTAGCTGACCCTGCACGTAGTGCAAGACAAGGCAACTCACGGTAAAAGTAGAATAACTCTGATCACTAATCTTAATATTTACCCTTAATGCAAAGCACATCTGGAGGAGATGTATGATGCTTTGTATTAAAGGCAAGGGGCCACTACCCAAACCGGTTTCGACCTTTACTGAGGTATCATCAGTGGGAGCCAGGCTAGAAATACTAAGATTTTAGTAATACAGAGCTTATAAGTATTTTACCAGATCAAGTTACCATAAGGTGTTTTAACCTTATTAAATAAAAATCTCAGGAGGAGATATAAATGTAGAAAGTATTTTACCTTGGGTATAATAAATGTTAAAGATGCCAAGCTATTTTAAACCTGGTTTTACTCCATTTTCCAAGTTGGTAAATGTAGAAAGGTAAAATACTTTCTACATTTATATCTCCTCCTGAGATTTTTATTTAATAAGGTTAAAACACCTTATGGTAACTTGTTCTGGTAAAATACTTATAAGCTCTGTATTACTAAAATCTTGGTATTTCTAGCCTGGCCCCCACTGATGAGACCTCAATAAAGGTCGAAACCGGTCTGGGTAGTGGCCCCTTGCCTTTAATACAAAGCATCATACATATCCTCCAGGAGATGTGCTTTGCATTAAGGGTAAATATTAAGATTGATCAGAGCTTATTCTACTTTTACCATGAGTTACCTTGGTCTTGCACTACCTGCAGGGTCAGCTAGACTTGCAACACTTGCAGGCGCAAAATTGACTTATGGCATTTATTATACCCAAGGTAAAATACTTTCTATGTATATATATATCTATATCTATATCTATATATATATATCTATATATATATATATATATATATATATATATATATATATATATATATATATATAGATATATATATATAGATATAGATATAGATATATATATATATATATATATATATATATATATATATATATATATATATATATATATATATATATAACTCACACAATGGTCTCTCATTCCACATTTGTTCAGTTCCTTTATCTCATAGGTCTTGCACTCTGGATACCAGAGTGAATGACTTTTTTTTCTTCTGGCTACGCTACTCTTCTCCTACTGATCAATACGCTTCAACTTATTCTCTGTTTTATTTATTTATTGTTTCAAAAAATAGAAGATGACTGGTAACATTAAAGTTAGATAGATCCAGTACCATCCACGATCCTTGCCTTTAATATTAATCCCTCTCTGCCATTCTTCAAAAGAATGAGTCTAGTATTCAGATTCAGATTGCAATCAAACACAGAAGTTTCTGATTCCTCTCTCTCTCTCTCTCTCTCTCTCTCTCTCTCTCTCTCTATCTATCTCTTTCTCTCTCTCTCTCTCTCTCTCTCTCTCTCTCTCTCTCTCTCTCTCTCTCTCATAAAAAAAAAGTCTTACTTTGCTTCTCATTTCCTTATTTTTGATATATACTCAGATTTTTAGATAAGGTCAGATTGATTTTCTTGGAGTGATTTATTAATTACCTGCCTCTTTTTGGAATAAAAATGATCACATATATATAGTTTTCTTTGATATTTAAAAATTACGCATTATCAGCTATAAATAGAAGTTTTACCCCATATAGCTGCTAAAATGTATGATGCCAAATCTGACTTAGATGAATTAGAATGCTAATTGAACACAGTTTGAACATTTAGCCTAGCCATAAATTCCTTCCTAAAAGCTTCGATGGTGTACAGGAAAAAAACTACATCACGTCTCTCTCTCTCTCTCTCTCTCAAGCTTACTTCAAAGTCATTCACTACAATTAAAATCCGTTCCCATCTCTTGCCTTCTATAGGCGTTGTTCAACCGAATAGTATCATCTATTGTTCCTCTACTATCTTTTAAATTTGAGTAAATGAGCGCTATCAGCAGTCAGACACAGTTGATCATTAACTACACATATTTGCATCTCTCTTTACATCATTTTTACCAATTTCTCTGTTTATTTTCTGATGTAATCTTATACAGGGTGTTTCAAAAAGAACGTCCCGATTTGAAAATTGTATATCTCTGCAACCACGAACCACAAATCAATGCACATTGAGCATTTGTAATTGTGGTGTGGGAAACCTTAGGCCTTACTTGATACTTGGTAATTTATTTTGTAACTGTATCACATTTTCTTTATTAAATATAATTATTTGAAATTGGATCATTCTTTTTGAAACACCTTGTATATTCAAAAAGAATATCATTTAGCGTTCCTCGAGGCAACTAATAGACCACATGACATTAAAATAGTAGTCCTGGCAAAAGGTGTGTGTGTGTGTGTGTGTGTGTGTGTGTGTGTGTGTGTGTGTGTGTGTGTGTGTGTGTGTGTGTGTGTGTGTGTGTGTGTGTGTGTGTGTGTGTGTGTGTGTGTGTGTGTGTGTGTGTTATATGCGACAATTCATTTTATTATTGAGAATATAAAATTGGGAACATATTCTGAATGATTTGTTCTCATTTGCTGAAAATATTCAATCTTAAACCAGAATTGAAATAAGTAGAAAAATTCAAGAAAGATCACAGAATATAAAGGTTTTGTTTTGCAACTAAGTGACTGTTGGCTTACTTCGAAAAGCTCATCGATTTTCTTTTCCCAGTGCGAGATTTCTAACCATAAGTGGCTTGAAATATTCCACATTTTGACTCTACAGCAAGGTTTCTGTATTATTTACTCTAAAGCCTATATATTGAATGAAAATCCAGAGTACCGGAGAGGTGAGTTCAAATCTTAGTACCCTGCATAGGCAGAAAGATAAATAGAAAGAGTGAACTTTTAACATACCCACAGTTATGATCACCATCCTAATAGTCGGCGGGGCTTCTCTTCCTGTTCAAAATTGCCACCACAAATCATTGAACGGCCTGTGAAAGGACTCCTAACGTTGCAGGAAGCTTGCTGTAACACATCATCAGGATTTCTTTTAATAGATATGTGAGTGTTTATGGTGGAAGATTTAATCGCAGGATATCTTGATCCAGAAATGTTATATGAAATTTAAATTCGGCAAATTCGGCAGCAATGGAACACCTCGATATTGCTGTCGCGTTTGACTAATCGCTGCGGAAAGCAGTGGCGGCTCGTGGCTTGAAATCGTGGGGGTTGTTGCAACTTTCGAAATATACGTACACGCTGTCAGTACCGTGTATACGTGTTTGGATAAAATATGAAAATTATGGTAAAAAATTAAACATGAAAAAATATTGTTTATTATCGATAAAATGATACATTTAATATAATTCAAAATCACTTAAAAATATAATCCATTACCATAACCCCAATAATGTTCTAAAATAAAAACTATAACAAATATTATATCTTTAATTGTAATGTCCAAATATTTAAAGAGACGGAGTAAACACGTTAAGCACTACGAACACACTACTACTGGCGCAAATTGCATATAAACAACAGTGGAACTGCGCGACGGACACTGTCGTATTACGTTAATAGCTCGCATCTCACTATGATGTGCATATGCTTGCGAGCGTAGCAATATGACACTGTGGTAAACACAGTGCTGCTAGTGTCCTTCGCCCTCCTAAGTGCTACAAGACCGATTTTTATTATTTTTTATACAAAATAAGAGAACTGTATAGGATTGTTGATGATAAAATTAAATATTACATGCAAATATAAATAATTAATAAATATATTTATATATCGAGGAAAATTGGGGGTGCTGCAGTTCCGCAGTGCCTATGCACGAACCGCCCTTGGTGAGGGGCGGCTCGTGCATAGGCACTGCGGAACAATTATGGAAGATGACACAGTATACCCTACAGCTGGCATACACCGGTGACATGCAGGAAGGCAGTCACATGAAAGGGTGTACCTGATCAGTTACAATGATGAATAAATCATTTACATCATTCACAATTTGTTGTACTGGTATCAGGGCTCCATGAGATTCCGAAATATATTTCACTTATGTTATAATTTTGCTACATCCTGACTATTTTTACTAGACCAAAATTATTGAGTGAATTATTGAGTGACTGTATAGTTCGCCCACCGATTTGAGGTCCCTCGAAACTACTGCGCATGTCAGAAAAAGGAGAATCCATTCCGATAATAGGGTAATCAGACTGTCTTCTGGGATGTAATAATAAACAAACTGAGTTTTTTTATTATTACAGGTCGGAAAATTTAGCTTTTCTTTTACGAACATTGTTGTTTTTAAAGTGTAACTATTTTGCTTGTATAACAGTTGGAAAAATGTACGTAGAGTGTTAATATGTGCAAATACTGCGTTCTACATAAAACAATGTCACTTCGCTCTATGATAAGTTTCCATTTATTCTGGGACTTTTTTAAAACAAAATCCGATTTCATGAAGTATTTTCCTTAAAGTTTCTCTTTTCCAAGGAAAATTAATTTTTTCTTTAAGCACAGGAATCAATTTCGGAACAGTTGGCACTCTTTTCTCGAATACGTAAAATTCGTGAATAGCTCTTCTTATAACGTCTACATCAAAATCATTCAAAGCTACGGTTTCGATGGTTTTCTTTCTCTGGCGCTTTTTTTTTTTTTATTTTTTTTTTAGGAGATTTAAATTTTGGCTTACCTTCACCTTTTGATTCCCTACGAATTCTTTTAACAGTCGACCCCGATACGCCCGCAATTGCACTTGCACGTTTTATGACTTGAGAAAAGGGAACAAGAAGATGGCCTTCTGACGATTCTTTTTCGCAGAATGTCAGCACATTATTCAATATTCCTTTGCAAGAACTACTGAAACGTTTAACAACAGAACTTGTTGACTGTACTGGATCCATCATACAAATTAATAATAAAAAAAAATGCAAAAAGAGAACAACAAAAATCAAGCTCGTACTAGTACAGCGACAGACAAGAAAGCACGTGATTTCGCATGTTGGCGACCAATTCGTACATCCTTCATTTCTTTCTCCCCTTCAGCATGAATCGACTATTCTTGGCACAAAGCCAACAAGGGATCTAGAAATGGTGGGCGAACTATATCCTCAGGAGGTTTTTGCCTAACCTACTACATACCATTCAGACGGACTAGCTGGAAACGAGATGCATCCAAAAGCGCAACTTTTTTTCCTCGTCTTCAGTGGTTTGGTTTCAAGTGAAAAAATAAATGGATATTCCACGTCAATTGCTCATGTTCAGTTTGGGGAAAAAGATGAGAAATTATGGAAGATAAATGAGCAGAACATTGTCCATAGAAATAATACCTATAGAAGCAATGTAAGAAACTGAACGCCTGTGAGAGAGCAATTGAAGTGAAGATAATGAATCATCTCAGACGGTTTGGAGGGCTTGATACACCTCACCTTAATTAATGAGCATTATTCCAGTGTTGGGTGGATTAAATATTTGTACACTGTCAACAGTAGCAGAGGTGAGAAGTAATGTCATAAGCAAAACTAGAATTAGTTTCTTGGATGCCTGAAAAACTATAGCTTAAATATCACTGTATCAGGAAGGCTAGACATGAAATTCTGTCCAGGAAAAGAAACGCGATCAGGTCTGGAGACATGGGGGATTGTCAAAAATAAAGGGAAGTGAATTGAGTCCTTTCTTATAAAAAATAAGGCCAGCTTATATTTTGATAGTAATGAGGTTCACTGCTTATCTTGCCGTAGTGGGTAACTGCAAGGAAGCCTGTATTTAAGACAATGGTTATAGATAATCTTCAAGCAAAAATTGATTATACACCTCGAAGATACGGAAAGCAGTTGAGGGAAGTAAGAGATGATCATTCATGTGCAGAACAAGATAGCAGATGAATGTACATACCCCGGGGATGCTTCAGTGTTAATGCTAAAATATGATTTGTGGTTAACCATTTACTATCACGAGTGTGAAATACAGGATCTTCAACTTATACATTTAATTTTAAAATAATTTAAAGTTTTATGGAGTTCTTTGTATCAAATAACGGAACGCCTTTTATGGTAATCCACAAACAAGAGGCTGGTTAATATGCAGTACTTTAGCACCATGGACTGCAAGAAAACTGAGGAGAAAGAAGAAACTTATCAACATTGGATATACACAATACATAAGAGAGAATACAACAGTACAAGGAATGAATGGAAAGGAAGAAGAAAAAAAGTGTTCCGTCAACTCGGAGTTGAACTGTGGAAGAGTTGAGAATGAAGGATTATTCATTCCATTTCTGATGAACGGTGACTGTGGAAATGTTTGTAGAAAATATAAGCAGGAGAAACTGGACGTCTCTGTGAAAGATATAGCATAAATAGGTGAGGGATAATTCATTAAGCAATCTAATTGCTTTCTTCTTACCAGGCAAATATTTTCGGAGAGCTCCGAGCAGCACAACCGTAAATGTAAGAACAGTTGAGAGTTATACGGAGATGCTAAATATTCAGGAAAACTCACACCTTCAGCAAAAGATAAAGCCCAGTTATTACTTAGATCTTGATGGGGTGTATTTGGAATATGTTTATGCAAAGAAAGCAGGTTAAAGTTATTCCAAGAAGTGAAATTTTATCTTCTCCAGGCGTTGCTAGAAGTAAGGCTAGGGGGGGGGGATAGTTTTCTTTTGCAAAGGATAATAATGGGTTTTCAAGGATATCGGAATCAAGATTTGGATGTGACGTATTGCAGATCAGAATTAAGGGCTGTAAAAGTTGATCATTTAGAAATGTTGTTGATTCCTATAATGGAAGGATTGTCGAATGAGAGAGAGAGAGAGAATCTTCCTCATAATTCTGTCAGAGAAAAGCAGACAACCTAGTTGCTAAATTTAGAAGACAGATCCTAGTTAGTAAATAGAACTTTCTGACAAACACAATCAAATGCCTCAGGAACATCCTTAATTGAACACCAAAGGTTCCATAGTATTCGTCCAAAGGTGGGTGATACAGATAAGGAGATCACCAGTTGATCGATGGCAATCACTCATCAGTTAAAAGATTTCTAGGTAATGTTGAAGTCAAATATTAATATCCATTGCTTCAAAAAAATAATTAAAGCGAGAGAAACTTTTATATGGTAAAAATTTGTTGCCATTCTTAGGAACTATTAAATATTGCCGATTTTTAAGACACACTATAGATTGTAATGAGATAAGGGAATAAAAAAAAGCGACATAGAATGGGAGTCAACTCTAAACGCGTACATCTTCAGAAATGAGAAGAAATGCCATGAAAACAAGAATTTTTGTTTTCTAATTTGAATTCTTCTGATCTCTTTCTGAGAGAAAAAAAATCGAAAGTGGCGTAGAATATGTTTTTCGCTCATTTATTAAAGTCGTGAGCGAAAGAGGAAAATTAAGAATTCTGGATATTGGTTCTGTCCTGGATAATGATGTAATAAAATCTGCGAAGTGAAAAGAAGTGGAACCAACGTGGAGCAAAGTTATGGTAAATTGCGTTTGCAAGAGACTTAAAAATCATGACTATCACTTGAACACGAATGAAGTTTCTTTTTGAACGTTGGTGATTTGCTTGCAATTAAAAGCTTAAAAAGAAAGATCCAGATTTTGATGAAACCCGATAGAAATATGTTTGAGTCTTCTTCTTCTTATACTTCTTTTGCTCACTTCTTGGAGAACCAAAGCTTACATAAGAGACAAATATTTAATGTGCACGAATGAATGATTTCCTACCAATATGAATTGTTTCCATGATAAGTTCGGTATAAATGTCTAATGTCTCGATCAGAACAACTGAAAACGATAATCTAACCAAGGAAATGAAACAGAAATGTCGAAATTACTCCAGTGGCATTCGTATACTGCAATGACTTAAGGGACAATGGAATAAGGGAAACCGACAAATAACACAACGTTGGCTGTATGAGCATTTTCGCATGTGATAAGAAATCCATATTATTTTGTAGTCTTCTTTACAACATCCACGATTTATTTAGAACGATTACTAATAAGGACAAGATCAAGAGTGTGTCTGAAGTATTTACAGTTTTTCTTCTATTGTTTTTCGCACATAAACAATTTGTGTGCAATTATTCGTGATAGTTAATGCCTTGGTATCTAATTTGCAGTTATGAACATGAAGATTATTTTGCTATTAGTAAAGATGGATTGGGGAGGGAAGAATCAACATTTATTGAAAACAAATAATAAACGTTCATAATGGTTGGTGATTAGGAGAGCAATACCGAAAGTAAATGAACTGTATAGAATAAGGCAGAGAGAGGGAGAGAGAGAGAGAAAGAGAGAGAGAGAGAGAGAGAGAGAGAGAGAGAGAGAGAGAGAGAGAGAGAGAGAGAGAGATGTTTAGCTTAAAAAAAAGACTAAGTTAGGAAGTTCTCTGTTATGGTATATCAGAGAAAACGCATACACAAATGCCACCTTTGAGACAAGAAGAGTTCAGAAAAGAGTACTTGCGAAAACTGTTATAAATATTGATTAAAATAAGATGAAAGCCTAGTATGTGTGAAGAAAAATAGATTTTTGTTTGTTTTTTAGAATGGAGAGGAAAATCAACATCTTTGAGGTTGGAACTTAGACCACACACCTGGATACTTTGATAGATCTTCTTTTTATAGCGATGTGATTTATTTCCCTTATTTGACTTTTCATGCTAGGTGTTTAAATAAATCGTAATTGGGAGAAAGAGAGGGAGACATTGAATATACTGTATGATGTCACTGTGATATAAGTGCACAGCACTGAAACATAATTTTGCCGTTAAACAAATCCTTCGTTCGAGAGGGCCTGATTAAAGATTTTCTCCTATTGAATTTCGTTGTTTTTATTATATTTATTAGATCATTTGATAGAGTAAAACCAAATACATCCTCTAATGTCTTTTATTCCCAAATGTACCATGTGAAGCTCTTGTAGAACTTTTCAAAGATGGTGAAGGGCAGCCATGAGTAATAACAGAGAAGGATGGAAACCCTTAGTAGTTAATGATACCTAAACCCAAGGCAATTTCATTTAGTATGATTTCATTAAGTATTAATGGAGAGAGTATGACAACTACTGCCATCTCCTCGTCTTAATCACTATATTTAATTCTCTGAAATAGTGTGAGGTTTAAGGTAACTTTTTCGAGGCCTCTTTTCACGAAACTCGACTTTTTAATCGTACAACTAAAAAAATTGATCATAGCACTCATACTACTTCAGATGATTTGAAATGATTATTTTTTGTTCTTTTTTTCGCTACAGAGGGATCCTGCCAAAACTTGTACAGATGCAGTTGACGTAGTGATATGAGACCAGCACTCTGCTTATTGGATGCCTGAAGTTGCTTGCAAAATTTCTGTGCTTGGTTGCTATGCTCCGGATTATATAACACTTGGCCATTGCTCTCTCTCTCTCTCTCTCTCTCGTAACCTTAAACATCTGGATCTAGGTATACAACACATTGCCTCCTTACTATTTATTGTGTAATTTTGTGGTTTTTAGTAATTATACTAATCTAAAGTTTATTTATTTTTATTTGTGTTCATATTTGTTTTCATTCCAAAATATCCACCACTCATTGCTTAGATTACAATGCTATCCAGCTGATGTACTACGAATAGTACATTCTGTGATGTCTTCTCCACAGAGCAATATCTCAAGCGTTTTATTCTCTGACTTTTGTGATCGTGATCTTACCTGTGAGTTCGCTAAGTGTTTCGTTAACTAAACAAAATGTCAAACCAATTTCAAGACTCATAAAATGAAAGGAATAAAGGAACATTAATGTAGTAAATGATTACTGAATTTAAGTTAATATTAATCTAATATGGAATTCATGGATAATAGGCTAATATTGAATCGCTTACCTCATCTTTGCATATTCGTAGCATTAAATGCAAATTCTACCTGTGATGAGAATATTAAAGAAATATTAAAAAATATTCTCATTTGCAGTTTTTCAGTACTGAACACTTTTTTAAGTGTTTAGTACCGAAAAGCTACGAATGAATTTTTTTTTTTTTTAAATCAAAACGGGGTGTAATCACAAAAATTTCATTTGTGGAGAACCAGCTTAGAGAACTAAACTGGTTTCTCCACAACGACGGTGTTTCTGCTTACTTAATTATCATAATTTTCTGGGTATATATCCTGAAGGAGAGGGGAATATCAGATATTAAAAGTCTAATACTTTGAATATTTGATTACTAATTTTCTTATCAACAATTTATTTCCAAATTGGAATATTATTTTTAGTACTCTGAAATGATTCAGCTTTTGATTTCATTTCGATCGTCTAAAGTACTCACATTACATCAAACTCTTTATATCTCGATCTTCCTTTTGCTCTTCTCGATCTCGCATGGCATTTTGACAACAAACACGTGTTTTGTCAATCCTTTATCTCACATTATATTCAAGTGATCATTTCTTAGATTAACTCTATCTACACATTCAGTTGACACACTTTCAAAGGTAAAAGGCCTTATATTCCGAAGAAATGTTTCTCAATTCATTGATAAAAGTCGAACAGGTCTTACCCATCCTAGTGTGCTACAGTAGGAAGGACGCATAGAATAGCAGATAATTGCCGTCAGAAAAGATACGCAATCGAGAAAACAATGTATCACATTGCATTGCAGACAGTGAATTCTATTAAAAACGAATCTGATAATTGTAAAGAAAAAAGAATAAGAAACACTTTATGGTAAGAACATTCTTAATTCACATAAATTTTCTCACGTATTTTTTCGCTTTTAAAATGCTCCACACAGGTATTATTATTTTATTTCTTTTTATCAATTTATTTATTTTGTAATTGCAACTACATGTTTAAGTTAGACATAAGAATGCTGTTTTACCGAATTGATATGTCGAATTATTTTTATGCTAGCAAGTGACTGGAAATAATCAAATTCATTTCTGCTCCTGCACTGTATACTACGAAACATTTCCCAGAAAAACACGGCGCATTCTATACCCAGTTACAAAGATTATAAACTTATGCAAATCATTTGCATAAGTTCACCGGTGTACATAGCCTGTGTCGATAAAGCTTTCCATTCTTCCCTGCGTGCTATCGTTCGAGTTTTATTGTTTCAATAGGGCACGCGAGAGTTGTATGGGAGGATTCTGCTGAAACGCAATTTTGGGGAGAATTGAATAGAGAGGAGAAGAAAGATTGGTGTATGACGAACAATTATGTGACCGCCCCTCCACTATAATTCTTATTTACGTCCTCACACTGGAATCGTACTGCCATTTAATATTAATATAAGAGCACGCACGTGCAACTTACACGCACCGTCCGCCTAGAATTAAAACATCGGATTAGTCATTATCCGAACATTTTCATTCATATTCGCTTTTTCGTCATTCAGGGCCGTGCAAAAACTCGCGCTCCGACGATCATCTGCAGCAAAGCAAACAGAAGAACACTTGCCGGTCACGTGACCTAGTCAACAAGTTCTTATCGCTCGTGCAGGCCTCTTGTGCCGCGAGGAGGAGACGACACGGTGACAAAATGATGCCACAAACTAAGCGTGTATAATAAGCAAAAAATTGGCGAGGTTCCTCTCTGCTCCCCTCCACAGCATCCTGAGAACGCGTGATGGACACGCGCCTTCCCCCCCCCCCCCCGTTGATTTCACTCGTTCCCGCCTTTATCAGCGTAGCTACATGGCGGCCCATGGCAGGGGACCAGAAGTGTCTTTTGAGCCGCATCGGATCGTGAAAACGTTGTTTGTACAGCCGTGATATACAGTGGGGGTTTCCGGCACACAAATTTACGTTTAATTTCCGGATGGAAATTGGCTTTTACTGGCGTCCGTGCGGAAACCAAAAAGCAAAGACGATTTAAACAGTCTGGGAAAGAGCGGCAGGAGGGGATTTGGGTAATACGAAGGCACGTTCTCATAAAGTCTTGGGTTGTTCTTCCCACCTATGAATGCAATGAATTCCAGGTTTCGGAAAATCTATCAAATGGAGTATAGTTGAACCTCTTTCACACGTGTATTAGAACCTTATAAAGTCCATTGTTTCTTCCGTTTTCTGTGCAACAGCAAGGATATACTGGAGGAGTATTGCAGTCGGCCCCATGAACTGTTTACAATGTAGCTGATCGATGTAAAATCCAACTATTTCCAACTGTCTGAATATTATGATTGTAGGAACGTATGATGATATGTTGGGGTATATGATGGTTTGAAACAGATGAATCCAGAGTATTAATTATTATATCCCCCCCATCATTTGAATCATTACATGGCAACTACAACGAATTTTTATTCCGAGTTATATCACAGAATTGCGTTAGTTCGCTTCATTCGCATACGTTACTGACTTCCTAATGATCATAAATTCAATCAAAACTTAAGCAAAGAAACCTTCCTTTAACTCAAAGGGTTGTAAATTGGAATTAGGAAATTCTCTCTAGCTGACTGCTGTTTTGTGGAGAGAGAGAGAGATAGCATATGGAAACGGCATGACAGCGGTTAATAAGCTGAAAAGCTCTTATAAAAAGTGTTCTTGCTTTCTAATAGATTTAAATGTAGCTGTTAACATGCGTCTGAAGACCTGCGCTGCTGTGGCATCAGGAGTAGTACTGAAGAATTGTACTAATCATTTGGTTCGTTGAATCTATGTATCTTACATTGCTTATTTCGTTAATTTGCAATTGTCTGTCTTCCTCAGGATCATAACTATCCTGAGAAAGACAGTATATAAACTGATGCTCTCTGCCACATCGTATATTAACGCGAAGAATGTATTCTTCTTCACTTCTTAATGGGCCTTTAAGAAATGAAGTTCATGGCTACGAAATTCAGTGACATCCCTGAATTTCGTAGCCATGATTCCAGGATAAAATTATGGCGTTATGGCAGTTGTACTCACAAATAATAGGGATCGAGACGGCTGCAATGCTCCTTACGAACCGCTTTTGAAATAACAGAAAACACAGCGCACGATTAGTATTTCGAAGTTTCAAGAAAAGATTAGAGAACGGATTGCTTGGACATGAGCACTATGTGACATCGAAAGCAGAAAATGGCGGGAAAAAAAAGGGAGAGATGGGGAAACGGTATGACGATTTCTGCTTAGTTTAGTGATAAAAATTATCTGCATTGATAAATAAATATGAAGTTAACATACGGTTAACTTTAATGTAATTCGAAACAGCTAATTATCACTCTGGTGTTAGAATATTACAGTTCGATGAGTTTTAAGTGATGTACTGTTATTATTATTTTTTTTTCGCTATTATAATTTGGTTAATATTACATATTTGAATATTTTTAAGGAGCCTCGCGGCATAAAACTGCGAGTTTTATGAGATTTATTTTCATTACATTACTTTGTTTTTTATTCTGCTATATTCTATCAATATGCTCTCGACTAGTAAACAAAAATTGAGGGCATGCAAAATCCAGTCTATCGTAAGGACAAAGAAAAGTTTGAAAATCTTACTGCAAAAAAAAAAGGTACACATCATTCTAAGGAAGGGAGGGTAATAGACCCTTTATATATCCATCTCCGTTTTCCTGCCTACTCCACTGGCGCTTAGGATGCGTCTGCAGGCCATTGACACTACCGGTCTAGATAATGTGAATGAATCAAATGATGAATGTACAATTTATTGCATTGTGTGATACTAAATGAATAAAATTATGAATCTCTTTGCATATGAATGTTATTTTGATAATAGCATTTATATCAAGTGCATGCCGTTGTCGAAACTGACATTGATAACCCGTTCTCATCTCCGACACTGCACGATGTACATTCGTGCGGAGTTGGAAATAAAAAAATTCATTATAAATTCAAAATATGCAAATAAGCTAAAATTAGCAGTTAATTTATGGATTATAATTCATAAATGAATCATAATTATTATTCGTAACATTGCACTAGCAAAGAAGGCAAGTTAACTTGCTACCTAATCTATATTTAAATTCCAGTTAGATATTTAAAAAAAAAGTATGCATGCCAAAGAAACGGTGATTACTAAAAATTATTTCGTAGAACAAAACTTGGTGTGTCTGGCATTCATTTTCATTTCCAAGGACGGAAATGTACCACCGGAAACCCCAGATCCTGTTTACACCCAGCGATAGCTGCAACGAAAACCGTTACATACGACTGTAGATTAGCTGTAGGACTACCAAGAAAATAAATTTTAAAGTTCTAGACGCTCTTGATCTCAAAATATAACTAAACTGAGGAATTTCTTATCCAATACTTGTCGCATAGAGATGGGACTAGGATCCGACATTAAAGGAAATTCCAAAACATGAAACAAAAATATAATAATAATAATAAAATTATTATTCATTAAATTAATTAAATTATTAATTAAACTAATAAATTACATTTTAGTGTAGTAATGAATCGAAATAACTGCACCTTGGTTTCCAAAAATCTTAAAGATGGTGCTCGGATAATATTGAAATAATCTCATTTCGAATGAAAAGCTGCAGAATGTTCCAGGAATAATTGATGTTGTAGACTTCAATATTGCAGTTTGTTTCCGTGTCTAGAGTACTTATTTCCTAAAGAAAAGGAAGTTTATTCTACCACATTACTGATGTCTTCTTCTTCTTCTGAAGACAGCTTTTTTTTTTTTTTAGTCTCTATTCTGTTGAACTGATTTCTCGAAGCCTAAGATAATCGAAACATACAAGAGAATTGCATCCAAGTTATAAAGGTTGTCTGTGCGTCTTAAAATAATATAAACTAATAAAAATAAAATAAAATTATTATGATGACGATGATTACTATTATTATTATAAAAAATCTCCGTGGAGTCAAAGACTTATCGTGGGAGGTCCTACTGTTACACACACAGTTTATCATATCGTGCCTTAAACTCGTATGTTCACTGTCTCTGCACTCACCACACTCTCAGACAATGTATTCCAATCACTCACCACTCTCTATGCAAAAAACCTGCTCCTCACCCCCCCCCTTGCTCACACTCTCCTTATACAGTTCCTTGGAATGATCTCTTGTTCTCTTCCTACCTTCTCCCATTCTATGCAACCCCCCCACATTAATCGCAATAACCCCTTACCAGCTTATATGTCTCTATCATATCTCTCTTCTCCTTCTATCCACCCATTTCTTCAAATTGCATTTTCTCAATATGCCTTCATAATCAACATTCCAGCAGGGACGAATGCTGGTCTTTTTTTCGTCCAAGAAAAAAAATTTTCTTGGACGAAAAATCCTGCTAATACCGTATGAGATCGGGTAACTCACCTTCAATTGAAAAATGCATATAAAGATTTTTCGCATCCTAGAAGGGATTCAAACCCAGATTACATTAGCGTTTTTTTAAAGTAAGTGTTGCTTGTGATTCCACAGAAGTATAGAGGCGTAACTCCTTCACCAAGAAAGTTTGGTCCTATTACCAGAAATACGTAATTCGTGCTTACAAACTAGCTTTTTAGTTTGTAAGCACGATTCTGATCATCTGTCTCGAGTACGATGAATATCCTATTGCTAATCCGTGGGTAGAGCCTTCATTTTAGTCAATAATTCTAATTTAGAACAACAAAAACTAAATCTTCCGTGGTTTATAGCCATATCGCTTATATTTTATTAGCTTGATTGAAATGACATATCCCATGTCAAAACTTACCACGTTTTAGACAAAGATTCGCTTTTACTCGGTAAAAAAATCGGCTTTTACTCGGTACGACGATAGTTTAGCTAATAGCGAAATTGCACTTGGCTGAGTTGCTAAGATGGTTACCATTTTATTGAAATAGTTCTAAAAAAAAAAAAAGGTACTGAATAACTACAACGATATATGTTATGGAGTAAACGGGTGTCGAAGTTCAGTACTGTTTTTTTTTTTTTTTTTTGCCATACCATACGTACCAAAATTTGATCTAAAGATTTGCTAAGGGTTTAGTGATTTCTTTATAAAACAAATAAATATTTTTTGACAAGGTATTATGGATTAAGAGATTAATGCTAATCATATTTAGCATTAGTCTATTTTCTTACAATTTTAATGATGATGCATATTGCACCTATCATTGTTCCATAATGCTTGTAGTTCTTATTATTATATTATTAAGGTTGGTTGTAATATGGCATTATGTTGTTATTTACTGAATTCACATGTTTTACTTCGAATCTGTGTATTTACTGTTGTGTGTGTGTGTGTGTGTGTGTGTGTGCATTTAAATTTATAATATGAAAGTAACCCACCAGTTTGACGCTTTTGATTTCACACGACTGGAAAACTATGAAAATCAGTTGCCTTCCTTAAAAAATTAAAACTAATTAAACTATTTTATAGATAAGACAATGAGATTGGCATAATTGTGAAAAGAAGGATGCTCGAATTGGTACGCATTCACTTATTATATCTTCTTTGGCTAATTTTACTCTCCTGAAGAGCATATTCGGTTTCTATGACTTGCAAAAGTTGAGTGTTACGACCAGAACTGTGTCATCAGTGTGTGTATGTGTGTGTGTGTGTGTGTGTGTGAGTGAGTGTGTGTGGTAGATTAGTGAGTGAGTGCGTATCTTTCTTTATTTTTTTTCCCTTCATCAACTTCTTGTATTTAATGCAGATCCCAGAAAAGTCCTCTTTTTCTATTGCTCATATTTAGGATCTAACTTAGATTAAAAAGTTAGACCATAAATATGAGCAATTTGTATAATTACTCATATTTCATCATTTCATCATAAGCTGCACATTTCGGTTTATTTAATGAGAGTTAATGCACCTGTTTTTATTTATCCAGTATTTCGATTTCCTCATCCTCTGTAGAAAATGAATTCAAGTCCAGTTGAGATTACAATCATCTGAGGTTATTCAGTCCGATACGTTATTGTTCAAAACAAATACAGTAAGTATTTGTATTTCGTTAATTGGAACGCATGATGAAAGCGAAAATAAAGATTAAGTGATTATTAATGAACTACTCTTCCGTGAATTTAGGTACAATGTTTAGCTTTCCGCTTTTTGAAAATCTAAGTAGCTAACAATGACAACAGATTTTACACCAGTAACAAGATTATAAACTTCGCCTTTGCTTTCTCTAAAAACAGAAAATAGCAGACAGAGTAGCGGAAATGTAGCGTTTCTTCGTACAATCTTCCGTATCAAAATAGTCAGGAAATGCTACAAGTCCGTAGAAGATGACACTTCCTTCTAAAGCGTCTCCATCAACATGTCTGTCATCTGCGACTCGCTTCTTGGTGTCCCACCGCTTAGAGAGATGTTACTAGTCCTTCATTTCCGACCTCACACAGTACAACCATCCGAAGAATGCCCGCCGTAAGCCTTTATCAGCAGTCACCAGCAGCGCCCGTAACCTAGGTGACCTGGTAATCAGGCGATGAGTGTTATCAGCGCCTGCCAGGCGGCTCCACTGCGATACACCCCACTGCTCTCGCTGCGAAACTGGCCTTGAAACTCCAGCATCTGACCGAGTTCGTGTAGCATCCGAGGTACCGAGTATCGAGCGGAGGAGAAGGGAAAAAAAAAAAAATGTGAACTGCTGTTCGCTTACGAAAATGCGTGCTCGTTATTGAATACCAACGGCGGCAGAAGAGAAATAAGTTATATAAACACTGCCGGAGCGCTGTTGCATTAACGATGTCATTGGCGCGAACATGACATCGCTTCAACTTCCTATTCTATTTAATGGTTGCATTAAGGAGGAAAAAAATGGTATAAAAATCAATTTTAGCACACTTCATCAGTAGAAATCGCATTCCAACTTTGTCTAGTTTAGTGATTCGCAATACTTTGATGTGCCACGAGTATTTGGGAGAGAGAGAGATGTAGGCTGACTTCAGTTGGGATGGCTTTTAACAATATCAAGTTATTTATTACTATTGGAAACCTCATAATATCATAAATATAAATGACTGTATAAACATTAAAGATAGTAAGCAATCTTATCTAGAAAAGAATTGAGAGATTCACTAATGAAGCATATATATATATATATATATATGCTTCATTAGTGAATCTTTCAATTTATTCTATTATACGTTAAAGATACCAAGAAATTATATACTTGGTTTAAATCCTTTAATCGGAAGGAAGCAAAAATGTTTTGCGCGTGAAGTATATTCACGTCTGAGCTACTTGTATATAGAGGCTAATAACTTCACATCACTTGCCTTAGCGTGCATCCCATAATGCAAAGCACATCCCCTTTCGGACGTGTCTTTCTCTCATCCAGAGATTTTTATTAATAATGTCAAGCACCTTTTGTCTACTTGTATATGAGATATATATGACTTCTGCATTACTTCAACCTTCGTATCTCTACCGGGTCTGGCTCCTACTGATGAGACCTCAATAAAGATCGAAACCGGTCTGGTTAATTAGTAATTAGCATCTATATACAAGTAGCTCAGATGTGAATACTCACGCGCAAAACATTGTTTTGCTTCCTTGGGTAAACGATTAAAACCACACACACACACACACACACACACACACACACACACACACACACACACACACACACACACACACACACACACAGATGTTTTCTTAAGTCTTTAGTTGATAAGATGACTACGTTTTGTCTCAAGAGTTTAATTTAATGTTGGTATCACAACTAGTAATGATATATCACAACATTCTCATAATGTTGGTATGACCAGCCAATTCAATTTAACCAAAAATCAAATTGGCTTACTAATCGTATCATCAATATAATTCCTGAATTTAGATTCATAATCCACCAAAAGCATCAAATCCTTGCATTTGTTATCTTTTTCTAAAATCTGTCTATTCACCTTGTGTCCATCCGTCTGACAAACATCGTGCACTTATCTGTTCGCATTAAACTTTAACCCACTTCACCCTTTCGGTCTTTTTAAGATAATCCTGCACACAACTAAAGTTATCTGAACAATTTACTATTTTATACGGTTTCACATCATCAGGACAATGACAAAAATTGTATTCTTAATATTTCAATATAAATCACTAATCATTATATACATAAACATCATATATATATATATATATATATATGGCAGAATGATCATTGACTCGGTTAACGTACATAGTTTTATGAAGAATTAAATGACTAGAACCGAGATTTAAGTAAAAAGGTTTTAATATAAACACACTACTAGTTTCGGCCTGTAAGAGCCTTCTTCAGGTGACATTATAAAAGAAAAAACACTAAACATTGAGGGTTAAAAGACTATGGACAACACAGACAGTCTTTATACATAATTATTATGAAAACGTTGTAGTTGTAATTGAAGCTGTTCTTTCGTTTGTTGCATTGTTGGGAGAGTGCGTGCTTGCTGCATCACGTGAACGCTGAATCAGCTGAATGACTATCTGGGAGGTTGAAGCTTAAGTTGTTATTTAGATGAACAGGATTGAAGATGATTTCTCTAGATTCCACAATATTTCTCTCTATTTCGTCACTGCAACGGAAGATGTTAGTAGATTTTTCCAAGCAGACTTTGTGACTTTGGTTATCATCATTAGGATTAGCCGAGAAAAGGATATGACTTGATAATGCACTCGCTAGCTGTCTCTTGTAAGTAATGTCGCTCATGTGTTCTTCCATACGCATTTCGACAGATTTGTTTGTCTGCCCGAAATAAGGAATATCGCAGTCACATAATATTTTATATACACCAGGGTATTTGAGTTGATGATGACAAGGTTTTGGGTGGCTAATTAAGGAACGGATCTTTGGAAGTGGAGTGAACAAGGTTCTGATATTGTATTTTCTTAGAACTTTAAATATATATTATATATATATATATATATATATATATATATATATATATATATATATATATATATATATATATATATATAATCATTAATACATTAGGTAACAAAGATTCTAAAAATGAACTAATTTATCCCTTTCATAATTATTTGATTCTCAGAATCCATTTTCCTATCGTCTACCTGTTAACTATTTCCTTACTATTGTCTTTATATGTGAAACAGTATCTAAAATGCTTTGTTAATATATTAATGAATCATCATCATCATTTCCTTATCTACATTGAAATAAGTATTGGATGAGTGTTACTAAAATACATACGTATCGAAAAGGAATATGCTGATATTCGTATTCCTGTTGTCACCTTCGTTATGACGGCAGGGATATATAAGGCATTGCTATATAAGGTAAACAACTACACCCTTAAGTCGATTTTTATCTGTATATTTTCAGTGGCACTTGGTGAGAAAATTCCAAACGGACGTCGGTAGCTCAGTTTAGGATATCAGTAAAAGAATGCGTCAACCAAATCAACTGTTGACAAAATCACTACCTGACAAGTGACAACATTAGGGTACCATCTCAGCCAAGAAACAAAGACCAGCAAAGAGATGAGAAACAGAGACCAAAGGTGGTCTGGAGGGTGGTACGAAAATCTCGGAGGTCGATGTGCAAACATTCAACCAGGAGTTCATAATCCTTAGGATTCTCAGGTCAGTAGTAGTATGCTACATAAAGAGTTGTACATAAGTTGGACAATCACGGCAATTAACAGTGCAGACTACACTGGTGTAGAGCCCTTATTGACTGCATATGAAGTCAGAGTGATATGAAGCAATGAATCTTGCTACATCCCTTTGCTGTCTAATGGGAGGGTGTTGGTTTACGGGTGTGTTGAGAATCCATATCCCCTAGTGTAATATCCCAACTGTGAAGATAACTGGAGGTTGTGTCTCGGGCTGTTTTTCCTAGTATGGATTCGGACCTTAGGTTACAGTGCCTGGAGAAATGAACGTTTACGGATATGCATTGCTACTGAATAATGCAATGCTTCGTGCACTGTACGAAGTAGTAGAATAACAGTTTCACGAAACAAATCTGTTTCCTCTGACACAATAATGTACCACGTTATACTGTAAATGCTACTGTGATTGGCTTGAAAAAATGATGCCGAAAAAAGTGGCTGTCTTTGATTAGAAGACTGTGGACATTCCATTCATATAGTCCAGTTTACGGTAGTAAGTCTTTAATCATTTTTACGATTCTGTGAATATCGCTGCCCTTCTATTCATATAAATTTTTCTTCTTGTTAGTCATAATCCATTAAGCTACTGAAGAGTAGCTTTTCCTTCAGCATTTTGTTCTAGCTATATCTACTGTGTTATTTGTGAATATACAGATTTCCTAGAAATACTTGCATATGTAAAAATACAGAACAATTGAACCTTTTTTTAAAGTAATCAGTAGTTAGACTTTATTCCTGAGTTTTGCATGAGGCATTGCTTGTTATGTGTTCCAATTGCAGGCATTATTACACGTTTTTGTCATTGTGTGACGAAAGAGTTGTTTGTAAAAAATTTTTTTAAAAAAATGTCAGTAATACTCAGCTAAAAGGAGTCCAGAAAAAAGGCTCTTCTGTCTGTGATGAGATTCAAACCAAGTGCTTGTTTATTCTTCCACCTGAACGCACCAAGAAATATTAATAACAGTTAATCTCCAGAAAGCTGTTATTCTAATATATACAGATGGTTACAGAACACAATATGATATGAACACAATACAGAACACAATAAAGCTTAAGATCTATATTTAAAGTTTTGAGTTTGATTGGGACTCCGTAGAGCTGCCGGTAAGAAGATGACCGCTAGTTATTTGGACTCTAGTCTCTACACAGAAACATATTTTGAGGAGAAAATTTGGGATGAACTCCGATTTACGATATAATAATGTTTATTGGGTCCTTACAAATGAACACACACACACACACACACTCTCTCTCTCTCTCTCTCTCTCTCTCTCTCTCACTCTCTGACAGAAATAGTAGTAGACTATGGAGATAGAATTAACAGTCCTATCATAGCATGAATTGTTTTATGATAAATGACAAGATATTGGTGCTAATATAATAATGGAAAATGAAATATGATAGGGCATACAGCTTCAATCCAACTAAAATGTATACGTTAAGCTTCTGTTATTCATTTTTTCGCTTTTATTTTGTCACTTCTTGGAGAGAATTCAGCTATCTATTGTTTTCTTAATCACGCCTTACTTCTGTTTTACGTTTCGCATTTTGTTTTTGTTTCTTTTTATAGTTTTATAGTGTCATGATATTATAGTATACCAAGTTACCTGAAAAATGTCTTAAATAACGGTTCCTTTTTTTTTTTTTTTTTTTTTGAGTCCCGTGTGTTTATACCTGGAAACACAGCAACGAACGAAACAGAGCAGTGAAATCAATAATCGGGCAATGGCCTCAGTCGATCGTCTAGGGCAGGGGTGGCCAACCTTGTATAGTTCATGCGTCTTTTTTTTTTTTTTCATTTTTTAGTTAAGATGCGCCATACAAACTTATGTCACTTTTCAGCCCTTGTAAAATATGGTAATATGGATATATTTAACAGTTATGTATGAAATGATTTATTATATATATGGTAATATAGACTTTTAGCAGTTTTAAATAAAAGGATTTCATATAAAGACAAGATAAACATTAATTATTTTATTGAGACTTTTGAAATTGCTTTGCTTTTGCTAAGCTTGTAATGTTTGGAGTTAAATCAGTTACAGAAAGCATCAAACAGTTTTTCAAATTTGAATCAGTCAGTCGCGACTGTAGTTTGTTCTTAATCATTTTCATTGATGACAATGCTTGTTCGCATCTGTATGTAGTTCCAAAACGACAGATACAACTCTGAGCAAATTTTTTCAGTTCTGGAAAATGTTCACAGGACAACGATCGCCAGAAATTAATTATATCAGAAGCATCTGGGAGTGATGGACGTTCATTAAATTTCATTTTCAATAAAGAATTGGTTTTGAGATCAATAAGTTCCATTAGTATGTTACTAGGCGTCGTCAAGATTTTTTGTTCATTTTGATTTATAAATGCAAGTATGCAGTCTTCTTCTTTGACAAAATCGCTAAAATGACCGTTAAAGGACTCTTGCAACAATCTGAGTTTCTCAGTGTATTCTGTAAAGTTGCCATTATCTTCAACAGATTCACTATGTTCTTTTAAATGTGGAAATTGACTTAAATCCCCATTTTCTAACTGGGAAATGAACAGTTTTAATTTCATTTTGAATGCGCTGATGTCATTTACTAAGCTAGGAAACAATTTGTTCTTGCCCTGCAGTTTCAAATATAAATCATTGAGGGGCCGGTAACATCAACTAAAAATGCTAAATCAAATAGCCATTTCTCATCACAGAACAGGGCTTTTTCCTCATGCAGCTCATCCTTCTCTTTCAGAAAATTACGAACAATTTCTTTCAGCTTCCAAAATCTACTGAGAACTTGCCCTTTAGAAAGCCAGCACATCTCACAATGAAGGATGAGATCACCATATTCCACATCTAGCAGTTCACAATATTCTCTGAATTCTCTTCTGCTTAATCCTCTTGCTCTAATTTTATTCACACACTTTACAACTGGTATCATAACATGCTTCAAGTTTAGAGTTTTTCCACACAGAGATTCTTCATGTATAATACAGTGATACTTTAGTAGAGAACGACCTAAAAACCTTTCAAGTAAGTTACAGTCCCAGAAACTCTACCTACCATTGACGGTGCTCCATCAGTGCAAATACATGAGCTTACTAGAATCTAGTTGTTGATTTTCTAGACATGACTTTTCTTTTTCAAATATGTCTGACCCTCTGGATTTTCCATGAAGTGACTCAAGTTCTTCAAAGATGTTAAAATTACCATCAGTTCCTCTTATAAAAATGCTTAATTGGGCTACATCACATATATCAGCGGATTCCTCCAAGGCTAAAGAAAAGAAAGAACAAGCATGAATATGGTCTTTCAATTGCTCAGTAACATCATGGGAAAGTTCTTCGATGCGTCTTGTAATTGTTTCTTGGACAGAGAAGTTTGGTTTAGTTTTCTTTCAACATTCTTATCACCAAGACATTTTGCAAATTTTTCGAGACAGGGCTTAACAACTTCCTCTCCATCAGAGAAAGGCTTGTGTTTTTTAGCCAACACAAAGGAAATTTCATAAGACGCCTCCAGCATTGCCACACTTTCACAACTTCGTTTCACAAATATATTTTGTCTCTTTTTTATTTCTTCCTTTTCCTTAACCACATATTCTTTCCGCAACTCAGACCCAGGAACTACTTTGTTTTTCTTCTAATTCAGCTTGATGTTTTCTATATTGTCTGTTAAGATCATGTCTTCTATTATCTGAGAGAGTACTTTCACAAACAATGCACAACGGTTTTCCTGAAGGACCCGCAATAAATAAGAACTCATTTCCCCACAGTTCATTAAACTGGTGCTTGCTATCACCTTCTGCTCATTTTCTTTTGAAAAGTAATGGGTAACTGACTGTAAAAAAAAAATTATCCCCAAAAGTAAAGCTTACTATTAAATAATTTATTTAAATTATTAAATTATTTAATAATAATTTCAATAATTTATTTAAATTATTTTATCGTTTTTAACATTATGAACATTCAAAAACAGTTCTACACGTTTAAGATAAGATTCCTGTTTTCATGAAGGCCAAATACAGTTCTACAAGTTTAAAAATTATATATATATATATATATATATATATTTTAATAGAGAGTTTTCTTCTCTCTCTCTCGTAATATATTATGTCCAATGAAATACGAGATCACCTCCTGCCATAAAACAGTCGATCAGTTGGCAATCACACACACAACTCAAACATCCTCATTACGAAAGCTTTGCTGATGATCAGTTAAATTTTAGAAATAAACCTACTATAAGTAAAGAAAAACGAAAGATACTGTATAAAAAAAACATAAAAACACACACATACAAATACACCGAATAATTGCAGGTTTCAGTAATCAACAAATTAGGGGAGCGGGCAAGAACTTGACATACGCGTTCAAAATGAAAAAATTTATTTTTAAATTTACAGAACTATATTAAGCCTTCATGAAAGCAGGAATCTTATTTTAAACTTAAAGAACTTTTAATAAAAACATATAAGTTCGAAAACACAGAATTGTTCACTCACATCGAATCAGAAGTTCATCGAACGTTATGACACGAGAGCCAGCTGTAAACTGATTGAGTAACTGGTGACGCATGTCAGCATTTGCCGGTGCCTGTTGCTTCAAGATCAAACAAGTATAATAAGTGAGCACTCTAGAATTCAGTGGTACGTTAATTGTGTGTTTATACATATATATAAATTGTATGCAAACATTTTTTAAATTTTTCTCTGCGGTTTAGTGCGCCACTTCTAATCATGCAATGCGCCACTTTTGGCGCATGCGCCATAGGTTGGCCACCCCTGGTTTAGGGAGATGTAGGTCGTGGTGGTGCTACATTTAGCTGAACTTGGTAAATGAAAATATAAAGAAATAATAAAGGTTTCTTTAGAGAAACCTGACAAAAAGTCAGGTTTCTCTAAAGAAAATCCTTTGTATATTATCCTTTTAGTTTTTGTCAGCTTTTCAAAGCTGACAAAAACTAAAAGGATAGTATACAAAGTGATCATGCTAAATAATGAAATGGTGATGAGAAAGAAAGACTAAGAAAACAGAATGAAATAAAAGAAGAAACATAAAGAAGAGCGATTTGTTTTAATCTTCCTGTCACATATAAAATGTTACTAAAATAAGAGTCTGTGTAACGTATTGGACCTATTTCTACTCCAATACGTTACACAGTAACTGTATTGTTATTCTCTTTCTGCAAGAAAGAGAATAACAAATACCGCTTATTCTTTACCAGAAATGAAATCAAAACATCAAACTTGCCGCAAAAGTAAAAATTCCTTGATCATTATGATTATTACATCTATAAACTGCATGTACCTTAAACCTACTGTCTCAGTGCTAATTATATCTATAACTGACATGATGAAACATCCAGTAATCAGTGAATATTTACAGAATAAAGCTTGTTGATTGTGCTGAAATGACATAATTAATCCTCTACAAGTTTTTAAGGGTATGCAGTTCCAAAATTTAAAAGTTACATTTAAACACTTCGATCTCTACTTGTTACGTAATTATCGAATTATTTTAATGCTAGTTTAGTGAATGATAAAATGCACTTCATCCGGATACATGGAATCGCAAATAGGTGAGGCGGAAATGGACTTGAATTCCATTTAAATCAGAATGAAAAGTTCGTACAAATAATTTTATCAGCGTCTACCATCTCCAGTGATAATGTCATTCTGGACGAATGACTACTAAATTAATGCTATCTAAAGTGAGGGTGTATTGGGTAGCCTTAAACATATCACATCAGGTGCCGTGTTCATTATGCTTTTATATGAATCTCAACTTCCGCATCCGCTATAACTATATGGGTTTCCGGTTCTGGATAGGTCTAAAACTCTTCAATGTTGTTTAAATTTGCAGAGATTGCATAACTTCTTTTCCGCGCATAAGCAGTGAAGTTATTATTATTATAAAAAAAAAAAAATCAGCTAACGCCTTTTTTTTTATTCCCGTATATGGGAGTAGGCGAGGCCATTTAGCCCTATCTAACTTTTCGGAGACTGAGTGGGCAGTTCAATCTCCACTGGTACCAATCAGCGATAGATGGCCCAATGCTATCACTAATTAAGCGGTACGCAGTGAAGAGAGACGGCTCAAATGTGCCGCCATCTCGTGGTCCCTAACCCTAACACAATATATTTAATGTCTGAAATAATGTGGGTTCTACGGTCGATTTTCTTGAGTTTACAGGACGAAAAACCCGAGTTTCCGGGAGGAAAAACCTGCTTGCCCGTGCCAGAGATCGACTAACTCGGGAACCGGTCGAAAAAAGGCTTAGAAAAATTTCCTCTAGTCGCCGACTAGACTCGAAACCAAGTCTTCCTTCGTGCGGCCAAGCGCGGTGGTGTGCAAACGCCACATCCACTGAGCTACACAGGCTCCAATTTTAATAGCTTTCCACCCGTAGATATAAGTCTATTTGGAGTGGTAACGGTATGATTAGAAAATTGAATTAGAATTGAAGATGTCAATTTGCATGAATGGTTAATGGATGCATTTGTTGACACTAAAAATCATGTTTCTGAGTGAGTGATGGATTTGTTTTCCTCTTGAAAAATTCCGTTTGAAATCGACTAATTCGCCAACAGCTAATGTTGTCAGGTGAAAAGCAAATTATGTGGCCGTGAGTTGCATTAATAGATTATTCCAGCGATAATTTTCTTTTTAAACTGATTATGGCCTGTTTCAATGAAAGAGGGGCGGAATTAAAAAAACAAACAAACTTAAATGAACATTTTTACCACCAGAATGCAAAGAAATTTTAGTTGCAGTCATATACAGTCAATACAACAAACTATAATTTAATTAGTATAATAATATTTGGTTTACAGATCAAATATTGATAAAATTTATTAACTCTACCAACTAGTTTCGCCACACATTAACTGTTGGCATCTTCAGGTCACTGACATATAGGCTTAAAACAATCTCACAATTATGAGTAACTGTAAAACTGACAAGAATCGAACGTGAGTGAAACAAGTATCGCGTGTACAAGATTAGCTAGCTTGCTAAGGAACTTCCTGTAGTTTGTGTTGAAGTTCATTTCTTGTATTTTTAGAGATCTAATTAGTATTTTCCATATCTCTGGGAGTATTAAACCTTGATTTCTGTTAAGGTTAACAGTAGAACGAGCAACTGTGGCTGCGTCTTTGAAAATTCTTGAATGGTAGTTTTCCTCTATGTAACGAGAACAGCTTTTGTTCCATTCGATGACATAGTTAGAAACATTGTAGAGAAATGAGACGATAGGCCAGAAATGTCCTGTCTGTTGTTTTTTACGTAGCCAATGTGCTACTTTTGCCTGATTTCGAGGCTTCTTGAAGTCTGTCCGATATAACTTGAGCCACATGAGCATGGAATATTATAAACACCAGCATATTTATAGAAAGGATGGTTGTCTTTTGGAGATCTTAGTACAGATCTTTGGAAATCAAGGTTTAATACTCCCAGAGATATGGGAAACACTAATTAGATCTCTAAAAATACAAGAAATGAACTTCAACACAAACTACAGGAAGTTCCTTAGCAAGCTAGCTAATCTTGTACACGCGATACGTGTTTCACTCCCGTTCGATGCTATTTTATTTGTAATTATTCTTGTCAGTTTTACAGTTACTCATAATTGTGAGATTGTTTTAAGCCTATATGTCAGTGACCTGAAGATGCCAATAGTTAAAGTGTGGCGAAACTAGTTGGTAGAGTTAATAAATTTTATCAATACTTGATCTGTAAACCAAATATTATTATACTAATTCATATGATCAAGAAAATAAACCATTAATGATAATTTAATATTTAGCCGTTTTGATTTGTACTTTCCAAAATTTACAAACAAAATTGAATATACAAATCTGAAGCACACCCTAATATGGCATTTTATATACGAGTAGAACTGTGTTATGGTGAGCAATGTAGCAGAAAATTTCAATTTTTCAATGATTTGGCTCTTTAAGTTCTTATTTATGTTCCGCGAATCATATTTGTGATTTTTAATTTAAAGTGACAGATCTGGAAAATTAACATTTATTCCACAAATGTCATATGGTGAAAATGGTATCTTGCAAATTAATTCTTGTGAAATTTTATATTTACTTTATATATTTAACAATGAGCAATGTAGCTTAATCAGTTTCGACGATGATCTTTGGTTGGTAAGACCTGGGTTTGAATCCCAGGTCTTTCCAACCAAATGATTTTCGGGAAATAAAAAAACCAAATGGATTTCATTCCCCGAAATCCATTTAGTACCACAACCGGCCACAAGTACACACACAAATTAACGCACTGTGCAGATAATATTAATCCTCTAGGATTAATTTCAATTGGACATGACAGTCAATTGAACCTAAAAATCAAGGGGGAATAGGATAAGATGACAACGAGATATACCGTTCGGATGAAAATCGTAGTCATGATGCATTCGCTCAAAACTCATTATAGACGTTTAGCTCACATAGCGTCTATTATTACTTTTAAGCGATCTATGACTTCATTTAACTAGAACAGTTGCTAGGATAAGATGGTTCATTTTTCCAATCGCCTAGAAATAAATTTGCATGAAAAAGATTTAGGCAGATTTATTTAAAATTATAATGCTATATAATAATAAAGTAGTGAACTTAATACTTCCTATTTAAATAAGACGGCCTGTATAAATATAAATAACAGTAGAGAATATATATATATATATATATATATATATATATATATATATATATATATATATATATATATATATATATATATATATATATATATATATATATAATATAATATATATATAATATAATATATATATAATATAATATATATATAATATAATATAATATAATATAATATATATAAAATAATATATATAATATAATATATATATAATATATATATATATATATATATATATATAT
Organism: Typopeltis vanoorti; assembly: GCF_054136105.1. Classification (NCBI taxonomy): domain Eukaryota; kingdom Metazoa; phylum Arthropoda; class Arachnida; order Uropygi; family Thelyphonidae; genus Typopeltis; species Typopeltis vanoorti. Next base: position 163,639,739 of record NC_143549.1, on the reverse strand, counting down.
AGAGAGAGAGAGAGAGAGAGAGAGAGAGAATCCCGCTTCCCAACCTTTTTGACTCGCGGAGCCCTTTTTAGAATCAATTTTAGCCCCTTAGAACCCCTTAGGCCTACCCCATGTCTTACAAGTTAATGTATGTCTTACGATATCTTTATATTGTAAAGATATTCCTACCCTATGTCTTACAATATCTTTATATTGTAAGACATAGATAGACAATGTCCATCTATGTCTTACAATAAGGTCCATACAATAAACTCAGTTCTTCCAATTTAATCATTATATCCAATTCAATTCAAATACATATTCGTTCGTTACTTGTTATTCGAAATTTTTATTATTCATTATAGAAGACAATTCCTATTTAATTTTACTAACTACAGTGCAACTAGAGTGCACTGTAGTGCACCAGTAGGCCTAAATTAAGACATAACATGAAATAACGTATAAACGTTTAATGAGACACCTTTGGTATCATTTTTTTGCACACTTTTCTTATTTTAGGTTCAATTGATGATAATTGTAGGTGAATGTCTGGTTCTGCATTTAAACGGCTTCTGTATTTTGTTTTGGTACCTGTATAGGCAGAGAATCCCGCTTCACAGAGATAAGTCAATCAATAATGTAACGTTTTTCTACCGGAAATGTATCGCAGTAGTTCGGGGTTCGAACGTACGAGTAGAACAAAACACTCAAAACACAACACTTTATTAGTGAACGCTTACTAACTACACAACTAAACACTCACAAAGAGGTCAAACGCACAGAAAACTCGCGGAAGAATCGCTATGAAATCACACTGTTATCGCTATGAAAATTCACTGTGAAATGATTGCTTCTACCTTTTGTTTCTTATTCTTTAATTTCATTCAATTTTTATTTATTTTATTTTCCTGGAGCAGCCGCGGAGCACAAGTTGGGAACCACTACATAGAGGACACGAGGAGTATTTATAAGGACTTTTCAACAGAAAGTGAGTTAGCCGACCTTAGACTGCGGTGGAAGATTTTTCAATTAATTTCTCCTGCATAAAAGAGATAAACTAACTACAGAACACATTCTGTTTATAGACATAATACATTGATTTCATACACTTCAGTTGCTTAGGCCACACTTTCAAACAATACACATTAAGACTTTATAAAATACACATTAAATGAGCCTCAATTCAGTTACACATCACAATTTATTTAGAATAAATAAATGCGGAAATAAAACACGACAAATACTTTCTGATGGTGAGTTGCCATTGTACTGAAAACTTGAGTAGCTAACTGACCAATGATGCGCATATGGAATAAGTGTATAAAACTGAGGCCGATTTGTTGCTTTGTTTTTTTAATAATAAAATTTCGAAGTGAAAAGTAATTTTTAATAACCCTGTTTATATGAATCTCGTACACAAAATGTTACAAACCAATTATGCATTAGTACTGTAGATGAGACAAGTGTTACATAATTTTAGAACTCTGTTCTAGAGACCCCAAATATGGTACTTCAGGATGCTACAGACTAACAGTAAGCAGCGTAGTGATCTCATACGACAGTAACAATCATTAATCATATATATATATATATATCAATGCTTATTTCAAAATCTAAATTATAACTAGTGAATAAATTCAAAATCTCTCTGTTTATAGTTTATATTATATTACAACTTAGTTAATTTCTAAAATAATTCTGAAATTGTTGTGGCTGTAAGTTTGCATGCTTCTCTTCACTCTGTATTCGACTCAGTTTTTACTGAGTTGCGCAAATCGATTTTATGCACGGTTTTTCAATATACTGCTTACTGGCCTGGATAACAGAATGAACATCATCCTGTCATCCATCCTGGATAACAGGATGAAGGATAACAATGTTCAAAGCGTTACAATTGACAGGGTTCGAATCTCATCGGCTTGTATGTTAACGAAAATCTTTTCGTTATAGATAATTTTTTTTGCTAGATAATTGCCATATTACTTACTGGAGACCCGAAGTGACATGAAAATATTCTTTATCTCAAAAGCAAAGTTTCTAGCTGATTTAACTGCAGGCTTACCCATAAGTTTCGTCTTTCGTAAATTAACTTGGTAAATTTTCTTTCTGTATAATGTAAATTAGTCTATTACAGTGTACACTATAAATTTATTCATGAGAAATATTAAAAGGATAAGAAAAAGAAGAAACTGACTTTCGGAAAGAATTCCAAAATGTATGAAGACAGGACATTTTGGATAAAGCAGATCAGCATTTTTTAGCTAGAGGAACAAACAATGCAATGAAGTCACTTTCAGTGCAAAGTAATTTTCTATAAATATAAGTAGCATATTGGTATGCAGAGACGAAGTAAAGGCGATTTTGTTTTTCACTTTCGTAAATGTTTAAGTGAAAAAATAAAGTATAACTTTATTTGAAAAGTTGCAGTAAAGCTAATTAAAATGAATATCTTTTCACATTTTAAGAAATGTAAAAAGATCAACACTATCTAATCGTTGTTGTTATTAATATCGCAGTGAAAATTTTCGAATTAATGTTAAGATCTTAGTAATTAATTTAGTATATTATAGCTTCTGAACTCTACGTCACATTTTTTAATACAGAAATACATACATTTTTTTTCTTTAATACCTATTATACTTTTATTTTTGTTACTTTAATAAATACGTGAAAGCAAGTTTCCGATCTGATTGGCGAGTGCTTAGTGTATCCGATCCAACTAACAGGCTGCTGTTACAGCAACAATAGGAAACCAACATGTTGCTAAGAATGCGAATCTCACCGTGATCGTGGATATTTTTGAGTGTCTTTAGGTGGGAGATAAATTTCATCGGCCAATGTGAGACCACAGTCCCGCTTATTGGAGGCCTGAATTGGCATGAAAAAGTTCCATGTTTGGTCTCTAGAGCAGAGTTCCTGATTATGTAAAAAATAAATTAAAAATACAAAAAAAAAATATACCAATCAATGAAAATTGAAAAACATTCTTAGCTCACCCACAGTACTAATATACTATAGATTGACAACCTTCGTGGGTGGGAGTTATAAAGTAAGGAAATTCTTAATTGTAATTAAGAATTTCCTTAAACTTAGTTGAGTTTTGCTTATTAGAATAGTATGTGATATCTAAACGATTAAACCTTCGTTAATTTTTGGCTCATCTAGTACAGTGTACTGTAGTTCCTCATTCTATAGCATGTTCATAAACTATCTTCTGGGTCTGTTTTAATTCTATTTCTAATTCTGCCTGTATCTCATAATATATACTTAGACATGTTTGGTTATCTTCCTGATCAATATTGTTTAATTACCTGCTTTCATTCGAAACACATAATTTTGTATTATTTTTGCCTATGTTTTCCCAAAATAAAACACCTCCCAAGTAAATCCAAAACTGAATTAACACCGACAGATTTTAACAGAGATCCTAAATACCGAATTTCATTATTAAATTCCATCCCACCGGTGTGGAATTATTAACATCATTTCGATTCGCTTTGCCAAATTTTGCTAATAAAAATGCGCTATTTGAAATCAAACGTGAACAACTAGAAGATTTTGCTATTATTTATTCTAAAACTAAATTTTTATTAAATTCCATCCATATAAAGCAGAGTTATTGCATAATAATTTCGAAATGTTTGGTCTTTTTGTATCCTCACACAAAATTAAAATGCCTCTTCAGAGTTCTGTGCGAATTTCAGATAACGAATCTGAATAAAATTCGTCACACCAAGTCCCTGAATAATTTGCGTACCACTGGAAGGATAAAATGACTCCTATATGCACTTACGCTTATACAGTAGCCGGGATTCTCGGGCATCAATTAATTCTTCTTGGTTATCGTACATTTTCTAGTTGCCTTCTAACAGAAGAATTGTAAACTGTTAACAGATACTGTATGTCGCTATTTTTAATGAAGTAAGCCAATTCATTTAAATGTTTTAATCCATTTTTTCATGTGCATCCTACTCACGAAAAGCTTCCGCATTCATGCAAGTTTGTGTAACTCATTTATCGAACGTAGGTTCGAATACCATTTATGACGCGAAGAGCCTTTATCAGGGGGTGGGGGGTTTCAATCCTTTTCTGTCTTTTTTTTTTAAATCTTTTTTTTTTCTCTGGCAAACCAACCAGAACACATGCACTTAACAGACAATACACTGGACTCATAATCTTGGTTGCCTAGCATTACGTAATTGGATTGTAAAAACATTCTAAATCGTTAAACATAGTTAGCTCTCACCATTTTAACAGTAAATAATGTTTTAACAATTTAACAACAGAAAGTGTTAATTTCTTTTAAAAAATTATCTTGAAATAAATGGTAACTAAGTAAACGAGTAACAGTGTATAAAGTTCCAATAAGATACAAGATGTGTGTTGACATCTTACTTTTATTCGACAAATCACAGTAGCGTAAAATTCAAAATGAAAAATGGAAAAAAGATAATTATAATATTGTTTTTGAGTGATATGGTGTGAAAAACATAATCCTTCAAGAACTGCAAGTGGCTATTTGATTATTCTCTTTCCCGATATTTCTGAAGATTCAAAAATCCGTGTGGTTTTTATCTGATAAAATCTTAGTCTCTAATATCAGTCAGGTTATTTGTAAGTTTCTCATAAGTTGCTTTCTTTCAATTTGCAAGTGCGCACGTCTAGAATAGAATGGACGAAAAAGGAATTCATCGTAGTAATGCACACATGAGTATCGTATGTTCTTGCAAGTTCCTTGTCAACAAGTTAATCACAACACACACACACACACACACACACACACACACACACACACACACACACACACACACACACACACACACACACACACACACACACACACACACATATATTCACAATATCCACCTTCACATGAACGCAAGCACCCAGATGTAGAATGTCGAAATTTTATATACAACGTAAAACAGTTTCAGTTCGTAGAAACAAGGCGTCGCTGTGAGTATATTCCAATTTCAAAATAATGTATGACGATTATTAACACTTGATATTTGCAAACAGCAGTCTAACATTGTTCAGAGAAGGGAGAGAACATTCCGATCTTTCATCGCATCCATCAAGTCAAAAGAGTCTTTCTTCGCCACCATCGCTGTTACTTGATACGCTGCTTAGACTTGATGCTGGTGAGCTAACTTCCGATACAGGATCATGACCTTCTTCCGCACAGGTGCCCGGTTCTACCTTCACAGTGTCCCTAAGTTCTTCTAGTTCCCGCCCGGCTGTCGCTGGAATACACTGTGGGGATGGCTGCGTGTCTCCATCACCCACTGCTTCCTTTTGTGTTTCGTGTTCCTTCTCCTGGTAATCGACTATGAACAGAAGGAGTTGAATGTACTTAATAGCAAGCCGAAGGATCTCATTCTTGCTGAGTTTCTTATCTGGAGGATGGGCTGGGACCACCCTCCGTAGTTCAGCGAACGCTCCGTTAACGTTTTGCTGCCTCCACCGCTCTCTGCTGTTGGTAAATATACGTCTGACGAGTTTTCTTGGGCCCTCGACAGTACTAGTAGTAGTAGCAGCGCTCTCCGTGGGTGGGGGGCGCCGGCGTAATACTCGGCGACCAGAGAAAAGTAGCGGTTGCGAGCCGAGAACGACAGGCGCCATTGCCTCCTGCCCGATGGGAAGTGACCGAACTGTCGACAACGTGAGAGGCGGCTCCCAGGCGTGCAGCTGATCGGACCTCGTGCGTTCATTCGGCTGCAGCAGTTGTCCGTTAGGGATCGACCTGTCATCACCCGGTGCCATCACGATACACGGATTTGTCCAAGGATCTGCTAGTTCGTCCCCTGGAGAGATGAAAGCATCGTCTCCGTCTCCTATCGATAGGGGTCCGCCGCTGCTGGAAGCTTGAGAAAATGGCGTTGCACTGTCTGAGAAACAGTCGTAGTCGGACCCTGAATCAGTAGGATCGGATGTGTCTGCGTCGGGACCGTGGGAGGACGACGGAGAGTCGAGAGGCATGCCGTCAACAGATTCCATAATAACCAGAAGTTTCCAGTTGTACGAACTACGCAGCCGTGACCTAAGAAGAAGCAATGCATGAATATGAGATCAGAAAATTTACTCAAGCAAATGCAACATAGAGATAAATGGTTAAAAGTCAGTTTAAAGTAACTTAGTCTATTTTGAAATACTGACCGCTCTGTGATAATGGAGCAAACCGTTTTTGTTATCCGTGAAAATGGCCATTTCGCTTCTCGAGGCACTTAGACATTTTTTTACCAATAAACTTCAAGATTATACTTTGAAATTGATATAATCAAATAAATCAAAATGGAAACAAAAAGCCTTTTGGAGTTTAATTACTGTTTGTATAGTTAGTACTGATGCTTTTTAAATTTTACATTTAAGAAGTGGAATTAACTATATTTGATATTTGAAGGGATATAAACAAATCTAGAATCATTAATCTTGAATAAACAAATAGAAAATTAGTCTAGTGAGGTGATTTTTTATGCTAACGCTCTGTTAATCATATAATGAATTTCACACACACACACGCACGCACGCACGCACACACACACACACACACACACACACACACACACACACACACACACACACACACACACACACACACACACACACACACACACACACACACACACACACACACACAAAAAAAACTCCAAATCACTTAGTGTGTGATATTCACGTTGTAGCTGTCCCTGGCCTGTTTCTTGTAAAACGGAGTAAAATTTTCGATTTTTTTAAAATTTCTATTCACTTAAATTATGTATTTATATATTTACAAGATGTTACTAGTTTACTTCTACATTAAATAAACGATAAATCTTCGGTGAACGCAGCGGAACAGAACAAAAAATAATTTAAGAAATAGTTTCTCTTGTTGAACAACATTGTGCTTCTAACAACGTAAACACGATGACTACTCGGCCAACTGACAGAAAACGAAAAAAAAAAAAAAACATAATTTTTATGAAAAAATGGAGCTTATACGCCAAAGCCATACGTACCGTTTTGAACGGGACAGTAACGTTTTTTCATATTTCCAGGCCGTCCCGTCGTTTTAATAAAAATATCAATTTTATCCCGTTTTTAATAAAAAAAAAACTATAAATATACTTTAATATTGGTCAATTATAAATTATTATTCATAACCTATAATCGTATATCAATATCATGGATACCAGTAATCAGTATAATCATGGAATCGCATTGTTCGATACTAAATATCGATATCTGCCGTAATTTATTGAGAGAAAATAAAAAATGCATTAATAATAATATTTTTGGTTTAGAGATCAAGTGTTGATCAATTTTATTAACTTAACCAACTAGTTTCGCCACACTTTAACTGTTGGCGTCTTCAGGACACTTACATATAGGCTGAAACAATCTCACAATTATGTGTAACTATAAAACTGACACGATTAACTCTAAAAAACTGACTAGAATAATTACAAATAAAATAGTATCGAACGTGCATGAAACACGTATCGCGTGTACAAGATTAGCTAGCTGTTGATAAGGAACTTTCTGTAGTTTGTATTCAAGTTCATTTCTTTTGTTGTTATCTTTTGTTTTTAGGGATTTGATTAGGGTTTTCCATATCTCTGGGAGTATTAGGCCTTGATTTCTGTTAAGCTTGACAATAGAACAGGCGACTGTGGCTGCTTCTTTGAAAATTCTTGAATGGTAATCTTCCTCTAAGTAAGGTGAACAACTTTTGTCCCACTCGATGACATGGTTAGTTGTAGAGAAATGGGACGATAGGCCAGAATTTTCAAAGAAGCAGTCACAGTCGCCCGTTCTACTGTCAACCTTAACAGAAATCAAGGCCTAATACTCCCAGAGATATGGAAAACTCTAATCAAATCCCTAAAAACAAAAGATAACAACAAAAGAAATGAACTTTAATACAAACTACAGAAAGTTCCTTAGCAACAGCTAGCTAATCTTGTTCACGCAAGTTCGATAATATTTTATTTGTAATTATTCTAGTCAGTTTTTTACAGTTAATCGTGTCAGTTTTATAGTTACACATAATTGTGAGATTGTTTCAGCCTATATGTAAGTGCCCTGAAGACGCCAACAGTTAAAGTGTGGCGAAACTAGTTGGTTAAGTTAATAAAATTGATCAACACTTGATCTATAAACCAAAAATATTATTATTAATTCTCATGATCAAGAAAATAGAACTTTCATTATAAAAAATGCATGTTGGGAACACTTGCGCGTCCCAGACGAGGCGTCTGTTCTGCTGTAGCGTTAGTTTTTATTTTGCCTGTATACTAACGATAAAATTGTAGCAAGTGAAGCTCATGTTGCTTATCACACTGTGCGTCACGGCCAAACGTTTTCGCCCAAATGACTGCTTGTCGACATTGATAAATAAAATTTATGAACCAAAATTTTCTTTAGCACGTACCAAATCAGAAGCAGGAATTATCAATGTTTTATCACCACACACATATTGGACGAAGTAATAGAGGATTTGAATAAAACAAAAAGCATTAGTCAGTTTAGATGCATCAAACAACAACAACAACAACAAAAACATCAAACGTTTTCCAATCGTTGTGCGGTACTTTTTGCCAAGGTGTTCAAGTTAAAATTATAGACTTTATTTCCTTACCTGGTGAAACATCCGACATACAGTGTGCTATGTTGAAGGAATTAAGTGACAAATATGCCTTACAAAACAAAATTGTTGCTTTGTGTGCAGATAACACGAACACCAATTTTGCTGGTTGCAAAAAACTTGGCAAAAATAATGTGTTTATGTAATCGAACTTTTTTATTGTCTTACTTTTTCATAACTGCAGAATATTGCTTAACCCCTGTCTCGTTTTTGCCATCCCAATGTCCCGTTTTTTGTCTCAAGGAAATATGGTCAGCCTTGGCTAGGCTGACCATATTTCCTCAAATATGGTCAGTCTTCGTCAAAGAAAATTATTGCATTATATAGCGACTACAAGTCGGATTTTTCTATTTCATAATCACATTGAGTTTGGATACTACTCATCTAAGTCAATAAAGTTACTCCTGATATTTACGAACCCACTCTAATTTCACTTCAGGGGCTTAGTTTCAAAAATAGAAATCACGTTATATTTGAGAAGATGGGCACATTTACACGGATAATATCATATAAACATGCAGCGGCATAAATAAGTCTTCGGCTTCCAGATGAGTCCGATTGAGCCTTATCCAAAGGTCTAGAAAATGACTAGATATCGTCGTAAAATGTGAGATGTTTCTAATAGCTCCGTTTTCTAGAGTTGAGATTATGTTATAACCGAGAGACAGTTTTACCAGGTGTCTCATTGTCTTGACATTGCTCCAACGACAGTTGAACTGTTGTTGCTCTTTTGTTCCAAATTTATTAAATTTCGCTCTCCAGATCTCAATACTTGCTTAATCTTTTATGTACTTTTCTGCTATTCTACAGTTCCCTGGATTGCACGTCAACAAAACATACTCGCTGTTGTTCGACTACAGTAATGTCCAGCATATTGTGTCCGGATGTCTATTAGTTTGAATTAAAGTCGCATAATATCTTCGGCTTTACGTTTTCAATAACGTTTATGAATTGTACGCTCCCAAGAAGTTTGGGGAAAATTTTCCTACTTTTTCAAACGAGACTGCATTATCAGTCTCTGAAGTTGGTGATTCTCTTAAAAAAAATAATAATAAATAAAAATAACATAGAGGGCTGGGCGAATTTTCCTAGACTTTTTCAAACGAGACTGCATTATCAGTCTCTGAAGTTGATGATTCTCTTAAAAAAAAAAAAAAAACTAACATAGAGGGCTGGGCGAACTCATGAGGTGAAGATATAACTTATTATAACAATGTACAGTTTTCATTTGTAAGATTGGGCATACTTTAAAAAATCCTATACAGCGAGTTACTTGTTATGCATGGGTAAGCCAGTTATCATCATCATCTTACTATCTTGTATTAGGCCTCGGGGCTTGTTATGGTCTCATTCCATCTTTTATATTGACTTCCAACTGTCTCTTCCTCACGGGTTCGTATTAAAGGATTTGTTTGGTGATTCTACTATTGTCCATTCTTCCGATGTGCTGTTTCCATTGACATCTATAATTGTGGATATATATTCTACTATTGGTTATTCATTCATTTCTTTCGAAATGAATGAATAACCAATAGTAACAGTAACAATAGTTTCACAAAAGAAACAAAGAAATTATTAAAGAATTAAACCAAGAATCAGTAACAGAAAAAATTAAAAAATCTAAACATAAATGGATGGAACACATTCAAAGAATGAAAACAGAAAGATTACCAAAATAAGCCATCTTTATGGCTTGTTTTGGTAATCTTTTTTGGTAATAAAAGTACAAGCCATTAGGAAAAAGAAAACCAGAATGTCCTCTTAAAAGATTCAACGATGAATTCTAAGGCCGGAATAGGCTACTCTAGGCCTAAATCCTTGATAGGTTGATAGACATGATGATGAGATGATGATTATGATGATGCATTTCGTCCATGATTTCTTTATTTCTTTTATGATCTAACAAGGTGTATCCTGGGGTTCTTCTCATAAATCTCATTTCTGCTGCAGTTATTCATCTCTAATCTCCTTTGATCGTCCATGCCTCACTTCCATAAGTCATCACCAGTCTTGCTAATGTTTTATAAGCTCTAATCAGAGTATGTTTTTGTACCTTCGAAGATTTAAAAACTTGATTTATAATATTTAAAGCTCTATTGAAATGTGTAATTATCGTTTCTGTAGGTTAGGTGAAGAGGTATTTGAAAGAGTTGACTTGTTCAATAATTGTATTGTCTAAACAGATTTTACTTTTTATTGGTTCGCTTCCCTTAAAAGCAAGTACCTTTTGTCTTCTCTTTTGAAATTTCTATATTAATGTTTTTACTATTAGATTAAGATGATGGATAGAGTACTACAGATCAGTTTCAGAGGTTGCAAGTATAGCCTGATCATCTGCAAACAGTATTGTATCTATATCAGTACGTTTGTTAATTGGGATATAATCATGTACTGTGAGTCTCCAATGTCTTACTATAGAATTCATATAGATTGTGAAGAGAATGAGTGATAGGCTACAGCTTTGCCTTACTCTCCTGTTTATAGGTTCCCAGTCAGAAATTCTTCCATTAACTTTGACTGCAATCATGTTGTCTGTATATGTATCATGGATCGCTTTAATTAGGTGTGAGGAACTCTATTATTTATTAATATTTCAAAAAGTTTATTTCGGTTGACTCTGCCAAATGCCTTAGAATAATCGCTTTAATTAGATGATGAGGAACTTTATCATTTATTAATATTTCAAAACGTTTATTTCGGTTGACTCTGTTAAATGCCTTAGAATAATCAATAAAAGCAACATGGGTTTCCACATTGTATTCTTTATGTTTTTACAATAAAATTTTTAAAGTAAAATACCCATCTGCACAAGAGCGGCCTCTTCTGAATCCATTCTACTCTTTTCCTATCTTATCTTCATAGAATTGGGACAGTCTAGTTTTCAGAATTTTATAATAGATTTTATATCCATAGTTTAGGAGACTAATTCCTCTATAATTTTCACAGTTATTAATATCACTCTTCTTGTGTATAGGAATGACTATTGCCTTTTGCCAGTCTTTTGGTATTGGTTCAAAATACCATATTTTATTTATTAGTTTAAGAAAACGAATTTTGAGGTTTTGGCCTGCATATTTGATTAATTCAGTATTTAACCCATCTTCACCTGGTGTTTTATGATTTTTACAACTTTTTAGAGTAGTTTCTAACTCGTCTATTGATATAGGATCTAAGAGTGTCTCATTATCGAAGTTTATTGTTTCGAAATCTTTATTATGAGTCCAAAGGTTTTTATAATAACTTAGCCAGGTATTCTGATCGATGGGTGAAAGACGTGCGTTTTCTCTTAGATCTCTATTTAAATTATTTAATATTTTAAAAGTTTGGGACTGTGGGCGTGTAATATCTGTTTCAAGTTCAGAGACAAAGTTGTCCCAGGATTCTCTGTGTTTTTTTTCTTACAGCTTGTTTAGCGATTGCTATTTTACTCTTGTATTCTATGTAGTCATCTTGAGATTTGTTGATAAGTATTTTTTAAAAGCATTCCTTTTGTCTTCAATAATTTGGCCAATCTGATCATCCCATTTTCTAATTCTCTTTCTTCTCTGCCATTTCCTCTTTTTTCCCAGTGATTCATTGGCTGCATCTGTTATAACTGTTTTGATATTATTCAATTCTTCCTCAACAGTTTTGCCTAAGTTTATATTTTCTAATTTTTCATTAATTCTTTTTTTATAGAGCCATTTAATGCTAGGGTCATTTAAAAGGCCAATCCTGGTCTATGTCCTGTCCTGGTCTATCCAGTCTAAAATTGAACTGGATAGACATATTTCAGTGGATATCGTAAATACTAAATTTTATTCGATTCTATCCAACTAAAACGGAGTTATTTCTTTAATATTTTCGAAACTTTTTACTAAAATTTGTTGCTTCAAATGATCTAACTGAAATGAAAAAAGAACTCAAAAAAATTTGACCAAGGAGATCTGAAATATAAACTTTCATTAGCCTGTGGAATTAAAGCAGAGGAATGACATACAATTGTGTGTGCGTGCGTGCGTGCGTGCGTGTGTGTGTGTGTGCTTGAGTGCAGTCGGTCTGAATATTTCGCATTTTGCGAAACTCACCTAAAACCGCTCTAAATTCACTTGCTAGCTATTAATAAAGAATTACCCTACCGACAAAACGTATGCAGTTTTGACAGTCTGGGATCTTTTTTTTTTCAGAGTTGTGTGATTAAAATATACACGCAGTCAGTATAATTCACTCTTTTACAAAATACATAATTAAGATAAGATGATAAGATAAGAGAACTTATCATCTTTTTTTTGTTGTTTGTTTCTTTAAATATTTTTATAAATCTATATGCATTAATTTTATAGTAAACAAATATTTTAAGACGTTTTAAAACATCTTTATATACATCTTTATATTGTTTTTATAAACATCTTCAGATCATACTTCCTTAAGCATGAGTATGATTAATCAACATGCAAAAATCGCCTTTATTTTCTCTTTTATTTCAGTAGCATTTGGAACTTAAGAATTTCTGTTAACATGATTCCAATCAAACTGTAAAGTCGAATTTACGAGTGGATAGTTGTTCTCGCTTAGCACTTTTGATTATTTAAAAATAAGCGATAAGTGGATTAATTTTCCGTGTAAATTAATGTTAATGTAAACTGAGAATTCATAACCTCACGCATTTTCATAAAATTATTTACTATATTTATGTCTTATAACTCTTGATTTGTGGCTTAAATGGAAACTGAACATCGGGATGATTTTTTTTTTTTTTTTTAAATGAATACCAGAGTGATGAGTTCGTATTGTGTTTTCCGTGACTGCCAGGCTTCTTCGAAGGGAAAAACCTTCCCCTCCAACTAAGATCGGCTTTCTTAGTCCTGGTTTAAAATAATCTCGACAGTTCTCTGGTATTGAAATTAGGTTTCTTTTCAAACTACGTAAAGCGTTGAGAAACTTTTTTGCTACGGAGGATCATGTTTAACATTAGTCTGTTCAGGAGTTGCGATGCGCAGTTCGATTTTTGCACATTGACCAAGCTGCTGCTTGATGTACAATAGCATGAGAATCAAACAGAACTAATGAATATTAAATATAGGAATTAGAATCAGTCGAAATAAAAATAATAATGTGTTATATTTATATAAATAAATATTTTATAAATAGTATTTCAGTAGGGTGGTCGAGAAGACGATCTTCCGGTAAGGATCTGTGTTTGAATCTCATTTAGAAAGAAATGAAACTACTGTATAAGGGTTTTCAAGCAAAGGCGAATTAACTAATTTTAGATGAAGAAGGGGGGTTCCTTCCAGAAACGCCTTGTTTTGTCCCTCCCCCTCCTTCCAAATCATATATTGGCCAACACATATGAATAGAGAGATGTAGCTCTAGGGATAAAATCAACTCGAATCCTGGTCACGCCACCAAAATGAAGTCCATCGTTATATCATCACCGATTCCCGATATGCCTTTCGAGGGATGTACAAGATATATGATAGCAAAATATGATTATTTTAGATTATACTACTTCCTATCTGCAGTTTTCTTCCAAATTAATCTGCTATTGGTCACAACGCCAGAATATAGAGCGGATACGCTAACCACTCGGTAAACCAGGCAGGCAGTCATGTAAGTAGCTGAGTGAAATATTTTCGATTTTGATAACAGATTTAATGCTATTTTTCTTCATAATGTTATCCATATAGATCATCATCTCCTTTCCGGGATTTAGGCCCAGTGGCTTATTCCAGTCTCTTTCCATCTTTTCCTTGGTCATCCCTGACTTCTATATCCCCCAACGATCGGAGTATTTTTTTCGAGGGGGGGGTAGTCTTGAACTGTCCATTCTTTTGATATGTTCAATCCACTTCTTTAGGTAATCATATACTTTGTCCAATACTGAGTTTATTTTTAGTTCTCTACGTATTCTGTGCTTTTTTTTTTTTTGTCCCAGAGAGTGTAGCCTGCTGTCCTTCGTAGGAATTTAATTTCTCCAATTTCTATTCTTTTTTCTTCTGCAGATTTTATGGACCATAATTCGTTTCCGTACAGTAGAGACAGTCTTGGCAAAATTTTATAAACTATTATTCTTGTATGCTTTTGAACTTGGTTAGGTTTGAAAATATTACTGATCATTCCTGTTATCTTTAGAAAGTTTGAAATTTTGATATCAATTACTAAACAACCGCACATAATAACCACAGTAATAAGTTTTAATAAGTAAATATTTCATCCTCAGTATCTTAGGACATCGTCAGTACAGTTAATTCGAACAATACTAGGAATAACAAACAGTTAGGGCGCATGATTACAATGGAATCCCAATATGCGTGCAGTAGCGTGTTATAGAATTAAACTGTATATTATTCCTAGTATTGTTTGAATTAACTGTACTGACGATGTCCTAAGATATTTAGGATGAAATATTTACTTATTAAAACTTATTACTGTGTTTATTATGTGTGTTTGTTTAGTCATGAATTCTCCACAGGTTTCATTGTATAATAAAATTTGATATCAATGTCAGCTTCTTTTGTATATGATACAGCACATTCAAGGTATTCGAAGCAGTTAATCTGTTCTAAAATTTTATTTTCAGTCATGATTTTACTTCTGACTGGAGATGGTCCTTTAAAAGCTATGATTTTTTTCCCTGTTGATATCCATATAGATGATGACACAAATAAGGCGTAAGACAAGAGTGATACACAGTGTCCACATGAAACAACGCCAATCAATCTTTTGTCACTTCTTTCAACTCTGATTGCTAACTTGCAACTTACGTATTAATCATACACTGCTCTTCATGTATTCAATTGCACCATAATTGTAGTATTTTGAATAGCTTTTATTTTGGCACCTTATCATTTTCAAGATCAACAAAACCTAAATTCAGATCCTTGTTATTTTTCTGCGATTTCTCGAATATTTGTTTTAAAGTAAGAACCTTATCCTAGTAGTTCCTATTTGGCCCAAACCCAACTTGTTCTTTGGCAAGTTTCCCATGTATATTTTTTTCTTAGCTTCTTCTCACGTATGTCTGCACGTTTGAGTCCATATGAACTTGCTGTTAGGTATAATTACTTATTATATGCCCTAATAAGTAAAAAACAAAAGTATGGAATGGGATGGAATATTTTAAAACAGGGAGCCTTTCCGTTTTTTTTATTTTTTTATTTATTTATTTATTTTTAACTCAGTACGAGATGTTCTTCACTTTTTCTCATATTTCATCTCTGTATATCTCTGTGATTATTTAACTTCCATTCTTTCTTTGAATTGCATCAATATACACTAGCAAGTGAAAAAAGTTATTTCACACATAGTTAAGCAGTTATATCATGTATATCTATGCATTTCATAGATGCAAAATACTGTTTACACGTACTATAGTTTTAAATGTTTAGCTAGCAACTGAGAGCAGCTCTCCCATACAAACATTTGTTTGCACAATATTCATCGCAATGCAGATAAAAAAAAAGTTTTTTCATTAAGGCTGATTTGAGTCTAAATGCAGAACCAAAGTATCCAGAAATCATGACTTACCAGAAATTTTGAAAATTAACATTCATTTTGTTGTTCCTTTAAAGAGATTTTTCATCTACTAAAATCCTAGCTGGGTTTTCAGTGCTTTCACAATGTCAAGGTGTGGTTGACTTCAAGCATCGATTTTAATTTCAATTCCCACAGCTATAAGTGTTTTTTCAAGTTTAAAATTTTAAATATGCCCGAACAATAATTAGTACTAGAAATGATCAATGAACAGATGATTTGTGTGAAAGGACATTTAGTTGAAAAACGATTCGTTCTGGTCTCACTTCCATTCTGAGCATGAGCATACACCCGATCAAATTAATCCACTTAATGGACTGGAAAATGCATTTCAACAGTTTAGAGCTAATATACCATCAGTGGATTAAGGTAAGCTGACTACATGATTTCAAATTCACTGCCACCAGATAGTTGCAAGCATGCGTAAATTAATTGATCCATTTGTGTGTGTGTGTGTGTGTGTGTGAGAGAGAGGAACTGGGGACAGACCAAGCCGCAGACCAATATCTACGCACAGAAATGCATGTTTTTGCCATTATTTTATTTTAAATGTTTAGCTAGCAAAGGATAGATCTTACAAACCATGCAGAGAACACACACACACACACACACACACACACACACACACACACACACACACACACACACACACACACACACACACACACACACACACACACACACACACACACACACACACACACACACACACACACACACACACACACACACACACACACACACACTAGTAGTTAGGATTCGAAACAGCAGAAATACACTCATCTGTGGCGATGGTGATTTCCAAAAATGTTTATTAAAATTAGGCTTCCGTAGTGCATTTGAAAGCAGGATAGGACAATCTTCCACCGAAAAGAGCTGAATTCGATTTTCGTCATGACAAGAGCAATTGTTATATGGGCTGTTTCAACTGAAGGCAAGTTAGCCGATCTCATATGGAGATAGAGGATTTTTTCTCTCCAGGAAACTCGTTTTTTCATCAGACATACAGACAAATCGAACAGAGAACACACACATTTAACAGAAAAAATACTATTACTGGGAAATAAATGGCATAGTATGTAGATGGCGGATTAAGTAGTATAGACGATGGTTTTTGTGGAATAGAAATAATAATAATAATAATAATGAATTGTGAATTAACATAATATCCCTTCCACTCCTTTTCGGGAAATGAAAAAGCATTACAGATTTATTTATTATTTATCGCAGAAGAGAACTGTGTCGAAATATTTGATCGTATGAAAGAAATTTAGCCCTGAAGAGAAATCCAGATATAACGAAGTTAGGAAAGATTCATCTGTTCAATATCGGATACAAAGAGATTTCGTATTTCATTGAAATTGTTTAGTCGCGATCACCTACCTCACAATCAGTTTTGTTTCGTATTTTCTAGAACAGTCTGTATTTATATATCACTTGCTTCATAATGGGAACTGGACGAGTAGCTATCAGGCAGGACATTTTTTTTTAATTCATTTGCAAAATTATTACATAAAAGAACACATTAGCTTTGATTTCAGTTTCTAAAATCTTGAAATGATAAATAATTATTGTTTTATGATTTTATTTAATCTTAAGCTTAAGAGATGAAACTGTGCGTGACGGATTATATATCGCACATATAAAAAACTTGATATTAGATAGTTATATTATTTAAAAAAAACTCTTAACTTTGATCTCGGATGGACAACATGTTAACGTGTTTGAAAATATTTTACAGGTCGCATTGTATCCCTCTTTTTTTAAGTACATTAATGAGAATAGGGATGGGCTGGAGGGACATATTTATTTGTATGTGGATGATTCAAAGTTAGATTCGATGATAAAGGATGCATCTGATACGGAATCATTGCAGACTGATTGCGTAAACTGATTCAAACGGCAACGAGTGTCAGTTTAATGTTGCTAAGTACAAAGTTATGCATTTTGGACTGAACACATTGCAAATGGAGTGTTATATTAATGGGCATTTTCTACAAGAATGATGAAATTAGAGACCTAGGGACGAAAAACACGAGTTTCAGGGTGAAAGAAACCTCTTGCCTCCGTATGAGACCGGCTAACTCACCTATTGTAGAAAGAGACCAGATAAAGGTTCCTCAAGTCTTGGACGGGAATTGAACCTGGGTCTTTCCGACCAAAGAGCTTCGTCGATAGCGACTGAGCTACGGAGGCTCATTAATGCCAGTTAATCATCACAATCTTTTATTCATATAAGAAACTCTGTGACTAATAAATAAGTCGATATTTTGTGTAAGTAGGCTTTTTTGTTTATGAACTGACTGTACTCAAGCATGTGAGTGTAATGTTTGACTACAGCATTGTTCGTGTTTTACGATTATTACGGAAGGAAAAACCATGAGCCCGGCGTACTATGTCCGTTTATTACATGTATTTTATTGGTGGTCTGTCTATTTTCAAGGAAGAAAAATCGGAATTTCCGGGAGTAAACACATTTCATTCCGTCTGATCACGTTAAACAGAAAATTCCAAGAAACATCCCTGCGTTCTCGCCGAGAAGATTCCAACTGAGGTCTTTATGAACAAAAATTTTGGATAGTTGCAGTCGATGTTTTCAATTAAGTTTCGTTTAAAATACTTAATCCTAAATAAGTTATTACTGAATTTTGCTCTTTTTTAAACATATATTTATGCGTATACAGTTCGTTACTATTTGATGGTTACGCCCCTCAAATCATTCACGTTTCCATTTCCGTTTATTTACACATAATACAAGATGAATGGTTCGTCCTTGTATCAGAGTTAAATAAAATAGTACGATATAAGAAAATAACTTGTTTGTTTGATAACGCGGATGCGATTATATGCTTCCAGAGGCTATTAAATAGGTTATGCATACTAAATGGCAGAAATACTGTATAATGGCATGTTTCAGATGCGACTTAAGATGGATGTGACATCATCGTCTCATTATACCATGGTGACAAAAGCTTAGGTTAGCACATGCTAGATGACTGTTGTATTATTTATCGCGCACAACGCGTATCGAAGTTCTAGTAATTTAACTTAAATAAAATTTAGATAAATCATCTTTCTCAGCGAATTTAAAACTGTTGAAGTGTACTATAGCTCTCCAGGATTATTTGTTATAATAAATAAAGAGAGTTACTTTTTTAAAATGTTCCATCGGTGACAAAACATATTTCAGATGTTCAAGACACGCCACTGGATGCATATCTATGATTATAGGATGACAACCATTGTAGTTGCACTGATCTTCGAAATAATATTAATTTCTTTCAATAAATAGCTTTGGTCGGAAAGACCTGGGTTAGATTCCCGTCAGGTCAGTGACGTGAGGAACCTTTATCTGGTCTTTTTCAATAAAGGTGAGTTAGACGGTCTCATACGGAGGTAGGGTTTTTTTTTTCCACCCAGAAACTCGGGTTTTTCGTCCCACAGAACAGGCAAACCGGCCCCGTCAACACACATGGATGACAGTCATGAATACGTTCCAGACATATGCCGGTCCCGAGCCCGGATAAAATTGGGGGATTGGGGAAAGCAATGGCGAACTACCCTGTAAAAATCTCACCAGGAATACTTTGTGGGCAATGCCTACAAAAGTCACCTACGGTCGGAAACGACTGAATGGGAAAACCACCAAGCAAGAAGTTTATTAATGCCTGACTATCATTTCCTTTTCCATCAGAGATGTAAAAAAAAACAAAAAAAAACGTATTACGAGTTTCTTAGTTTAAGCTAGTAAACAATCCATTAAAATACTTATATTTAAAAATATTTCTGTTCTTTAAACTGTCAAAACCGAACACAAATAAAAAAGGGAACTTGAGATCCTCTTCCGAATGTGACCGAACCAAACTTGATGCAACCCGATGCAACCATAGCAAATATGATGAACCTATTTAAACATGTTCATCATATTTGCTAGTCAAAAACAGGATTCAGATTATTAATTACTGAATTTTTACACTTATATTTTAATTTCTAATTTTACTTTGTTTCCATTTAGCACATGATACAAACTTAAAGAAAGTTTTCTTCTTGTTTCTGAGGACAGATTTAAAATGACGTATTATCACCAGGGTCATACAAATAGCCGCCTTCGTTTAGTAAAAAGCCTTTTCGTCCGCTGTTTGAGGTCGTGAGAGCAAATTTACATCGCAAAGGCTGCTGTTGTTGGAATTGCTTGTGATTTTGGTTATTTACAACAGTGACCAGTGTATTACGTCTGTAAATTGTATGTGCTTATCTGACTGGTTTCCTATGAGTTCGATAAGTATGTATATTTAATATGTCAAACACTCGCGCTTTCAGGCTTTGCGCTCATGTCAAAAGATGATGACTATGTTTGGTAATATTGCACACATCCATGAGAAAAACTACTGTTTAAAATGAGGTCGGCATATGTCTTCGCTAAATGACGATCAACTACAAATATTCGTTCGTATTGCATCATTATGAGCTATTAATATTTTATCCTTTTTACAGCGTACATTGTAAAACTGCTAAGTCGAAGACGTGTTGTCCTTCATGTTTCCACTTCAATGTTATATTATGGAGGATAAGACTTTACTTTAAAAATTTCTGCAACTCAGTCAGTTTCAACGAAATCCTTTAGTGGGAAAGATGAGACCGAGGTTCGAATACCTTCTAGGATGCAAGATAGCTTTTCTTTACATGACGTTTCTTGCGAAGGTGAGTTAGCGGTCATACGGAGGTGACAGAATTGCCCTCTCGTTTTCATCCAACAAAACAGGCAAACAAACGAAATCTAATTGGGGTTAATTAGGTTTATACGATGGTAAGTTAAGTAGAAGATGAGATGAGGCTTTTTCCCTGGTTTCAAACAATATTATTTGCCTAAATGCTATTAACAGAAGACAGATATTATTAGCTATTATCTTCTTAAATGCTATTTAATCAACTGAATCTATTAATGAGTATGTAACGATAATTTATTTATTATTCAAATAAACAACACAACTTGAGTGTCTGATTGCTATATGTAATTGTATATTAAATCATCTGCCAATAATAATTACACAGAATTTATTACAACTATTTAGCAAAATAAGACCAATTTATAAATATATATCCTCCCTGCATGAATATATCCAACACAGAATATATAAATATCTGAAACTATTTGCCAAAAATATTGCATAATTTTGCCATTGCTTCAGAAGCGTTTAATATTTTAAAACGCTTCTGCAGACAGTTATGCAGGCTGAAGTTTGAAATGTTAACGACTTTACATGTTTGTTGATTGATACAGGCGAAACCAACCTTTTCAATAAGTGAAATAGATGCAAGATAGCTTTACATGAAAAGGTAGGAAATGCGGTACATACACAGGATGCATATAATAGCGCTGTCTTGATCTTACTTTTAAATGGTGTAAAAGGTCAACATAATTGAACACTGTTATAAACTTATAACTGATCAATTTAAAACGAACATGACTGATGACAGATAGAACGGTTTACTTGCCATTCAATTATTATTATTATTATTATTATTATTATTTGTGACTTAATTAGAAGAAACACACGTATAAACCACAGTGACAATTATTTAATTGTAAATATTTCTTCTAATTATGAACGCACCACAGGTTTCGTTATTTAAAAAAAAAAAAAATATTTGTGACTTATATTCACTATTTGATAATTTAGTACGGTATACGTCTTAATACACGTACTATAAACTGTCAAAAATCATACGGAAGTCTGTTTTAAAGCAGTACAGAAATTTACTTGAATCAGTTACATTTTTCATCGAATAGAGATTTGGATATTGCAGAATTCTATTCGTAATGCAAGTGAAGCGCGCGCGCGCACGCACACACACACACACACACACAAAAACACGCACACAAGAGAGAGAGAGAGAGAGAGAGAGAGAGAGAGAGAGAGAGAGAGTCTTTCAGTGTGTAATCTCATGTTATCATGGTCCAAATTGGATCTAATATTATACGGTCTATCAACATTTTCATTGTAGCTGTAATTTTCTGGATCTGCGATAATTTCTTCAAACGGGGTTATTCGAAATATCGCAATCACAGGAATGGTGCATCGATCATCTGGATCGATGTTTCTGTGTAATTAGTTTTGAAAGGTGTGAGATGTGTTCTCTTTTATAGTGCATCTCTGCTTTAACTAATTCAGTGAGAAATATTCAAGTAAAACTAATATCTTTTGTGATTTTATTTTTTTAAAATTAGTATCAATAAGAGCTTCATACAAATTCGTCTAAGCTCTGACTGACACAATTATTATGCATTTATTTTTAGTATTTATTTGGAACCTTCGTAGTTCTGTCGGTTTTAACGGAATCCTTCGGTTTGAAAGACCTGGGTTCGAATTCCGTTTGTGACGAGAAGAATCTTTATCAGTACTTTTCGATTAAATTTGAGTTAGCCAGAAATGGATGGAATCGATGGGATTATTTATTTATTATATTTTTACTAGCTTTTTTTCCCTGTAATCTTCAGATGATGAGAAACAATTATTTATTTTAATTTTTTTTAAAATAAACTAACTTTTCACATACCTTGCGAAATAGCACTAATCCATTTGCGGATCATAACTAACATAAAATCATAATCCAACTCCCTGATCATTAATTTTGTTTAATTTAATTTAATTAAGATAATCATTGGTTTAATTCTCTGGTGTACGTAATATTTCACTGAATGAAATGAGCACTTCCAAACAGAAAAGCAAAAAATGGTTAAGGTAAGCGTGGGAAGAGAGTACGTGAATTTTAAACTAAGTATCAAATGTTTTAGCTGTTTCGCTTTTGAAGCACACTGCAAAATACCGATAACAAACATTGTATATCTTCTGAAACAGGGAGAAATATCACTCCCTACATGAACTTTCACAATCACTTTTATTACAGTAAACATTATGCAGTTCGTCAATAATCAAACAAGTTGTGTTTTACCACTGTTATCCAGTCTCGCGATTGTTTAAATTATAATTACATTCATTCTCCTGGAGTTGATGGGGAGGGAGCGAGAGAGAGGTTTTACCATTAACAATTAATGTTACATGATACAATATACATTGTATAAGAAGTAAGAAGTATATATCTATATCTGCCACTTTCCAGATGAACACTCCTCGCCCTCGTATTCATCATTCCTTTGGGAAATTTCCAAGGATAGATTTTAATTCTTGCCCCCTCCCTTTTATTCCACCATCTGAAATCTCTCTCTCTCTCTCTCTCTCTCGTATCTATCAGCTAAATATCTCTCAATAGCTTAATTGTCTCAGTCATATCAACCCCTTTGGTTTCTGTCTGTCAAATTCTGCAGATGACTGAGACATCAAGACAATTTAGAGATAATGCGGAGGCGCTTTAAATCATTTTTTCAAGTGCCTCTGCACCCTCTCTAAAGTATCTTTACCCCCCCCCTCCAAACTCCAATGTCTATAAGTGTTTAATAAATTTCATGCAGTAATGCGAAATTATACCTCATAAGGTTTGTTTCATAATAAAAACAAATGAAAAACGAAAGCAATTTCTGTGGAATGAAACGCGTTTTGTAGGTTTAATTTTTTTATTGTGAGATAATTCTGAAATATTCTCGTGCAAACAACGAACTGTTACCTTCAGTTACTGTATGCTAATTACGTTTTAAAGATCTCGCAGAATAATCATAACTTAATCACTTATAATTGAACCTTTATAAATAGAAGGAAAGAAAAAAAAATTAAGTCTTTTGCTTCAAAGACCTGTACTTAACGCAAAACTGGAAAAAAAAAAAAATTCTTATAGACACTAGTCAGTTACATACAATTATTCATACAGTATAACAGTTATTCATCCTATGTTGAATGAAAAACTGGGGATTTTCATCAAACAAAATAGACAAACCGGCTGTAAAATGCAGTTAACCGATAGAACATGATGGCCTCATAGACTTAGCTACAGGCCTGGGTTAGCCCGGTGGTTAGCGTATCCACTTGTGGCTGCGGGTTCGAATCCCGCCTAGGAATGGATGTTTGTGATTGTCTTCCACCTTCATACATTCACTCAAGTATAAATACCCTCTCCCAAGACGGACTGGGTCACCATGGGAGAAGTAGACCCAACCCTCCCCCAATGGGAGAGCCTTCACCCTGTAGTGGGTGGAAAGACAGGCTGATTATCATCATCATTATAGACTTAGCTACTTCAGCCATGAAAAATTATTGTGACACACAGCTATATATTATAAAACTTTACGAATCAAAATGTAATATTTTCTTTAGATATACAATACGTTAGATATGTAATGTATAACAGAAAGGGGTGAAAGAAAGAAAGTTAAGTTAAGCTTAAAAGAAATTTCTTTTCTTTTTTTTTCTTTTTTTTTTTTTTTGTAATTTTTATACACATCATGTTTGACGAGTCATAATATAATATGCATATAATTCACGTTTATAATTAGACTCTCCGAATAATAATAATAATAAAAATTGTTTTTTACGGATAACCTCACATGCAGCTCTCTACCAATATATATGGAAAGTGTTCGTGAGGTCAACCATTCGGTTCAGCGAAGCGCCCTACCAAGGAATCACAGAATGGGAATTCTGACAGACTAACCCTTGAAAAACGTATATTTAGGTATATTTTTCTGTATGGCTGATACGGATTTTTTTCATTACAAAATTACTTCAGTAAATGTCATTCTGAAGGAATTAAAGATTTCTTCTATTTGGGGAAAGAGAAAGAGTTCTAGAAAAAAATATCAGTAAGTAATCAAGAAGATATAATCTCTAACTACGGTAAAAGTTTCAAACAAGCATGAAAACTGTTCTCAGTTAATCCCATGAGAGAGACGATGTCCTGCCTAATTCTGATCTCCTTGAACACATTCTTACATCAAAGGCCTTTGCTAAACAGTAGTGCGATTGGCACTCATTTTTTTTATTAATTTTTCAAACTACGGGATATGTTCATTATTTTTATGTGAATCCTGAATCCATAAGAAAAACGCAAGACTATTAGCCTACGGTATATTTGTATTAGTAATGTGGATCGACTGAGGATTGGATAATCCGTAAACCCTGCTCTAGAGACCAAACACGACACAATTCCCCCCCCCCCCCCTCAAGTCTCATTAGCCTAAAATAATCTGGTCGGTAATCTCACACCGGGCGATGAAATTGATCTCCTACCTAAAAACATTCACAATACATCCATGCTCACAGTGAGATTCATAGTCATTGTTTTGAGCTTGAAGACGTTAGAGAACGGAAGCCATAGTCCATGTACACGATTTCAAATTTCAGTTCTAACTTCTATGTAATGAACGGAATAATTCTCATAGGTTGCATCATTCATTATAACAACATTTGTGCTTTGGTCGCATGTTAAACATCTTCAGAGATCTGGCACAATTCTGTTGCATATAATTTGGGATAATTTTTGTTTAAACTGGACTGTTTTAAAAGCATGCATACAATTGTTTTGTTTACATAGGTGCTTGCAAAATAAATAAGGACAAAACATCTCTAATAAATACTTCACCATTGGTGAAAACCTAAAATGGAGTTGTACACTTCTTTATCTTTAAATCTCATAGCTTTCAATAAATGGTAGATAAAAGTAGATAACAATTGTTGCATGTGATTGGCTTATTTTATTTTGTTTTGTTTCACTTCCTAGTATAAACATTCTTTATCTTAATATACTCTTAATACAGATATAGATATTTATAATATGAATACAGATATTTCTAAATAAAGTTTAACTAAAAGCAAGAAATCATAGAAAACCACAAATGGCATCTCCCTCTGGTGACTAAGATCTGCAAACTGAAATACGGATATAATGTAATAATGTAATATAATGTAATAACGTATGTAATGAATAGTCGCGTAATTAAAAAAAATGTAATGGATACCAGATCATCCCTTTTAATTCCAATTGTTCACCAATTACGTGGTAATTATATTCATTTTTCGAACAGGATTTTAAGGAAAGACATTTTATATTTACATTTTTCGTTAAGTTTTTCATTTTTTTAAATCAAAGTAACTTACAGATGCGTTTATGTTAACATGCATATTTACTTGAAAAAAGAAAGATGACGAAAACATTTTTAGTATAATTTTTATAAGAACATTATCTGTATACTCTCACTATAATGCCAACTTATAGCAACATTTTAGATAATTTTATAGGGGGAGAATACTGTCTATTTATCGTCAAATTCGTTTTAGCGATGTTTATATTATTGGTCCCAATTAATCATGCTATGTGAATATCCACTGTATCAATTTCAGTTCACATGAAGAGGTATTTTTAATTTTTCTTCTTTATTATTATTATTTGTCATTTTGGTTGCATTTAATGTAATAAAGTTTAATTATTTCTTAACTATATACGAGTAATAATATGTAGTTATTTTGTATGTGAAAGTAGTACAGCAGTTGAGAAGGAACATTTGGTATTAATCTTGAACAGAATTGCATAACAAAGCAGAACATTTTTTGAGAAGATGTGGAAAGGCAGCATTAAGAAACATGATACAGTTTTAATAGACTGTTTGCAAAAATAAGTGCTTTATATACTAGATCATTCCTTTTAATTCCAAGTGGTGACCAACCCACAATACTAGTGCGCTATAGATTTTGTACCTTTCGCGATGAGGTATATATATATATTCAACACGTCTCTTTAGGCTTTGTTAGTGGAAATGAAAACCAAAAAAAAAAAAAGTACCGTATTTTTCGAACCAAAAGACACACCTTTTTACATAGAAAAATCGACTGAAAATTGGGGTGCGTCGTATGGTCCGAAGGTAACATTAAAATACGAATCTTTACACTGTACCGAAGCTTAACAGCTTCGGTACAGCGAAGTTCAATTACTGGCGCAATATGTTAATAAAATTAGTAAGTACGCCACTGAAGGTAGGTACCTAAGTTATCTCGCTGCGTGTGGATGAATCACCGATTTAGAGCGTCAATAGTCATTAGTGTGTAAACATATGAGCTTTTGTACAGTTCATTTGAATTATTTTTTAAAAGTCGTTAAAATTTTTATCTTAAAATTAGAAAAAATGAATGTAAAACAAAAAAAGACTTTCATATAACGTGAGTTATAAATTAAATGTGATAAATTATGGAAAACAATATGGAAACAGAGCAGCAGAAAGACATTTTGTCCACCACCAACAGAAAAAAAAAAATGGTTCGTGAGTGGAGAAAACAAGGGGAACAATTAAAACTGCTATGTAAACACAAGAAAACATTCCGTTCGCACCTAGAAAATGGCCAGAATTAGAAGTACAAATGAAAAATTGGGTAACAAATCATCGAAACATGGGAATATCTGTTTCTACGAATGATAATGTTTGAAGCGAAACGATGGGCAACTGCTAATGGAATTTTAGATTTTACCGGATCACCGTCTTGGTGCTTTAGATTTATGAAAAGACACGGGTTATGCATGCGTACAAAAACCACTCTAACCCAAAAAATGCCGGCTGACTATGAAGCTAAAATTATAGAATTTTATAGATTTGTCATATCAGCGAGAAGGAAATTTAACTTTGAGCTTAATCAAATTGCGAACATGGATGAAGTGCCTCTAACCTTTGATGTTCCTTCAAATCGGACAGTAGATTCAAAAGGCAAGCATTCAAATCAACATTGATCAAAACAACAGGTCACGAAAAAACTCACTACACTGTAGTTTTAGCTTGTTGCGCGGATGGAACAAAACTATCCCCATGTTAATCTTCAAGAGAAAATCGTTACCGAGAGATGCAATTCCTCGTGACATTATTATCCACGTTCAAGATAAAGGCTGGATGGTTCAAGATAAAAAGCCTGCGATGTTAGTGTGGCATCAATTCAGAGCGCATAAAACAGAATCAACCAAGAAGCTTCTAAAATAAATGAATACAGAATTAGCTGTCATTCCTGGAGGCTTTACAAGTCAATTACAATTCTTGGATGGATCTATTTATAAACCATTAAAAAATTTTACGCGAGAAGAGTGGAACAAATGGATGGCAAAGCCAAATCACGATGTTACAGCAACAGGACGTATGAAACGGCTAACAATTTCAAAGTATGTACCTGGGCGAAAAATTCACGGAAAGCTGTGAAAGAAGAGACGATTATAAAGTCATTTAAGAAATGCGGGATAAGTAATGCGATGGGTGGTACCGAAGATGACGCAGTTTTTGAAGGGAGTGACAACAATAGTTCAGACGAAAGTAATACGAACGGTGACATTAACGAGACGAGTGATAGTACCGAGAGTGAAGATGAACTGAATATTGCTAATACAAATGATTGTAACCATAAATAAAAAGTAAGAATTTGTAAATATCTTTATATAATAATTTTTTTTCTAAAAATCGTCTCATAAATTTAGGGTGCGTCTTATCGTCCGAAAAATACGGTACTTTGTTTGAATTACACTTCTTTTTTTTTTTTTTTTTTTTCGAGCTGAGGGATAAATTTTAGCATTTTGGAGATGCCAGATGAATCAGAAAAGGAAACAAGGAAATTTTGATCCAAAAATCAAAAAAGCGTCAGTCTAGGCATGGCATTCTCTAGTATACAACGGGAGTTGGGGAATAATAAATGTCTGATTTGGAAATGTCATAAATAGTTTCAAGCAGTCTTCTGGTTAGGCTAACCAA
Organism: Typopeltis vanoorti; assembly: GCF_054136105.1. NCBI lineage: Eukaryota > Metazoa > Arthropoda > Arachnida > Uropygi > Thelyphonidae > Typopeltis > Typopeltis vanoorti. Next base: position 163,610,958 of record NC_143549.1, on the reverse strand, counting down.
GCGGTCGTCTGAAATTTACACTACACTCATAGCGCCTTGATAATGACACATATTTTAAAAGTGCTTTCAATTGATCTTATATTCCAGAACAAAATCGGTCACCAAAAAGTAAAAAAAAAGTAGTTTTTTGCGGTAGAGGGGAAGAAGAAATAAGAATCTTGAGAGATAGAAAAATTGGCTTTTCGTTTGGATTTCGTCTATGGTGCGCTTTGTTTTTAAATATGATATACAGCAATCCCTCGATAAATGCGCCTAATGAGTTCTTTAAAACAGGCGCATTAATCGAAAACGCACTAATCGAATACAATAACCTATGTGAAAAAGTATAATTCGTTCCTCAAATTTCTTTTTGACTCTTAATTTTTTTTTTTTTTTAAATAGGATATATCTCAGGGCCTAGTTAAAGGAAAACCATGAAGCTGAAAGACAATAAAACATATTCAGAATATAAATTTATTATTCTACTTCTTAACAAAGAATTGAACTAAAGTAGTTTGGAGGGAATTCTGTTTCTTTTTTACATACAACTGACGATATGGCCCTATTGCCTCTTCTACTCTTCTGCAAATTTTATTTCTCCTCTCTTCATCAGGGTCAGCGTCTAAGCATTGCTGCTTAAGAAGTTCGGTTGCACGAAAAATATTTCAATTTCTTTCTGTGAAATCTCTTTGGGCTTGTCAGTGATTAAATTTTCTTTATATTCTTCAGGATCTTCCCACTGGGCATCTAAATTTAGCAGGTCGGAATCACACAATTTCTCAGAATGAGATTTAATTAACTTAGATTCATTTGAAAGCCTCTAAAATCATTTGCACAATGTGCTTCCAAACGGCTCGCATATTGCTAGCAGTAATTTCAATCGACTTTGCGACTTTATAACCTGGCTAAGATTTTCTGATTTGGCCAGAACAGTCTTCGAAGGCATTCACTTCCAAAAAGGCCCGTTTCATCGCCATTAAATATTTATTAGTTATAATAGCCCCTCTTCTTCCACAATTTTCTTCAAAATCTCTGGATAATTTGCGGCCACTTCCTTATCTACACTTGCAACTTCTCCTGTGATTAGAACATTATGTAGGCTGTTTCTCTTTTTGAAAGGTTCAAACCACTCAGCATCAGCGTGGAATTCTTCTTTTCCATCATTAATAGCCCTTTCTTTCAAGGTTGCAAAGAGACTTAATGCTTTTTGATTTAATAAGGCCATTGCTTAGCGGGGTCCGTTTTCGATTACAATCTTCGATTCATGTAGAAAGAAGTCTCTCTAATATAATCATTATAAAACTGATTTCGAGTTCATCCATGATGAACTTGAAGCAGCCTTACCTTTCTCTTTGTATTCAGCAGCTTTGCTTAAAATTGCTCGTATAGTTCATTCACCCGTTTTTGTGTTCTTGTCCTATCTTTGCTCTGGACTCGCCTTGTTCATTTTTCTTTATTATTTCAAGTTTTTATTCCAATGACACTACTTTTCGAATCATTTTTACATTTCCACTTTTTTGCTCACTAATTCTTTTATTCTTGATGAAAGGTTGGGGGAAAATATTTCAAAATAAAAAAAAAAAAAAAGTAAGGAAAACAATTGCGAAGGAGGCACGAGATATGATTCATCAAAATGCTACGTAATTAGCAGAGGACATAAATTTAAGCGGTAAATTTGGAATATTGTGTAGATGGAAATAGTGTAGTATGCCATTAAAAATAACTTGACAAAATGTTTTAAATCGGTAATTAAATTATTTTATCTGGTGAGTGATTTTTTAAAATAGTTAGCCATAAAAAATGTGTAGATAGAAAATTTTTAAAATCGTTAACATTCATTTTTAACATGTGTATAGGCGCACTAATCGAATATTAGAGGCGCACTGATCGAATTTTGGTATCGAAAAAAAAATGACGCACTAATCGGAGGCGCATTAATCGAGGAATTGCTGTATCTAAAACTGTGCTATATTTTCTCTAAATTCTTAAAAGATTACGAGGGAGAAAAACTTTTATGCTTTGGTACTCTTATTCGTGAATCATTTTAAAAACAAACAATACAAAGTCATTAATTATAATATCAGACTTACGCAAGAAAAAAATTCAGCATCTTTAATTCGCTTGTATTGAGAGTTTTTAAGATTTTTAAATTATTTTTAATTTTTACAATATGCTATCACACAGCGCTCCTTATCATATCTATAATTTTTTCTACCACAAATATGTTCTCTTTATTTTTTGATGTGAGATTCCTCTTATACTGTCATAGCATGCCACATTATCCTGAACCATCTCTTTGATGGGTTGCATCATTTAACGATGACTCTCAGTGGAGGAAACTGATATCATGACAAATCCTATAAGAATGTCTTCGACCATAGTATGGCCATTCCATTTATTTAGCAACAATAACAAATGTTGTTAGGATAAACTTGTAATGAAATCAATTTAATGATACAAATTCGTTTATATTAGGGAAGGGCATTATATTGTTTCTGATTAATAATTTTCTTCTCCAACTTTTCAGTATTTGGTACTTGTTGATATAAATGTTTTACTCGAAAAAAAGTCGTATAATACATATCTATTTTTTTTTTACTTTGAATTTGAAAAACTCTATATCTGAAAATGATTAATTTTTTAATTTCTTCTATTTTTAATGTTTACAGTTATCAGTTTCAGATTAGTGTAATAATATCATATAGAATTCTGATGGTAATCTTAAATCTCTTCGTGTGAAATATGCATCATAATTAATTCAATTGAACGAAATAAGCAGAGTCGGTTACTGGCTATTGCGAAGACAAAAGAAATATTCTAGTTGAAGCATAATTAAAATCAGTTTATGGACTTAGGGAAGAATGATTTGTAACAAGACGAAATGTAATTGAATTGAATGTAATTTTAATCGCATTTTTCAGATATTTTAGACTCTTGCTCTATGAAAACAATTATGCATTTTTTTCAAAAATCACTAAAGGGATAAATGAAACTTTGTTGACAGTTTTAGATTTGTAGCCGAACCAACTTAGGCTATCAGGCCCATGTATAATATCTGTTAATTGTGTGTATTCTTATGGCCGGTTTATCTGTTTCCGGGAGGGAGAAAAAACCCTCAAAAATCCTTATGGATCTCTTAAAAAATTCCTATTGTTTGAATTGGTTAGAAAGCATAGCATTTGATGTGTCTACTTCTACTTCTTCCATGACGACCAACCCCATATTGGGAGGGTGCATATATATATATATATATATATATGCACTTTTTTTTTTACAAATTGCTACACGAAAGAAGTGTGCATAATATTTGTATTTTAGAATATTAATATAAATTGATATATATGTATATGTATATATTGATATAAATAATAGCAGCTAAATGTATCGTAGTATTGTATGTTCTAATTTCATTTTTAAAACTAACGAGCTTCATTTGTTTCCAGCATTCTTATTTTATAATGAAGTTGGAATGTGATTTA